>NC_061508.1:183903518-183949325 GCF_022539505.1 Lolium rigidum
CCCACCTCTGACTCGGTCAAATTCTGGTGATAACAGATAGCACATTACTCTCTCAAGAGCATGCCAATGATCATCTCCCGGGTTTGCTACAAACCAGCTAAATTTGCTCACAACAAACGATATGTCAGGTCTCATAGTGCAGGCTAAATACATGAGTGACCCAATAATTTCAGAGTATCTGAATTGATCTCTAGTTGACTTCTCATTATTTCTAAGCAACATACTATGATCATAAGGTGTGGGAGAAAATTTGCAATCAGCATAACCCAATATGCTCAACACCTTCTCAATATAATGAGATTGCACAAGTGTGAACCCGGCCATTATTTTCATTTATCAGCAGCTTGATGTTTAATAAAACATCAAATTTTCCAAGATCTTTCATCTCGAAACACTCTGATACGAAGGTGTTGACCTCCTCAATCACTTTGAGACCTGTCCTAAAACTTAGTATGTGATCCACATACAAACATAGGACAACTCTCTCGCCCCCACCATGGCGGCAGTACACACATTTACCTGCTTCATTTGTAACAAATCTCATAGATGTCAAAGTTCTTTCAAACTTCCCATCCCATTGTTTGGGAGCTTGTTTGAGGCCATACACAGATTTATTTAACTTACACATGTTTCTATCTTGACCTTCTAGTAGAAAACCATCAGGCCAATCCATGTAAATTTCCTTGTCCAACTCTCCATTTAGTAAATTCGTGTTAATGTTATTTTGATGAACGAGAAGACCATGTGAGGCAGCCAATGACAACAATACTCGAACTATGGTAAATCTAGCCACACGTTATCAAAGAAATCACCGCCTTCCTTTTCAGTATAGCCTTTAGCCGCACGCCGAGCTAGCTTTGCATTTCTCAATAGTATCAACAGATCAAAACTTCTTCTTAAGTACCCATTTATATCATATGTGTTTGCATCCATTAGGACGTTTAGTTAACTTCCAATTTTCATTAGCCAAGATGGAATCCATCTCTCTTTAAGTAGCTTCATTCTAGTAGTCTGCGTCAGGAGATGCAAGAGCTTCCGAAATGGAGGCGGGAGTATCATCACGAGGTACGTAATGAACTCATTGATAAAAGACTTTGTAGTCTTCTGTATTTTGCTCATTGTGGGCGCTTCATTGTCATCTTCATCAAAATATGAACTCTTATCATCAAATTCCTCACAAAACTTCATAGGAGTTCCAAGAATTGGATCAGATTCCCAATTAGAAAAGCTATGCACATCTCTCATAGCAAATATATACTCAAAAAATGTAGCATCTTTGGTTTTTGGTCCAATTAGATGGTACTAGCATTCATGTCATCCACTCCAGATTTCACCATAATAAATCTATAAGAAATGCTACAATTCATGGTTTTTGGTCCAACCTTTCGCTTCTTGTTGATTGGAAAAAATTCACTTTCACCAAACAACCCCAAGTCCGTAGGTAGGACAGTGTTGGCCTTTTATTTTCCCATTCCTCATATGGGGTAATCTATTTATTCTTAGTTGGAACACGGTTTAGGACATGGCACGAAGTCAATATATCCTCCCCAACCATTCCTTCGGTAAACCCGAAGTATCTTTTTTCCTTTCTGCAATCCCATTGGATTGTGGGGAATTGGGAGGCATCCTCTCATAGATTATACCATGTTCCGGATAAAATAAATTGAACTCATTAGAAAAGTACTCTCCACCACGATGGGACCAGACCCTTTTTATCTTTCTTTCAAGTTGATTTTGAACTTCAGTCTTATAGATTTTAAAGTAATCAAGAGCCTCATCTTTAGTTTACAGGAGATAGAGACATAACAATACCTAGTGGAATCATCACTCAAAGTCATAAAATATTTCTTTCCACCTCTTGTCAACTCACCATTCATTTCACATAGATATGAATGTATGAGCTCTAGGGGTGCCCAGTTTCTTACCTACGCAGGCTTGTGAGTCTTGCGGGGCTTCTTTGCTTGCACAAAAACATGACACTTGGAGCCTTTGACAAAGGTGAACTTTGGAATTAAAATCATATAGGAAAGCCACGACATACAACCGAAATTAATATGATTGAGTCGTGAATGTAAAAGATTAGTCTTATTAACACAAGTGCTTTTATGGTTCACAACATTATCATAGAAGTCATCCAAAGAGAAGTGAAACATGCCTTCACATTCATAACCCTTTCCAACAATAGTTCCACACTTATACAATACAAATTTATTGGAATCAAACACTAATTTAAACCCATCTTTAAGAAGATAGGAGACACTAACAAGATTCTTCCTGATAGAAGGGACATGTAGCACGCTCTTCGGTTGCACGATCTTGCCTAAAGTAAACTTCAGATCTACCGTGCTAACACCAAGAACAGTAGCATGTAACGCATTCCCCATCATGATAGAGGAACCTTGGGCCTGAGAAAAGATAAACATGGAGATGTCAGCACACACATGAACATTAGCACCCGTATCAACCCACCATTTTGTGGGCTGAAACACTGAAAGAAGAGTAGGTGATAAATTATTGTACCCTAAAGTTCCTTCCTTACTGTTGCTACCGATCATATTGACAGAATTTGAGTTATGTCCGGCCTAACTTTTCTTCCCCTTGCAGTGTGGATAACTATAATCCCAATGGCTCTTCTCGCCACACACCCAGCAAAGATCTTTGTTTTTTGTTTCCCCTTCTTGAAATTGGTGGTCTAGGTGACTCGCTTGTTCTTCTCCTTGAACTTGTGGGTATTTTCTGCATCATACTGGCAGCAACACGTCTCTCGGCTCCAACATTGTGTGTGTCTTTTGCCCTTGCCTTCTCTTAAAAAATCCAGAGAGCCAATGATATTCTTAACAAAAACTCATGCCTATGATGTTTCAGAGAAGTGGCGAAGTTCCTCCACGAAGGGGAAGCTTAGCGACAATGTATCATGCGACAAACTTGTCTGGTAGCACACACTGGAGGAGCTCGAGTTCCTTTGCCATTATTTGTAGCTCATGAGCATGTTCCACTACAGATCAATCTCAACCATGTTGTTTTCATTGAATTGCTCCACAGCATACAATTCACCTCCAGCATCAGCGGCACTGAAATTTGCGTCCAGTGCATCTTATAGTTCCTTCTCATTTCGGATGTGCAGAGAAGCATCAAACAACTTGTCTCCAAGCACACTTAGGATGGCACCCACAAAGAGTACGGTGGCCTCCCGAACTCTTTATCCTCATCAGGAGTAAGCAGATCTCTGGGAGTACCATCCGCAACTCGACGCACGCCCATAGCAATGACCCACAAGTAGGTCTTAATCTACCATCTTTTGAAATTAGAACCCGTAAACGGGATCGGTTTGGGTGCAGGAGCAAAACCGGACGGTGATAATTGCCTTAGCATATAAGATTTATGAATTGTTAAATGATTAGCCAATTTCCGAGTGAGTTTAATTACGGAAAGCAATATCACAGATGCACTAGCCTACACATCAGACTAAGCACATGCAACATATATAAATATGGAACAAACAGTAGCGCAAGATTTGGGATGAGGAGCACATAGTCACGAATGGGAAAGTCGCTCCAGCATCATCATGACCGTTGTTGATGCCGTCCATGATGTTGTAGACGCCAAATCTGTGGATGAAGCAGGAGAGAACTTGATGCTTTTTTTTTATAATATTTACCATAGTACTCCTAAGTCCTAATTAAGAATTCATACTCTCAACACGACAGGGCTATTGCATAATAAATAATCTGACATCGTGCAACAAGGATGAACGAATAATTACGTGGATGCGTTTATGGCTGAGTAGGAACTGGTAAAGAATCGGAGAACATTTTTGTTTCACTACAATCAATCATCAAGAAACAGAAGTTCTTTCTTTTGTGAATTATCTAGAAACAGAAGCCGCAAAGCAGGTACACAAACTCAATTCGGCTCCCATGTTCCTATATTACACTAACGTGATTGTCCGCGTTTTCAGCAACCTTACAAGATTAGAAGCCGATTCTGTTTTCATGTAATGTAACTCAAAAAGAAAACGATTTTGAAGTCCCCCGTCCCAGCAAGCCACCTCAACACATCATGTCGCAGTAACAAATAGAAACCTTTGGAAAAAAATTAAAATTTTAAAAACCTATAAACTATGATACCACTACTAGTATCTAACATGCCACAAAATTTCAAATCTACATACATAATACAAATCGAGATAAAAGATATACAGTTAAACACTGGATAGTACCAAGCTGATGACCAGGCTATAAAGCTAAAATCTTATTTGGAGCTAGCCACGATCAATCAAGAAGGGTAAGACGGACAATGTATGATTTTCCGTCCTGGGTTACACGAAATAAACCTTACTATCCGTCGCCACAGATGTAGCAAGTGGCAACATGCATACTAATTATACACATACAAAAAAAAGTTCTTGCTGTACACCAGAAGATATCATTGGCAAAACTGCTGCACCTCCAAGTTCTAATGAACTGCCAACCGCTGGAGATGATCCATGAAGACCTGGAAGCTTGCATCATCTGTGAATATGACATCCCCTCCAGGAGGCGGAGGGTTGTCAGAGTTATACGTCACAGATGGATTAAGCTTTGCCAGTAAGAATCGAGCCTGCAATTCCATAAATAAAGTAAAAGTAAATAAATTATATGAAATGCTGATCGTTTTTAATCTGGCACTGAGTATGCTTTGAAAACACTAACTGATCATCAGTGACTTATTAATTGCTATTCGCAGGCCAAATTTTGACCATCCCGTTCAAAAATTATTAAAACTGTGAGCATTTACTAAAATTTATATGTGATCTAAATCCACTGTAGTTGCAACTATCACTGCAGGTTCAGGAATTGCACTCCTGACCCCAAAGGTCATGTCCAATGCGATGCTTGCAACTTGCAAGGGAAGTTAGGGACTAAATTCCCAGCCATGTTGCCAGTGTGGGATGTTTCACGCTTCAGGGTTGGCATTGTCGCTAACGAGTCCAGCTTGTATAAATTATCTAAGCACCTTGTTGCATGGGAGGTACAAGCTCTTCCATGGGGGGTTTTGACATGAGATCGATTTTCCTCTATAAGAGTTCTTTTGCAGATTGCACTGACAGATTAAGTAGAAACAAATTACCTGAGAACCATATTGATCGCAGACAACCAAACGAGGCACAGGAAAGCGTTCCTTGATTATCGAATCAGCTTCCTCCTTGGGGTCACGCAACAATTTAGCAAACACCTGAACATTATACAAGATCAGCTTTTCGAGATGCCTGTTGCATATAGTACTATATTTAAAGCAGTTCACATGATTTTTCTTAACATGCATACTAATTATACACCATCAAATGCAAAATATCTAGCATTCATGTTTTCTATGAATTCTTCTTGGAAAAATTTTAGAAAAAATCCACAGATAAATTTTCCACAAACTTGCAATAAAGGCAACATGGAGCAGAAAAATTATTCTATTGTTATCATGGTTTTTGGGCAACGAAAATTTACCTCATGCCCTTCTTGATCTTGGTAACCAGCCTTTCGCCACTGTGCGATCGTTATCCCATGAAATACGACAATGGTAAAATAAGAATCCAACAAAAGGATCCTGTCAGGAGCAATTGCAGTTACATCCAATAGCACAGGCTCTGGTTCTGACTGAAATGAATATGATATAAGCGATGGCTGGATCATCACAACTGCATTCGCTACATTCTCTCTGTTTAACATCATCCTGAAATAAGCAGTTTCATCTGGACTATTATTGAAAACCTGCATCGGGTAATTAACTATGAGCAAAGAGAAATATAATTTCCACTTGATCTTTTAATCAGCATGACTCACTGAATTAGGGCAAAAAAAATGCTTTACCTGAACAAACTGAGAGCGTCTCAAGTTAAATATAAACTGCGGAAAAATTGATAGGCGCGGCGATAAACTGAAAGATGAAGGTGTTTCCTTCTGATAGTCTCCAAATTTCGAACATAAACTAATCAATGCTCGGTCAAGCCATCTTACAGGGTCAAAATCAACCTGAAAGAAACACCAACAACATGCTATAAAAAGAGGAATATAGCAAGCTTTACATATAGGAATAGTCAAAGATGGAACTCATGTCAGAACATGCAAGCAGCAACAATAACTGTGGCAGCAAATTATAACTGAAACTAATTGAGTGCTTGAGGAGCGAACTGTTTCCTTTATGGTCAAAGTTTGTTTCCTATGCAATGTATAAGAGGTTTCCTCTTAGAGCTCGTTTGGCTTCCATCATTTGGGGCTGGAATCAAGTGATTCATTTGTGATTCCGAGAAATAACCTTTGTTTGGCTGCCACGGAATTGGTATTATAATTCAGTTGAGAATTCCATGGATTTCATCCCATGCCTAACCTTAATTCCTCTTGGTACCCTGTCATCTCTGTAAATTTGCTGAATGAAATGATATCATCAATTTCATTTCTGCCAAATGAAACAAAATGATGGGTGCCAAACGAACTCTTAATGGTTTCATTTCTAACAAAGCATGTATGGCATGCCTACTTAGAAACTGAGTTTATGTATGTCATCCTTTTTAGACGATGTCTTCTTATAGAAGAAGTGGTTAAAGGAGAAATCTCAAGCATTATAATTGGAATGTACCGATCTAGTGTGACATCTAATCCAATGTAGGAAACCTTTTGATCCTCCTAGGCTCCTACTAATGTGGTGATTTCAATTTTCTTCACATCCTCAATCAATAAGATAATTTTTAGGATTGCTCTCTTTATCGGACTAAAGTATTGCCTCCAACCCAGCAAATGGACCAAGTAAATATTTCATAAAACTACAGAATAAATGAACAAACTAGCACAAACTACAAACTGTCAGACCAATTTCACAGAGCTACAGATTTAAGGATCATTTGTATCATGAAACTAATGGGCTGTAGGGTGTGTCCATATTTTTTTGAGAAAACGTGAAGGACCTTAGCATCTCATTTCATTGAACAGATAGGGTTGAGTTTACAGGCCTCCTAAGAGGTGAGTTACAGCATAGAAATAAAAAGCCCTAGTGTACGTCTCAGGTTGTCGGCAGAACACTCTCAAACCAAGTGCGCCGGCCTGCGCCCAGAGGGCTGCCTCGTCCTTGATCGCGGACATGATTTTTCTGAAGGAGGGTCGTGCCCCTTGAAAGACACAAGCATTCCGGTGTTTCCAGAGCATCCAGGGCACGAGCAGTGCAGTGGTGCCTAGGCCTTTGCGCAGTGGCTTCGGGGTTGCCAGGTTTCACAGCGACAAGCCAGTCGATCAGAGAAGTATCAGCGTTGCTTGGGGGCCTACAGGTCATCCGAAGCCAGGACAAAACTTTGTGCCAACCCTGCTTGGAGAATGGGCATTCGATGAGCAGGTGGCACATGGTCTCTGGCTCCTGGTCACAGAGCATGCAGCGAGGGGCGGATCCAGGATTTGACCATAGGGGGGGGCCGAGATGCGCTGGCCTGACAGGAACTAGTGTTTTTTTTGCAACTGTACACACCAATACTTTGTTTGATTTTTTTCACATATATATAATAAATACAATGACACAATTTTTACAACAATAGGTTCAAATTCAGCTTTATGATTGCTTACAAGATCGTGCTAGTTAATACCTCGTAATGGTGCTGATATAAGTCTAAGCAGAATCTGAATTTTTAGGGCACAAGGATCCAAGGTGACTCACAAAAAGCAATAAGTTATGTTGGTGTTTTTTCTCTTCATGTTTTATCTAAAAGAAGTCTAACTAAATTAAAGAAAAGATAAAATTGGATCTCTAACTCTTATCTAAAAGATTAGAAACAAATGTGTTATCCATTATTACAACATTAAACTAGAAAAACATTACGGTCATACCCTGGCAAATAATCTATTGGTGAATTCACTCGACGATACGGCATGCGGCAAGCCGACAGCGGTAGACGCCGCAGCATCGCTGAGTGCCTGAGTTATGATGCGGAAGAGGAGAAGGACAATCTCAGTAGCAGCCTCTTCCGGACGGTCAGTAACAGCGAGAGGTATGGTTGATACTTCCATAGCTTGCACGGGTGGAGGTGGCGGCGATCGATCATCTAGTAATACTATTAGAGGAAACAGACCGCTAAGGGTTCTAAGGGTCTGTTTGTTTGGGCTGCAGCTTTTGAAAAGCAGCTGTAGCTGGTGAGCTGTGAAAAAGCAGCTGTGGGAAGCAGCTGTGAGAAGCAGATATTTGATGTTTGGTAGAAGTGCTTTTAATGGCAGCTGCAGCTGTTATGAAGGATGAAATCTCTAAAATGCCCTTGAATCTCTGAAAGATGTATAAATGCCGATTTGAAACAAGTTAGCTATTTTTAACTGTTGTATTACATAATTACTATGTATAAGAGCTGAATTACCTCAATTATCTATTTAACTAAAATATATTATGAACGCGCTTTGTATTGGAATAATTTGGTTAAAATTTATTTGGGATTTTGGCTTTTGACTTATAAAACGAATTATTTGTGACAACTATATTTGGAGTACAAGTTTCTCATGCCTGCAATATATTACAATACGTGTCCATACGAAACCCAAAAAGGTTACACATTATCTGAGCAAAGTTTCTCATTACTCCGATATTTTGAACATATTGTGTAAGTAGGTTATAATCACAAAAATAATTATCGTTGGTATTACCAAATACTATTGACCAACAGATCCGAAGCATTCAGATCTGATTTTTTCTAGAATACATACATACATCGAACACATACATGGGCACAGCGCAAGTGTGCACATCCACCAAGAATACAGGAATCACTGCATCGCACAACATCCAGCGGCCGGTAACCGGAGGAGCTACGAGTATGCTACACAGACAGGCACGAATTTGCACAGGTAAACAACACTTCAGAATACAACCGGGGACGGCGGCGGCGGCGAGGACAACCGGGGACGGCGGCGGCGGCGAGGACGGCCGAGCGGCGGCCGGGGCACGCTGGAGGCGGGGAACGGTGGCGAGGACGGGGAGCGACAGCGGCGGCGAGGACGGCCGGGAACGGCGAACGGCGGGGACGAGCTCCACCCGCCACGGCGAGCGGTGAAGAAGAGTGCAGCAGGAACGGCGCGGGGAGGAGTCCATGTACGTCGGCGGCCAAGAACGGCGGCAGGGGCGGGGGACAGCTGCAGCGGCGGCTAACCCTAATCCTCTGCCATGCCCCAGAGGACGAACGGGAGAAGAGAAGGGGATGGAAACGGGCGGGTTGGGCGGGTTGGGATAGGGAGTGGCAGTTTTTTTGTAAATAATCTCAAGGATAGGGGGCACTTCCGTCCGCTTCAACTCGGGAAGCAGCAAAAGCTGAGGAAAGCACCTCTCGACTAGCTTCCCATCTCGCTCGCTTAGTTCATTTCCTCCCAGCGCTTTTACGCAGCGCTTTTTCATTTTGGGTCGTTTGTTTGGGCTTCCGCTTTTGGACCCAAAAGCAGAAGCAGAAGCCCAAACAAACAGGGCCTAACCACTCCATGCCTCAGATACGCTGATCTACAGGACGCTGAGTAGATCGTGTGGCAGTTAGCCTAAGTCAATCCATGTGCTAGTTGGGCTCTGGCCTCTGGGACATGTGGCAGCAAGGCTTTTAGTTAAATGGCCGTATAAAAATCTAAGTAGCAATGTAATTAGTAATGGCCACTGTTTGTTCATGGGGGTGGCCGATCATTGGGGGTGGCCAGGCCCCCGCTTGCCCCGCCTTGGATCCGCCCCTGATGCAGCGAGGATGATGTTGTAGGCCATGGCGTTCAAGACGATCTGCCGTCCAGCAACGATCTTGGAAGGCCAGCCACTCGAAGAACTTCACCCGCGGTGGTGCCCAGGCTTTCTAGATGTGTTTCCAAGCCGGGCAAGCTAGCGAGCCGTGGAACTTGGCCAGTGTATGCCGACCGTGCCATGTAGGTGCCGCTGGCAGTCCATCGCCAAAGAAGGTGGTCAGGCTCGGACCTGAGAGTAGTCCCTCGATCATCTGCCGAGCAGAAGGTACTGGCCTATCTCCTGAATTCTCAGGATGCGTCCATATCCCCACCCGGTCTGACCACCGGCTCACATAGGTCAAAATTACAAAACCATGGACTCCACGCACCACGTCAAATCGCTTGACTACCAATCCAACTGAACGAGTGTCAGCATGGAGCTGGTCCACGACTCATAGTTTTGTGATACAAGTTGGCCCTAAATCTGTGGTTCTGCAAAATGGCCCTTAAATCTGTACACTTGTTATTAGACCTGGAGTTTTGCTAAATTTACTTGAACAATAAGCAAACTCTAATTATATTAGATTAAACTTTTTTTTGACTATTTACTGTAAGGCAAAAGCCACACAGCCCAATTTTTTTTGGGGGAGTTGAGTTGGAAGCCGTGGGAAGCACCTCTCGAGGTACTTTTTCTTGTCTGGCTGTTTCGTGGGTGGCTTGGCAAAGCCCACAACAAAGCCGATCCCTTTGTTTTGATTGGGTCAGCGGTGGAGCCACACCTGAGCTGTGTAGTCAAATGAGAACACAGTTTTTCAACAATATAAGCTGGAAGTGTGCAAAAAAGAATTAAAAATGGGATTTCTATTTTCGTGCCCTCAGGTCCTTAGTTGTACTTAGTTTTCCCCAGCTCCTTAGTTTTTCCTCAGTTTTCCCCAAGCCCTTGTCTGAAACCGAAGGAGTAGCTCGGATAGGAGGATTCCCATTTAGTTGACCGTTCCGTGCTGACGTGTCGCGTGGGGCTGGTAGAAAGGGACCGCGTGAGACAGGACGAGACCGCGTTTGGTTGTACGTGAGAGCTCGGTTTTGTCTCTCTCGGCCCAAATTGGCTTTTTTCAGAGCGCTTTTTTCCCCTCTCTCACTTCTCTCTTTTCACCAAATTAGTATCAAATCTAGAGAAGCTTCTATTTCTGTCTTTCTTCAATGATTGTTGCCTTTTGGCCCTCGTTTTTTGGCCAATATGGTAACAAATCTAGTAGCAAATCTAGAAGCTAGTATAGGATAAATTCACAACAACATAATAAATCCAGAAAACTAAGTATAATACATAAAATTCATACAACAGCCAATGACGATGTTAATGTTCACGACAAACTAAACTGAAATAATACAAGACGCAATGTATGACCAACATGAAGATTAGGATACCCCAGGATGAATGAATCTGTTCTTCATTCAGCATATATTTCTTCGTCGCTCCATTCTCTGATCTGAAGGAAATATTCATTGAACTCCTTCCGTCTGCAGTGTGCAGCCAATACATCCTCCAAACGGTATGGCCTTTATTCATTTCTCAGCCGTAGTTTCCTAATCTATCCACACGTAGTGGCGACTCATCTCAGGCATTTATATCATCAAAGTACTATCTGATATAGCCCAAATCCGCGTAGTAGATGCAGCCAGGTCGAAGTGTCGGGTGCACTCTGGTGTCGACGGAGAGACGGAGATACAGCGGATATAATGGACGAAGAAGGCAGGACTGCCAATGTTACTGACAGCATGGAGAGAGCGGCTCTCAGTGTCCACACGGTACACCAATGGTTGACCTTCCTCCAAATGCCTGTTGTCACTGCCGCCGCCCAACAACACAAGCAGCATATCACCATCCGACTTCACAAGGTAGAACTTGTCATTTCCAAGTTCTAGAAATGAAAATAGTGTCTCCATGTTGATAGTGCTCGCAACTGGACATTGTTGGTGCACACTAATTTTCCAAACTCAAAATTGTTCATAGCTATTGCATACAATTCACCATTGAACGGGGTAATGCAACGCAGAGAATGGTGCTCGATCGAAAATCTTCCTTCTCCCCAATCTTCATCTACACCCTTAGTTGGAGTGCTCTCATCGACCCAAGCAATTTCCGACGGGTAATCTGTGGAAACGAAGACCATAGTCGGAGACTTCATTACAGCGACTGACTCCAGAATAACAGATGGCATATGCACCTCAAACATAGTGTTCAATGTCTTTGTGAGTGAGTTCAAAAGCCGTATCTTGTGCGGCTAGTTCTTCAGGGCAAGCACGATGACGCCACGGCAAAAACCGACGAAGTAGTATCTAAAATATAATGATGAAGATAACATTCAGCACTAAGATGTTTACGATCGAAAATAAAAATAGATTAACTCTATAGATATGGAGGAATTTGAACCTTGCATGAACTTCCGTTAGATCGATGGTGACGTAGCGGGATGTGCGGAGGTGGAGGAAGGTGAACTCAACGGCGCGTGGAAGGGTGTGTTCTACCATGATCCATTCGTGCAGGTGCACGTCGGGCTCAGGTAAATCTGAGCGCCAATTTCTACAAAGTTGCCTCAAAGCAGAGTAGGTGTCCACGTACTCCTCGTTCGCCAGTAAGCAGTCGCCGATCTTGTGAAGTTGTCCATCGCCAGTAAGCAGCCTCAAAGTAGTTCCGTGAACTGGGCCTCTCTCATGGCTGACGGACCACTTCACAAGATCGGCGACTGGCGAACGAGGAGTACGTGGACACCTACTCTGCTTTGAGGCAAGTTTGTAGAAATTGGCGCTCAAGTTTACCTGAGCCCGACGTGCACCTGCACGAATGGATCATGGTATAACACGCCCTTCCACGCGCCGCTGAGTTCACCTTCCTCCACCTCCGCACATCCCGCTACGTCACCATCGATATAACGGAAGTTCATGCAAGGTTCAAATTCCTCCATATCTATAGAGTTAATCTATTTTTATTTTCAATCGTAAACATCTTAGTGTTGAATGTTATCTTCATCAATATATTTTAGATACTACTTCGTTGGCTTTTGCCGTGGCGTCATCGTGCTTGCCCTGAAGAATCAGCCGCACAAGATACGGCTTCTGAACCCACTCACAAAGACATTGAACACTATGTTTGAGGCGCAGATGCCATGTGTTATTATGGAGTCAGTCGTTGTAATGAAGTCCCCGACTATGGTCTTCGTTTCCACAGATTACCCGGCGGAAATTGCTTGGGTCGATGAGAGCACTCCAACTATAAGGGTATAGATGAAGATTGGGGAGAAGGAAGATTTTTGATCGAGAACCATTCTCTGCGTTGCATTACCCCGTTCAATGGTGAATTGTATGCAATAGCTATGAACAATTTTGAGTTCGGAAAATTAGTGTGCACCAACAATGTCCAGTTGGAGCAGCGCGCAAGCATTGTCAACATGGAGACACTACTTTTATTTCCAGAACTTGGAAATGACAAGTTCTACCTTGTGAAGTCGGATGGTGATCTCACGTTGTGTTGTTGGGCGGCGGCAATGACAATGTGCATTTGGAGGAAGGTCAACCATTGGTGTACCGTGTGGACACCGAGAGCCGCTCTCTCCATGCCATCGTAACATTGGCGATCATGCCTTCTTCGTCCATTATATCCGGTGTATCTCCATCGACACCTGAGTGCACCCGACACTTCGACTCGGTCGCATCTAGTACGCGGATTTGGGTTATATCGGAGAGTACTTTGATGATATAAAGAACCGAGATGAGTGGCCGATGACGTGTGGATAGATTAGGAAACTACGATCGAGAAATGAACAAAGGCCATAACGTTTGGAGGATGTTGATCGCACACCGCAGTACGAATGAGTTCAATGAATATTTCCTTCGATCACGTAATGGAGCGACGAAGAAATATATGCTCGAATGAAGAACAAATTCATTCATCCTGGGGTATCCTAATCTTCATGTTGGCCATACATTGCGTCTTGTATTATTTTCATCTTAGTTTGTCGTGAATATTAACATCGTTATTGGCTGCTTTTGGCTGCTGTATGCAGTTTATGTATTATACTTAGTTTTCTGGATTTATTATGCTGCTGTGAATTTATCCTATCCTAGCTTCTAGATTTGCTACTAGATTTATTACCATATAGGGCAAAAAAAGAGGGCTAAAAGGCAACAATCACCGAAGAAAGACAGAAATAGAAGCTTCTCTAGATTTGATACTAATTTGGTGAAAAAAGAGAGAACTGTGCGAGAGGGGAAAAAGGCGCTCTGAAAAATGACTATTTGGGCAGAGAGAGACAGAACCGAGCTCTCACGTACAACCAAACGCGGTCTCGTCCTGTCCCACGTGGTCCCTTTCTACCAGCCCCACGCGACACGGCCCCACACGTCAGCACGGAAGTCAACTAAACAAGAATCCTCCCGTCCGAGCTCCTTCTGAGGGTTTGGGAAAACTGTGGAAAAACTAAGGAGCTGGGAAAAACTGAGTACAACTAAGGACCTGAGGGCACGAAAATAAAAATCCCATTAAAAATTTATACAAACACATGTATTTGACTACACAGCATTAAGCTGACAACACAGAGTTGTTATCCTGGCTCCGCCAATGGATTTGGTGGCTTATTTCCGTGGAAAGCCAGTAGAAGCACAAACAAAGAGGCCCTTAATTCTGTATTCTTAATTCCACAAGTCTAAGCACATATAATGTTTATAGGTCTGACTTGACTTACCCCTAAGTCACAAACTCTTGTGCAGGACCTGGGTCAGTATGAAATAATGAAACTGGGTTTAACACATTTTTCTACAAGCAAACCGTAAATTTGCCACGAACAATCCTAACAGAAAAGGAAGGCTGTTGTATATATATCGCATAAACAGAAGATATGCAAGGCTGAATTTCATGCTTCCAAAATTTTTATGATGCTATATTTGATCTCCAAAACATAAAGGATGGTCTGTCATGGCCACATTAAGTGTTGAAACAATTTAAGGAGAGTAACAGGCTACCAGAAAGTACCTCAGCTTCCATCTTGAATGAGACCAAGCGTGCCATGACTGCTGCTGCTGCCTCTTGATCGAAGCCAGTTATTAGCTCCTACAGCACATGAAATAATCCAATAAGTAACAATATTGCATTGCTTTTCTTTCTAAAAGGATTGAGGAAACACTGAAACACTGGGTAGGGTAACACAATGAAATGGGTTCAGTAGAATTGTTCAGCTAACTAAATTCTGAGAAATGGGTACAACGAAAGGAGAAAACATTTAAAAGAAAAAAAAAACTCATCAAGGTGCACGAAGTAAAACTTACCTGCACACTGCCAGAACCAGCAACCCATCTTCTCAAAATTGTAGTCGATCGCAATCTCATCTGGCCATCATGATGCTGATAACTGCATGTGGCACCTCCAAGTCAGACACATATACTTCTGCAACAGTATCAACTGTTCAACAAGGAGATGGAAGGGGGATAGCAGATTCCATACTAGGTTAAGAATTGGAAGTAGAACTCATTTTTCGATTGATCGGTTGTGTCTGGGGCATCTTTTCTGACAATATCAAATACTAGGCATAGTGATGTTTTCTTGTCTAGACCACACATCTTCCAAGCGCTAGTGTTCCCCTGACCTACCACTGTATCTGAGGATAGAGGACTTTTCTGCAGAAGCAGCAACATGCCAAAAGACTAATAAGTACAGAATACAGCCATCATTCTAAAACAGTAACATGTAACTAAGCACATACTGTACCTTCTCAAGGGAAGTACAAGGTCCAATGATGCCTTGAATTTTGACATCCTTGGAGCAGTTGATCTCAAATATACCGCTGCAAAAATAATGTAAATACATAAACAGATGGTTCAATAACAAAGCTGTACTGCGGCAGGTTACTCGGTGGCATTAATGTATTTTACACCCTTGAAACTGCCGTTTCATGTATGACGAACCTATGTGGATGATTAGAACGAAGTATATGTATCACACAAGCACTTTTGTCTCGAGAAACATAGTCAATTAGTGCATCAGAATTCAAAATTAAATCCCAATCAGTACTGGGGAGCACTAAACTTATCTATGATGGTCATAGATGCCTTTGAAAATAAATTAAAAGCAGCAACTGACAATACTGGTTGCAGTAAAAATAGAGTCAAAGCAATTCCCAAAATATATTTGCAGAGAAGACAAACCAAACATAAATATGCTACATGCAGCTAAACCAAGCAGGCAGAAGAGTATCTTTACTTGAACGATAAGCCAAGGTCATTATCGCTTGACTGAAAAATGCGTCTAAGTGAATCTTTGAAAACAGAATGGCCAAAACTTTCTGCAAGCACAACTATTCCCCCAGTTCTCTCCACTGCAACCTTCATCTCGGCAACACCAACCTGAGGAATTAGAATATATTATTAACCATATCAAGGCGGCTGTGCATAGACATTGGAAGATCATGCATAAGTTAACAGTGCGCTAACAATAGATTTTCGCTGACATTTGGCCTTATACTTTTTTTTGACAAATCCTATTGCATAAGCACTTTAGATAGTTACCAAAAGAAGGTGGTTTGTACATTATCAGTGACTTGTCAGTTCTACTCAGAATGGGTCGCCATTCCTCTATGTATTCTCTACTCTCTTAGCTGGTAAAATTTGCCAAAGTTTATCTAACAAATCGGGTTAAGAGAAGTTTACATTATGAGATTAGGTGCATCCACCTGAATTCTGAAATAACAGTATCTTGCAGTCATGGAACTTCCAAGACAATAAAGGCTTGCAGTAGTATCAATTTAGTGACTGAAATAGCATCATACACAATCATAATAAAAATCATGGGACTTCCAAGACAAAAAAAAAAATGCTTACACAAATAGTTTCAAGGCAATAAATGCTTCACCTAATATTTTTCACATTATGGTGAGACAAGCATGCTTATGCGGTAGCAGTGTATGTATGAATGATACACAGCAACACTGGTTCAAGTCTACTACATTGGCAGTGACCGAAACAGAGAAAATAAACAGTATTCTCATTATCAAATTAATGCCTGTTCTTGACGAAGAAAAGGTGATATGGATAATCTATACAACAAAGGGCAGGGGACAAACCTGATCAAGTGCACATGCAAATAGATCAAGCACATGCCCTTGATGCACAAGCTGACTTGCAATCCCCTCGTAGAACTTAACAGCTTTGTTATAAAGTGGAGCAGAACCTTTATCGAGGTCTTTGTGTGAACGAATTGGCTCTGATAAGGGCTTAGATATTATCTGACATTACACAAAAAAATATCATCAGAATGTATTAATGTATCAAGCTATTTTCTAAGGAAAACCCAGGTTCTGTATCATGCTATTTCCCAAGGATAACCCCAACTTCTCAACAAACAAAAAATCTCCAAACTGGAGTATTACCACAAAAAATGTTGCATACTCTTATTCCCTGGAACTTACTTTATCAGAAAAGGCACCATAATTTTAAATGAGTTATGAGCTAACTTAAGTACAAAAGTTGGGTCAGCTTCACTACAGAGAATACATAAGAAACTATCCCTGGAACAGCAAAGCACAGAGCAAGTGAGCAAACCACAAACATCCATCACATGGACTCTAAATACATAATACCTGGGTATGTCCATCACATATCAACATCAAGGTTTCATCTTTGTTTTACACTAAAAGGATCAACCTAGGTAATAACTCAGCATGGGGTCGTCCAAGGTCTATATTGAACTTATTACTTTAATAAAGCAGCTAAACTAGCTAGTTGGGACTAACTCACAACTATTAGTAAGCACACGAGCTGAACTGAGCAAGGGACAAGGGTGTTAGAAATACTCCAAAGCATGCTAAGAAATGTTGAATAATTATTGCTGGGGGTAGGGACATGTTTCTGCCCTTATCACTGTGGCATGACCAGAACACGGAGGGTTGTACATGTACAACATCAACAAAGAAGAAAATAAGATGTGATATTCGTTGCAGAAATGACTTACAGAACCAGGTCCCTCTGTAGACGGACCACCTATAAATGCCATAATTCTAGCACCTGATCCAGGTACACAAACCCCCAACAGACCGGCTGCAACACTTAACGCAGCACCAGTGCATCTTGATGCTCGCTGATCAGCAGAAACAGGCCACGGGTCCTTTTGCAGTTCTTCTATAACCTGCAGAAATAGAAAACAAACATCAACAATTTGCAACTGATTTTTTTTCCAAAAATATTATTTTGCGATAGAGAAATAATAAATATTGCATTAGAGACCTAAAATTTGCTCAAGTTCCTGGATAAGTAAGGAGAGTTCTTAACTGAATTCAACATAAACTCGCACTCAGAAGCAGGCAACAGGAACCTAGCAATACTTTCTGCTGAAAGACCATCCCTTGCGCCAGCAATCACACCTGTTTTTGGTTTTGTTTTCCCTGCAAAGAAACCCATTTGCTCAAGAATTTGATCCTTGGTAACCTCCTTTGTCCCCCTGAACACATATGACTTAGGCAACAAGCCAAAACCCAATTCATGCACCTACATGGATCAGCATGTATTCCTATCAATTTTTTGATCAGAAGATTAAGCAGTGAAATAATTATGAGAGAAAGGCGAATATAACCTGCACATATGTCCCGAAAGTTATAAATCCAACGAGGGAATGGTCCGGCAATAGCTCAACAGCTTGCGCTAGAGCAGACTTCAGATAGCCAATTTCCTCCTCAATTATGCAAGTGTCAACAACAAAGAGGAAGACTGGTGGCGATACAGGCCCTGTTTCGGCAGTGGCCACATACTCAACAGTAGCATATTGAGGATACAGTTCGGTAGGTAGGTTGGTTGGCGAAACAGAAGAGTATTGCTGGGGGAAGTGGTTGCGGTGAAAGCAGAATGGGCAGAGCCACAATTTTGAATTGAAGTCGACCATCGAGAAGGGGTTGAGGATGGAACGGCAGATGCGGCAGCGGAGGGGAGCATAAGGAAGAACAGGAATTTCGGTGTTCGGGTTGAGAGGAGTATATATGGCAGAAACAGGGACAACACAGTTAGCAGCATCCTGCTTGGTGCCCGGTATGACATTCCAGGTCATCCTTACCCCATCTTGCATCTCGAGTTGCAGGAACTCGGCCATTCTCTGTGATCAGGCTCTACCTGAAGCACGAGGCTGTCTGATCTGCATGACAATTAATAACCAATTAATATACTAGGACTTAAACAGGCACAGCACGAGGCTGTCTGAACTGCATGACAATTAATAATAACCAATTAATAGCGGACTTAAACAGGCACGTGTGGGCCAGTTAAACCCCCAAATTTCTGGGAAATCAAGGTCCTAGAACAGTCCAATCGAATTCGCGAGTAAATGGATGGATCAAAATCGAAGCATCTTGTCTTGGAAAAAGATGACCGAATCAGACCAACCTCAAGCTAAGTTAGGGTTCGCGTAGCGGCAGATATCAAGCTGGGCTCCTGCCCGGCGGGCGACGGCCCAATAGAGAGAAGCGGGGAAGATAGTACCTTCGCCGTCGAGGTGGCGAGTCTTCGGCCAGCGCAGGCCTGCGCTGTACTTCTCTTCCCCGGCGGCGGCGACGAGAGGTATTTCCGCGGCGCTGGAGTCGGAAGCGGGGGAGCTGGGGTTCTGACCCGTTCTGGGTCTATTGGGCAGGAACGGAGAAACCCCAAAAACTACACCAAGTGAAGATACTTTTTTCTATCCCCATTTTTTCACAAACTGAGCAATCAATACAAATCAGCTCGTGAATTTCATTTTTTTAACAAATCGTGTTTAAATTCGTAATATTGATATGAAAGGATGTTTGGAGAATGGTTAGAGCATAGTAACTTTGTTCGGCAAGGACATCTAAGGAGTAAAATACATGATGCGTACCCAAACTTTGCAACCCTGCAGCCTCTGTCACCATCCTCAACCATACTCAGGAATACACGTTTTACGGTAATTGAATACGGCTGGGTGTCTCATCGATGGTCACTATGTGTCGACACGCGTTGTATTCTAGCTGTTGGCACGCATTTGAGCCTGCTGGCAGTCACGGGAGGGGTCGAGTCAAAGATTGGAGAAGGTGGAGGGGTAACATGCTAAACCGACGTAACTACCATACCCTCCATCCGGGCGAACAATTCATCTTCCCTCCAAAACAAAACCCTAGCTCCCAAATCAGTTGCATCCCTACTACCGGAGCGATTGTGCTGCTGGAGTTCTCGCCGCGGGTCGTCGTTGGTGGCCGCAATGTATGCATCAAGCTCGGTTTTGCTCGTCATTGCTCCGCCACTATGCACCCCACATTCCCCGGTTCCATGCTCCAAGCTGTGGCGTCGTCGTGAAGCGGTACGTCTCCGGCACCGACAACCACGACGGTTGGGTTTTCAACAAGCGCAAAAACCATGGGGTAAGCAATAGAGTTGGCTTGTGTGTGCTCGCTTTTTTCTTGAAATTTGTTCAATTTGATCGTACAACGCGACCATACTAGTTCATCGGAAAAATCAATCGTGGAAACATTAATCTTAACGAGCACATGTGAACGTACAATGATAACAGCCAAGGTATCCAAATCTACTGGGAAGATAACGAGCACTGGTACAAGCATCCCCGCTCGTAGAGTATGCCCGTATCAGTCGAGCAGACACTCTATTTGCTCGGGAAGTGGTATCTTAGATCACAAACACCTTTTTTTTTTCTTCTTCCTCCAAACTATCGAAACCCCCCTTGGGGATCTCTTTACTCTGTTGATTTCTCGGCAAGTCCTCTTGCATCAACGATCTACGGCACGTTTCTCCTCCGATCCTCAGTTATTTTTTGCGAATATTTGCCCAAAATCTTTATATTTCAAATCTTAGCTCATAAAAGAATATGAACCATTTTTTTTTGTTGAGCACGTTTCGTAGTATTGTTTTGAGCAGATCTTTGCACGTAATTTATAGATGACCGACTACTGCTTTAATCTATTGGAACCAAGGTGCTAATTTTTTCAAAGTTTACCATTGTTAGATATGAACACAAAAGGACAATTCAGGAGAGGAAAGGCCACCGAGGATGGGCGGACCTAGGTTCAGCCTGCGGGTGTCACAGGACACCGGCTCCAAACCAAATTTCTTTGTATATTACATATATTCTTAGTGAGTGACACCCCTACTTAAAATGAAAAATTATGGTGATGTATTGGATGACAGCGGGTCATTTTGGCTCTAGCTCCGCCCGTGGATGAGTTCCTTGGGGTTGAGCTGAGTAGGAAGCAGGACTTTGCCCGCTTCAAGCATGCACCATCAAGTCCACCAAATGGGCATGTCCCGTTGTTGTTAACCATCTCGGGATATGTACCAATTTAAATATGCTTATTACTAATGTGGGTTGCAAGAATTTATTTACAGGACGCCCCGACCTATTGCCGCTTAACTTTGGAGTTGTTGAAGACATTGAAGCACATCATGATCGCCTTCTTTAGGAGCACGAATGAAGGTGTGGATACGATCACCTTCCAGCTGAGGAACCGCAAGTATGACATGACTCTTAGTGAGTGGTGTGATCACTTTAGGTTCTTCAATTGCCACAGCACCTCCGCAAACCAATGTTTGAATCCATCTCCCTATCTTATTTCCATCAAATGAGCATATTTGAGAATACCACATTGAAAGTTCTAACATTCGCTATTTGTACTATGTTATTGCTAACACCTTACATGCATGTGGTGAATACACAAGAGTCAATGAGAATGTCATGATCATCCTCGCCAAAGTTGGTATCCCAAATTGCAATATGATGCTAAAATTGGGAACCATTCTCCTCTTCTACTTGGAACAACAAGTTAATCAAGACCGCGAGGACATCACCTGCGGAGGTATTGCAACCGCTCTCGCCACCATCCTTGTTAGTGGACTTCAATCTTTGAACGGTGAGAGACGTGTTTCTTATACTACCATTCAAAACATTGCCATGATTTTAGTTCAAAACTAAAACCACCGAACTTATTAGTAGCTTACAAACAGGAGAGTCAATAAATCATACTTATTTCATGCATACTAGTAACCAGTCGATCTTGTGTGGTAAGATGTTCCGTCTGGCTATTGTCCTAATTCTTCGGCTTGAGTGGAAACTCAAAACTAATATCGGGTGCACATGCACCCGGTATGTATAAAACATCTTTTCAAAAGTTAACAATTTTGGCAGAAAAGTTTGGCATGTAGAGGGACATGTTTTATGTGCATACATAAAGTTTCACGTAAAACCGACACGTTTTGTGCCCTGCGTAAAAAAAGATAAACAAATGTCTTGAGAAATGAAATATTTTAGCATCAAAATTTGTCTCTTTTACGCAACATGTTGATTTTTGCTGAAACAACTTTATGAATATGTAACATGTTAAGATATACACGAGTCATTTTTCTGTATTTATTTTTTAAAAAATTAAAATACATTCTAAATAAATGTGCATAGCTAAGAAAAAAAATTAGGGTCGCTCCGTTCCTCAGTTGAATTTCATCGGTGAATCTAATCGGGGCAAATGAGGTCGGAACACAAATCTCCCCGTGACTTTAGGGCATCTTCAACGGGGCGACGCATTTCAAACATTCAAATTTTTTGCGCGAGCCTCTATCCACGAAAAGTTCCGTAGCCGCCGCCGTCGTCGACCCTAGTTCGGGAGGGTTCTGAAGCTCTTCCTGGCACCCTGCCGGAGAGGGAGATCATCACCGGACGCCTCTTCATTACCATGCCCTCCTCCGAAGTGATGCGTGAGTAGTTCATCTTTGGACTACGGATCCATAGCGGTAGCTAGATGGTTGTCTTCTCCTCCTTATGCTTCATGTTTAGATCTTGTGAGCTGCCTAACATGATCAAGATCATCTTTATGTAATGCTACATGTTGTGTTCTGTTGGGATCCGATGAATATTGAGTACTATGATTGAGTTGATTATAGATCTATTTTATATGTTATTTGTGATCTTCCATGCTGATGTGGGCATTACCCTTCGAGTAACCAACATTAGACTACCTCCTACGGCCCAGCTAGGGGCCCATGAAGATTGCCCAACAACCAAGGTGGGCCCATACGTTGGTTCTAGTAAAGAAGACTCACCCGAAGAAGGATTCTTGATGAACAAGGCAAGAAGACGTTAAACAAGGAAAGATTAGAGTAGATCTCTTTGTAACCTAGTCGAGTCCGGACAGAACTCTCGGGACTTGGCCTGCTATATAAGGGACAGGAGAGGGTCCGCCGAGAGACAACTTCAACACATATATTCACCGCAAGTCAAGATCTAGAACCCTAGAGTTTTAGCCTCTCGACGAGAAAAAACCATAGCCTATCGGCTACCCCATTGTAACCCAATATATTCGATAATCAAGATCAGACAAGCGGGAAGTAAGGGTTTTACCTCATCGAGGGCCCCGAACCTGGGTAAATCTCTCTCCCCGTTTGTTTGGTATCCGATGTCTCGTGTTAGCCTGTAGGATTCCGTCAACCCTAAGCCCCCCAACACGTCAAGGACTTTGGCTTCATCGGCTGCGGGATCGACCGCATCGACTCCGATCTCGGTCAATCTATCGGCTACGTTATCGACATCAACGCCAACATCTTCGCCATCATCGTCTCCGCGTCGTTCGACATCATCTATGTCCGTTGGATCCGATGATTCTGCATCGTCCGATCTGATGTCGTATTATTGCCTCAACTACGACACCGAGGCACGGGCTAGGTTCGGATGACACCCCATTCGTCCGCATCGCCAAGTATTCTTCGGATGAAGAAAGTATCGACAATATCGCCTGGGCAGCCGAGCTGGACCGTGGCGCATCATCAAATCTACGCTATCCTCAACTCGAGTCAATGTAGAAGGACCTTTTGAAGGTGAACACACCCCACGTGTCAATCGAGGAGGACACCGCAACATTGAGAATATCGCCGAGCAATGATAATAGTGATTACACCATCACCGAGGAAGAGTGGGAAATTGCCCATCTTGCTATAGCCGGTAACACTTGAGTCCCCTCCGGAGTTTCGGCGGGGACCCTCAATGTGTATCGTACTATATATCTTGGAAAGGGATTGGGTTCGGCTCGCAAATGAGCAAGGCTGATCTCGATCGACACCGACATGCAGCCGACTAGTCCAGCGAGCGACGTAGAGCATCACATGGAAGCGCGTCCCGCAACAACCAAGGTTCAAGAAGATATCGACCATGAATTCCTCGCCTTTCGGAAGATGATGCGAGGGAGATCACTTCAAATCTCTCCTATTCCTTTATGACTATGGACACCGCGGGCATGCTCAGGCCAAAAACTATCGGAGGGAAACGACTAATCTCACGGCTTACTTGGTCAATCACCGGCCGACACCCAATGGTCCCATGGCGCAAACTATCGGAGGGGTGCTTTGGAGAGCCTCGCGATCCTCGGAGACAAACTCACCCCTAGGAAGGAGAAAACTATGCATCAGGGCAGTGGGTCTAAGCATCATTCGAAAGATGCTCGTGATGATATTACACAAAGCAAAATTGACAAAGCTCATCGTCCGCGTGCTGCAAGGGAAGGATACGACATTGACGATTCCGAAGAAACCTAGGAGTATGATGGCGAACTTTGAGGAGCCAATTGCTTGAGTTACAAGATTCGGGAGACGATGACACCGAAGAGATTCAAGCCTACTCACACCGATCTCTGCTAAATACGATGGGCAGCGGGAGCCAAGGTCTTGGATAGATGATTATCTCGCAAACTGTGATCATACATAAGGAAAACCAAGTAGCGGCAATGCAGTGCATGTAGCTTTACCTGAAAGATTCGGCACGAGCATGGTTGAGAGGCCTGCCGAAAGGATCTATTAGGTCCTGGGAAGATTTGGTCGATGCCTTCGTCAAGGACTTCCAGGCCACGTACGAGAGACCTGTCGGAATCTAAGAATTACGTCACTGTCAGCAGAAGCCGAAGGAATCAATGCGCGCGTACATCAGACGTTTCACCAAACTCCTAAACGATGTCGAAGATGTTTCCGTCGACAGAGCAGTTGATGCTTTCAGTGATGGCATCCGACGAGAATCTTACATCGAAGAACTTGTACGGAAAAAGCCAAAGACTATTACTAAGCTTATGGAGATTGCCAATAGTTGGGCTGATGGAGAAGATCACGTAAGGAAGCCGTGTCCGTGCAGTGACGACGAAGATGATGACCAGAGGCATGATTCAGGCCATCGACGTGATCGCCGCAAAAAGGAAAGACCACGGGTACGATGACACCAACATTGTAGGCTGCCGGATATTCCGATCGGCGTGATGATCGGTACGATGATCGACATCGTCGACGGGCGTGATGATCATCGGGATGACAACCACGGTGGTTACGGGGAAATCGCGGCAAGCTGCGGGGAGTGACCTCCACGTGTCCCAGAGTTACCGTTTGCCGAACAGCTAAACGCTCCCTGCTACATACACGCGTACATCGACCCCAAGGATAACGCCAAAAAGTCGAGTCATTTGCTCAGGGACTGTCGATAGTTTATCGATATTCAGAAGTTCTATGAAACGGGTAAGGGGCAGCCACAGCCCCCGAACCCGCCACCGCCACCTGAGCATCAAGTTCAGCAAGTTCAAACTCGTGCCTCTAATGAAGCTTTCCCTCCACCTCGGGGGAAGATGAGCATGATTCATAAAACTGGTGTTTCCAGAAGAGATATATGAAGAAACTTACGCAAGAAATCAACCTCGCAGAAAGCACCATGGCTAAGTCCCAGAATTCATCAACTGGTACTGCACGAGCATGTTGTTCGGCGAGGCCGATCACCCGATGTCTATCCCAAGACCGAGGTCACGCAGCTTTGGTAGTCGAAGCACGAGATAGGAGGATTCGAGCATGAGCAAAGTGTTCATGGATGGTTGAAGCGGATTGAATCGATATTCGTAAGCACAGTCAAAAATATGGGCATCACGACCAATATGTTGCAGGAATCCGATACATGTTTTCATGGCATTGTCCATACTTTGCCAGCATACCCTCTTGGCAGAATTTCCTTGAATGTCGTCTTCGGGAAACTGTAGCACCCTACCTTTTAATAAAGGCAAGATACCTGTGTACAGTGCTATTCCCGGGATCACTGATAGCACACACATTACAAAATATAGTAATCATTGCAATAGTATCAATTTACTACATTGTGGATCCAGTGGGTAAAGTAAAACCTTACAAATTGCATAGTCACATGGACTAGCTCGAATGAAATGTTCAGAACAAACACAGCGAAAATGTAAATCATCAATGAGCCTTCATCATCTTCATGTGCCATGCATAGGCAGACATGTTGGAATGTAGACTCGAGATCCTACCAAGTACTTCTCCTCAAAAAATCCTGCACGTTTGAATATGCAGCCCCACGAATGGAGGTCAGTACAATGATATACCTGGCAAATGACACTTATTTGGTGGCAACTATGGCATGACTATCTACACGATATTTGGCTAGTGGAGTTTAGGCTAATTTGCATAAAGCCAATTTTATCCTATATTTTATTTAAAACAAAACATTTTGAAATTTTTTGAATGACATTATGAAATCACACCATGGTTAAATCCTCCATGGGTTTTAGAATAATCACATGGTTACATCTCCCATGAGTTTTACAAGGTTGATCAAATTTTAAATACATTTAGAAAAGGTGATGAGATTCTTCCGTACATTTCCTGCCTAGAAGCTCAAATCGTCCATGACCGGGGACACGTCTAAGATCTTAGGTTTAACTCTCGAAAGGTTGTGCACTTTCACCTTACGGCCCACCCTTCCCAAGAGAAGAATGAGACAAGATCTTTTAGAAGAAGAATTCAACCATACAAACTAGACTCGTTCCCTTGGCCGTCGCCTCCACCCACTGTCTAGTCACAAGTTGAATCCTCACAACTTAATTAATCTTGGCAGAGCCCATAATACCATAAGGCTGCACTTTGGAAGCTATCTAAAACATGGACAACATAATAATCTCTTTAATCATGGGTGGCCTTCCACAAGTGCACTCTCAGGCGAAGACAACCACATGACATGTACTAGACAGGAGTCATGTGGCCCTGAGTAGCCACTCAACAATCATCCACCAAGCAATACCAAATCCACCCAGGTGTTTCATTAAGGTTGTTACTTTTTAAATTTTCAAACATTACCATTCAACAACGAAACAGCACTTGGCATTTGATGTTACAAAGCAAAAATTAAAGCATCCAAGCAACGGGTTCAGGAGTAGCTACACACTACTAGGATTTGCTAAGCATAGTATAATACTTTACTTTTGAAAACAAAATCCTACCATGCACACTAGTTTCAAAACACTAATGCATAAATAAAATAAGTAGGATTTGAATGTCACTTGCCTATTTGGTAGTCGAACGCGTTCACTTCTCTTAATCAAAATACGTGACTCTCCGTACAAACTATAATATAAAATATAGCACAACATAAACACACCATTCAACAACAATAAAATCAAACCAAGCAAACAACAAATAGTTATTCATTGTGTTTTAGTTATCGGATAAAGAAGATATGGCATGAGGTATGGCTTGCAAGATATGAGTTGGAGATATTGAACGGATGGGTCAAAAACTTGGAAGTGAAACAAATATCTAAGTCAAGTACGTAGATGAAAATGATTGATATGAACCTATGGTCAATGGTTGTTTGCTACTCAAGATTGGGTAATTGAAATGTTTCATGTGATAAAATCACATGAGTCTCAAAATAGCGCAACTCAAATATTGTTTAATAAAGTGTGACAACACTTACTAAGATAGTATGAGTTACACATATGCTTGGGTACGAACTAATGATATATGAAATTACTCAAACTACTCATTTGTAAGTTGAATAGTTTTAAACTAGTCAAAGAGTGATTCAGAATGAATATGGATAGACACGATATTGGTTCAAGGTATGTGCTATGTAGTAGAGGGTCTCCACATAACATTTGCACAAGGGAGGAATCTATAGTTAAGATTGTCACTATTTACTCAAATAACTCAATTGTTATTTGAATAATATGAACTAGACAACCAGGGGTAAGCTATGCATTATCTCGTGAACATGATAAAGAATTATAACTGGTCCTGGAAGATGGTTATGATCATAAGGATCATTTTGGCTAAAGAAACTATGTCGAAGCCAGTCATAGGACTACACTTTTCGCAAAAAGTCATTAGAAGAAGTTTTTCGGATGGAAGACTTTTCTACACGGAAGTTGTAGAGAATTCCATTACAAGCGTATCGCCAAAAGAATCTCTCGGAAAAAGTTTGTAGGATTTTTTTTATAGATGATGTTACGGATCAAAGGGGTACCGCGAAAATAAAGTAGGTGAAACTGCCACGCAAAATGTCTAAAATGATCTACGTGATTTGCTGATTCCAACGGTATAGGGTTTGTGACAAATCCAACGTGTAGAGCTCAAGATATGAATCTTACAAAACTAGACAGAAGTGGTTACAATTCTAATGGTGTACGAAAAGTTGTCCGAACAAGTTGGTCGGATGGAAAAACTTCCTACACGAAGGTTGTAGAGAATCTAATTACAAACTTAACGGAAGAACCACTATTCTAAACGGATGTGTAGATCTAAGGAAATAAAATTACGAAAATACCTACGACAATCTACGTAAAAGATCGGGAATAAAATTATTATCGGACAAGGGATGCATCTAGTCGCGGCGTTTCCCCGAGTAGCGTCGAGTGTGTGCGCCGAAAAGCAACAACGTGTGCACGCCACGAGCCAGAAAAGTTGCGTCGCGCGAAGGGAGAGGGAGAGAGGTGCGGGCTGGGTGTGTGCCTGGGGCTGGAGAAAATTTGCCTAAGGAGGCGAGGTGGGACTAACGTTCTTAGCGAGGGAGCTGGCGGCGGCGCGCTGGGAGGCTACGCGCGCGCGGGAGCTGGCCACGGCGCTGGGCCAGGCGGCGGCAGCTGGGCTGGGGCGAGGCCGGGTGGAGTGGGCCGGGGTGGCGTGGGTAGGGGTGGACATAAAGCTCAAGGCTCGAGGTTCGACTCGGCTCGAAGGTCGGATAAGCCAAGCCTAAATTTCCCGATCAAGGCTCGAGGTTCGACAAGCCTGCTCGGTGAAGCTCGCAAGCCGGCTCGAAGGCTCGACGAAATGAAAATTTTGATAAAAATGTAACAATTCACAATCATTACCAACCATTTAGTATGAATACATTCGTAACATAGTCTGACAAATCTAACAAAGTATAAATTACATTGTAGTATGAGCAATTATAAATCTCACATTGTTGTAAAAATCTCATAGTCTGACAAATTATATTATAGTACAGTTACCTAGCAGAAAAATAATGTATTTAGCACATCTACAGTTCTGCACTACGTCTCCCAGCCCCTCAATCCTCTGAGTCTCTCGCATTCATCTCAGTGTTAAGGAGCAAGCAGCAGCATCACGTCATCTTATTTCTCTCCTGCACCTCTTGCTACGCATGCGCTAATCAGACGGAGAGGACCAGGCGAGCACCCTGCTCCGTGCTGCACACGGACGACACATGCCGCATGGGAGGCTGGGGGCGGGGTGGGCCGCGCGGCGGGTGGTCGTGGCACGCGGGGCGAGCTGGGCCGTTCGCCCGGTGGGCCGTTCGGCCTGGCCGCTCCTTTTAAAACAAAAAAACAAAGTTTAAAATTTAAAATACACTTTTGGAGGATCAAAAATAATCAGAAAGGAAAATAAGATACCGTTGAATTCGTCGTGAAAAATACTTTAATATGAGGCTAAATTTGGGACAAAATTATAAACTTTATAAAACCAAAATTTGACATAAATATCTATGTGGCTATAGTGCCCTTTTAGGGTTTAATGTTTTCTCAAATAAAATATTTTATAAGTTTCAAAACCTCCGAACAAAATAGAGTATTGTTAGAAAATCTTTTGAAACTAAGGTTTATGAGAACTTCATTTTGGAAATTACTTTTAAATAACTTCATAAAGTTTTAGTTTCTTGTGAAAATTCAATCAAGTTCAAACAATCAAGCATCTAATTTATTTAAATTTTACATTTTGAAATTTAGAAAATTTCGGATGTGACAGAAACCCGACAATTTTAGGAAAGAAATGACCGAGTTCGAGGTAGTGAATTGGGAATCGCAATACCACGCTATCCTCGGGAGGCCAGCTTACGCTAAGTTCATGATTGTACCGCACTATGCGTACCTAAAACTTAAGATGTCAGGCAACAATGGGACCAATATTACGGTTCACATAAGTTTCTCTCGTTCAGATAATTGTGATCGAGAGTTCCAGAAGATTGCTGCTAAATTTGGGATAAAGCAAGAAGTTAAAACTATCGACTTCCCTTCCAAGCAGCTGACTTTTCAAGACAAAGACTCTAAGATTAAGGAGGACGACAGCGCCAAAAAGACAAAGAAACAACCGGACGATACTGCAACGGCAGCACCAACTGTCACACCTTCGGCAGAAGATGATAAAGCCTCTGTCGAAGGTGCTAACTCTTTGGTAGTAATCGCGAGTGCTCCTAAGGAAGATATCGGCACCTCGGGCGTGGACCAATAGAAGAAGGACCCTCCTCTTCCTTAAGAAGACGAGCGGTGGCATACATACTTATCTTCATAGAATTTTATTTTCAATAAGGCTTTCTTAAGCCATAGCAGTATTAGCTTATCTTATCGTCATAGACTTATTAATAAAGGTTCAAGTTTCGTTTATACGAGCATTCGATTGATTTGGGACACCCGGACAATTTTTTCCAAGATTATTTCGCATAATACCGCGAACGTCGACTTCGAAATATGTGTACAGAAAGTGAACCCGATAAAAAAGATCGGGGGTCGACTGTCCTGGTTATACCCAAAATTATCACCTAAGCCTCAGGGAAAATACGAGTGCTGCAATGGATGATAATCAAAGGGTCTTACAAAATAACAACATACGATTATCCTTTGCCAAAGCCTCAGGGAACATGCGAGTGCTACTGATGAAAAGAATAATATAACTTATGGAAGGCTCATGCCAGTACATCGAACAAATTGGTACTAAGAGCAACGGAGTCGATAGCGAGTAATGTTTCCTCGATTTACTTGGGGGTTGCCGCCAAAAACATACATCATCGGTTGTAGCAAAGTTGTGATTACTACGGGTTCATTAAACCCGCAACATGAGCTGATCACTCAAAAGTTTGCCACCGATACCTATCACAAAAAAGCATCACAATACCGATGCCCAAAAAAGACTAGTGCATCAAGATTTGCATCTTATTCAACGAGTACATCAGAAAACTTGCCACCGGCATTTGAAGATAAATTTGTGAGGTATCGATACTTTGTCAGAAGTGGCAAATATGTCGTCTCTAGCAAATCATTCATTCTTACAAAAAAATCAAGATTAGGTAAGCAAGTTACATCATACACATGAATAAACTTGTACCTAACCCATCCGGATATTCGGGTGCAAGAAATTGTCGGAAGCATAAGTTATATTTATAAGTGAGTTATAATGACATCAAAATTATTCTTGTGGAATTCCTACCGGGTCATCTACTTCTGTGCTCTTTTCGAGCCTATCAATTACAATAGAGGCAGGACTTTTTACAGCAGGGTAAAATTGGCTTATGTTGCTATCAACACTTGCAATTGCTATCAAATCCAACGAGGGATCTTTGGGACAGTACGAAAACGAAAGCTGATTCGACTCCTGGAAGAATTTGAGAGCGAACCAACTCGCGAAAACTTTTGGCATTCCTAGAGTTTGCTATTAAGGCCAACACCGTTGGAGGAACTCGATTAAGGGGAAACATAGTTTTCCAGATCATCTTCAAACCTCCATGGCACTTGTCGAAGAACTGATGCACTTGTTGCACCCGATCCTGGAACTTTGCAATAGTGGCATCCTTCGACTTGTCTATCCAAAAACCTCATTGAATTGAGAGAGATTGGTCAAAGCATCAACACGTCCATGCACTCTCTTGTTTTCTTCAGATAAATTCAAAGATATGACTGACAAACACAATGATGCAAAAAGATGAGGAGAATTTTCACAGCAATCGAAGGAATCAAAGGAGTACCAAGCACTTACAGTTCAAGCTTTCTGTAGCTTTTTGCAGCTCGCTTAGTGCATATCGTTTTGCATCAATGGCTAGTTTGCATTTCTTCTTTATAGTAGCAGCCATGGCATGGATACCACGCATATCTCTCTCCATCTGAAGAATTCGGGTCTTCATACGCTGAAGTCGATCATTTTCAGAGTCATCAGCCGATTTGTAAGAGGTATTTCTTCTCCACCCTCAGAAAGTCCCCAAAGATTTAAAGACTCGTAGATATCTTTAGGCATAAGACAAAACTCAGACATAATATCACAACGAGCACAAATATTTCACCACCTATATCAATTTTTACTGAAGGGAGCCAACTTGAGGGTTCAGAATTTATTAGAACATGATCATACTTTTTTCGAAGCATACTATAACATTCTTTCAAGCAAGTTGTATTTGTCTCAAGAGTATTTAATCTAGCATAAATGCTCACAAGGGATAAATCAAAATTACTTGGTGAGCTATATGTTGCAATCAACTTTTTATGGCATTAAAAGCTTGATCTTCATCACAATGAAGGAAATCTCCTCCCACTACAGTGTCCAAAGCATATCTATAACAAAGTACAAGACCAAAATAAAATCTACTAAGAAGCAGGCCTAAAGTCATTTTAGGTTCAGTTTATCATACGAATTATTAATTCTAGACCAAGCTTCCTCAAAACTCTCCTCACTCCCTTGCTTGAAAGTGAAGATCATTTCCTCAGGCGACATAGTAACAGGATTAGACATAGAAGCAACTTAAAATAGGAACTATTTTTTTGTGTTTTTGATATAATGAAGCAAACAAGACAAAATAAAATAAACTAAGCAAAACAATAACAAAGTAAAGAGATTGGAGATGAGAGACTCCCCTTGCAGAAATCCTCTTTCTCCCCGGCAACAGCGCCAGAAAATCTTGTTGGTGTTTAACGTAGCGTAGATTTCACACAATTGGGGAACCCCAAGAGGAAGGTATGATAAGCACATCAGAAAGTTTTCCCTCAGTAAGAAACCAAGGTTTAATCGACCAGTACGAGAAAGGCGTGACTTCTGAAGGTGTTGCTAGCTGACTATTGGCAGGGCGCACTACCAGCGTCAGCAACAACGTGGAACCTGCACATCACAAAACCAAAATACTTTGCCCCAACTTACAGTGAGGTTGTCAATCTCACCGGTTTTGCTGAACAAAAAGGATTAAACGTATCGCGTGGAAAGAGATGTTTGCAGTGAAATTAAAGAGAATAGTGCTTGCAGTAAGTAAACAGAACATGATTGCAGTAGATGAATTTATCAGTGTAAAAGAAACGACTGGGGTCCACAGTTCACTAGAGGTGTCTCTCCATAAAGATAAAGAACATGTTGGGTGAACAAATTACAGCTGGGCAATTGACAAAATATCGACCATACTGACAAGATGATTACTATGAGATTTGTTTGGGCATTACAACATAATACATAGAACGTAATCCAACTGCGTCTATGACTAATAATCCACCTTCCGGTTATCGTCTGAACACCTTCCAGTATTAAGTTGCAAGCAACAGATTATCGCATTAAGCAATATGTGTAAAGTAAACAATAGAACTACCTTTGGATAAAACATTTTTGTTTTCTCCCTAGTAGCAACAGCACATCTATAATCATAGAAGTTCTTGTCACTCTTCCAGAAAACTAGAGGCATGAACCTACTATCGAGCATAAATACTCCCTCTTGGAGTCACAAGTATTTACTTGGCCAGAGCAACTACTAGCAACGGAGAGCATGCAAGATCACAAATAACACATGACAAGAATATATAATAGATCTCAACATAGTACTCAATATTCATCGGATCCCAGCAAACACAACATGTAGCATTACATAAGGATGATCTTGATCATGTTAGGCAGCTCACAAGATCTAAACATGAGGCACAAATTGGAGAAGATAACCATCTAGCTACTGCTATGGACTCATAGTCCAGGGATGAACTACTCACGCATCACTTTGGAGGCGGGTATGGCGATGTAGAGGCCTCCGATGACGATCTCCCCCTCCGGTAGTGTGCCGGGAAGAGCTTCAGAACCGTCCCGAGCTAGGTCTGCAATGGCGGCCGCGACGGAACTTTTCGTGGATGGAGGCTCGGGTGTATAGGTTTTTCCCGAGATCGTGAATAAATAGGCGGAAGGGCGTGGTCGGTCCACCTGGGGGGGGCATACCACCCCTTGGCGCGGGCCCACCCTTGGCCGCGGCATGGGGTGGTCTGGTCGCCTTGTGGCGCCTCTTCGACCCCTCTGGACTATATCTTCGTTACGGTAACATATTGACTTTGGCTTTTGTTTCGTCCAATTACGAGAATATTTCTTGTACAACTTTTCTGAAATACAAAACATCAGAAACAGGGAACTGGCACTGTGGCATCTTGTTAATAGGTTAGTGCCGGAAAATGTATAAAAGTGCAACGAGGTGTGAGCAAAACATATAGGAATTGGCGTAAAACAAGCATGTAGCATAAAAATTATAGATACGTTTGCAACGTATCAGTGATCTTGCATGCTCTCCGTTGCTAGTAGATGCTCTGGCCAAGTATGTGCTTGTGACTCCAACAACGAGTATTTATGCTCGATAGCGGGTTCATGCCTCTAGTAATCTGGGAGAGTGACAATAACTTCTAAGGTTGTAGATGTTCTGTTTCTACTAGGGAGAAAACAACAATGCTTTATCCAAGGATAATTCTATTGTTTACTTTACACACTTTACTTAATGCAATAATATGTTGCTTGAAACTTAATACTGAAAGGGGTGCGTATGCTAACCGGAAGGTGGATTATTAGTCATAGACGTAGTTGGATTACGGCCTATGTATCTTGTTGTAATGCCCAAATAAATCTCATAGTAATCATCTTGTCATGTATGGTCTTTATTCTATCAATTTTCCAGTTGTAATTGGTTTACCCAGCATGTTATTTATATTTATGGAGAGACACCTCTAGTGAACTGTGGACCCCGGTCCTTTCTTTTACACTGCAAATGTCTGTTCTTTTTATTGCCAACACCCACGGCAACAACTCTCTTTATTTCACTTCAAACAAACATCTCTTTCCATAATATACATCTAATCCTTTGTTTTCAGCAAAACCGGTGAGATTGACAACCTCACTGTAAGTTGGGGCAAAGTATTTTGGTTGTGTGTTGTGTGCAGGTTCCACGTTGTTGCTGACACCGGTAGTGTGCCCTTCCAAAGTCAGCTAGCAACACCTTCATAAGTGATTTCTTTCTCCTACTGGTCGATTAAACCTTGGTTTCTTACTGAGGGAAAACTTGCTACTGTGCTCATCATACCTTCCTCTTGGGGTTTCCCAACTGTGTGCTTTGCACAACATCAACAATTCTTATGGTAATTCCTACAACAACAATAGAAGTGCACCCTCTGATCTTGAAGTCATACTTAAGGACTTTATTAGTAAACAAACTGCTTTTAATAATTCTGTTGAGGAAAAGTTTGGTAAAATTGATGTTCTTGCTTCTAAAGTTGATAGCCTTGCTCTTGATGTTGAACTTCTTAAACTAAAGGTTATGCCTCATGATGTTAAACAAAGCAAGACTTTGAATGCCATTCAAGTTAGAATTGATGACAATGTTAGGATGTTGGCTGAATTGCATGCTAGGTGGGAAAGAGAGAATGAAATTGCTAGAAATAATAATATGACTAAAGTTTGTACCATTACCACCACTAGTAGTGTTGAAGTCTCAAATTTTAGCAAACCTCCTACTATTAATGGTAAAATAATTGGTGTAGGAAAAGTCCACACTCGTTCTATAAAATTTCCTAGAACCATCGAAGCTGATTTCGATAAGAGTGCTAAAAAAATTCGAAGTATGGGAGACAATAGTCCTCTTACCTTTGATAATAATGACTTTGATTTTGATGGTTGCAATATCTCTGAAGTAATTATGTTCCTACAAAATCTTGCTAGAACTCCTAATGCTAGTGCTATAAATGTGGCTTTTACAAAACATATTACAAATGCTCTCATGCAAATTAGAGAAGAGAAGTTAAAACATGAAGCTTCTATTCCTAGGAAGTTAGAAGATGGTTGGGAGCCAATCATTAAGATGAAATTGAATGACTTTGATTGCAATGCTTTATGTGATGTGCGAGCATCTCTGCTATGCCTAGAAATCACTACAAAGGAAAACATTTTTTTTGACAAATCACTTTCGTCATGTTAAGGCCAATTTTCGTCAAGGATTACTTCGCGGTGACAAAATTTGATCGTCATGGGGTTCGTCAAGGAAGCTCCGTCATAAAATATCGGGGGTGACGGTATGCATTTTTTCGTCAACGTCAAATGTTTGATGGTGACGACACTGCAAATTCGTCAACATCAAAGGTTCATTGTTGACGAGACGAGGTTTGTCACGAAAAATTGCAACTTTCGTCAATATCTAAATCTTGGGAAGCTTCGATTGGTCCAAAAAAAGCATACGTGGCCTTACATGTGGGTCCATTTGGCTTCGACAACATGGGTCCGACGGCGCCGACATGGATATCGCGGTGGGACCCACAAAATATTATGACAAGCTGGACCCACAATATTCGACCGGTGGGATCCACAAAATTCGGACAAGTGGGACCGGGTTGTTGCCGACATATGGGTCCCAATAATGCTGACTGGTGGGACCCACAAATTCGACAAGTGGGACCAGAAATTGGTGCCACGTGGTTTCATTTAATAGTGACGTTGTGACATTTTCCGTCACCTTTTGAATTTGACAAAATTTGAGAGCATTTGAATTATTTGCGAAATTTGGGAAACAAAAAAAACTGGCGAAATATCAAAAAGTAGACAATAGATATCATACTTAAATGGTGGCACAAGAAGTATATATGTCTCTCACAGACCGAAAGATTCATAAGAAAATTACAATTGGAACACAAAGAAATTAAAAGACCTATGATTAATAATGTTGTAGGACGGTGGTGCAATAGATTAGTTGCCACTGGGATTGAGACATGGATGGTGGCTGGGATGTCCTTAAGAGCAAATTAAGCACGGCATCCATTTACGTCGAGCCTCTTTTCATAAGCCGAGTCTTTTCTTCTTGGGCTTTCTTCACGGCTTCAAGTTCTTCCTCCTGCTTCTTCCTGATCTCTTCAAATTTTTCATCTTGTTCTTGCGAGTCTTGCCCGCATGTCAACGTAGTACGTTTCAGTTGCTTGTATGGAGTTACGCTCTTGATCCGCCGGTCTTTGTTGTAGCTCTCGATGCGTGTAGGCTGAGACAGAAGACTTCTGGAACTTGTTGCGACGCCCAATCTTGGTAGGAATGTGCTTGTTGCGAGGTGGTGGATGGGCTTTTCTCGCTCGGAACTAGCTGAACAATTTGCAAATCAGTCAAATCGGGTTCATCTTCATTGCGTGGCGCCGCTTTTTTGCCACCATTTGATCCTGCATAAAGATTACAATCATTGCATGGACAACATACAAAAGCTGGATTATATTATATTGTGCTAATAAGAAATATTTCTTACATATGCACTTTTTGCTTCGAGCACTCATAATGTTATCCTTGTTAGTGTGTGTGATTCTAAAAAATTCAATTGGAGATGTTTCTTCTTCCTGTTGCTTAGCCTTACGCTTGAAAAAATGTAGAATGCACATTACCATTGTACACTTGTGTATGACGAAGTATGAGCTTGTATTGGGAAATTCAGAACACTTACTAGATGTTCCCGGTGAGCAACATAGCTTCGAGATCCGGTGGTATGGAGCTGTTTCATAGCTTCTCTGTTCTTTCCATTTATTACACACGGTCCCTATGTTCGGTACATGCATTTTATTTATCCGAGATCGAGAGAAATGTAAGAATTCGGTAGTCATTCTCGAAAGCAATAACGTTTATGTACCTGGTACTTCTCATCAAACCATCTTTTCACCAGTTCTTTCCGGCTATTCTCTTCTACATGACCTGGCTTCTTGAGATATGCTTGCTCCGAGTGTGAGATTTTTAATTTTCGGCCAATACTCCTTTTAAGCCTATATCGGAGCTGCCGAATACTAACTTGCAGGCATATCGGTGCACACATCTTGAGCCACCTCATCATTTTTGTCCATATTAAACTTTCCCTTCAAAATAGTGATGCATTAATCGGTAGATTCTTAGATAGATGATCATGTAGCATACTAATTAGGTTAAACCAAGATTGTACGGGACTCACCGCTATCGTACTTATAGCATGAGGAATGACATGTTTGAGAGTGTCATCTTTCTTGTACTTGTATCCAGTGTGTTGCAAGCGGCATTTTTTCACGGATGTGAATACCAACCTCATTGCTCGGCTTTGCTGACTGGACATAATCCTTGGGTCTCCCGACACCGGCGGTGAATTCAATTGGCATCTTATTGCCACCATTTCTTCTTGTGTACTCATGTAGTCCATGGCCCATGGTACGTCCGCGTCCACCTCTCTTTCTCTTACTACCGCCGGATGTTGTCAATGTCTACGAAATAAGAGATATGAAATGATTCTCTTTTATATGAAAATATGCGGTACGGTGTTTAGTTTTTACAAACTTTCATACCTTGCCGCTCAAAGTTTACAATTTGATTCTCCTCGGGAGATGAGGTGCTGCCTCCGGATGTCATGATGCTGGTTAGGTGAGGGTGCTCCTTCGGTGTTCGGACCAGCGGTGGCCATCGGCTCATCGGATGACCCGGCTTCGGGTTCGAGTTGTTGCCATTGATCTTGTTGCAATGTTGGATGGTGCAACTTGAGGTATGGATCGCTTCTTCGTGCAACTATTGCGGAAGAAGCAACTATCTGCAAGCAAAGTAGAGGCTACATTAGTAGGAAACATTTAGCATGTACGTATTTCCTATCATAGTTCGGACATAGTTCCACGGACACGAGCTGAAGTTTTGCCGACGGTGCGCGCGATCCTCATCTGAATGAAGATCATCATCAGCAGTAGCTATCTCTTCTGGATTCGGTTCATACGAAGGGTCCTCTTCGACCTCCATCTCTTTGCAGACTGTGTCCTTTAGATTGTTACTAGTTCCTTTTTGTACCCCACCATACTGTTGACTGCCAAAACCCACCGGCGGGCAGCGGCCTTGTCAACACTGTAGAGCCGGGGGGAGCCTAGAGCTGCGGCTGGCTGAGACCCCTCCGAGCGACGGCCCGCAATGCTCTTCTGGTCACACGCGGCGTTGCGAAGTGCAAGGGCGTGCCACCCGACCTATACACGGTCGGGAAGGTGATGAGGTTGCCTCGCTTAGTTTCTGCGGGGCATACATGTAAACATTAAATACGAGCCTCGATCGGCTCTCAGGTTATCCTGTGAATCGGCTCAAAGAGCCGATCCACCCATGATCCGTACGGGGTGCACGAATACTTGGCGGTCCTGCTTGATCAAGATGAAGCTAATGAGATCTACGACGATTTAGGGTTTTCACCGCATAACCGGATCATCCTACTCCGGGTTGGGCCTTGCGGCCACGCACGGTGCTCGTAAGCCGATCCTAAACAAGGCCGAGAAAACCAACATGAAGTTGATTCTAGGAACATCCCGTTTAGGACTTGCGAACGCCACCCTACGTGCCACTTGGATCCTCCCCCATTGTAAGGCCAAACTATTGCGAGATATTAAACTAATCCTTGTAGAACAAGGAGCAATCGTAACGGATCGGATCTACTAAATAATGATCAAGCGGGGTGCCGCCCCACACCTGAGATAGGCGTGAGGGCGGCTAGATATGCAAGGGTTGCACTACGTAAGCATGCTTAAACGAAGAACAATGCTAACCCTAACACACCTAATGATAACTACGTTGCTCGCCATCAAAAGCGCTTCGGTACGAGCAACGCATGAACAACGTGGGGCTTGTGCTTGCCTAGATCGCAAGATGCGATCTAGGCGACATATCGCTACCGATAGAAGCCCTCGAGACGAAGGAGTTGGCGATGCGCCGAGATTGGTTTGTTTTTGGGGTTGAACGTGAGTTGTTGTTTCTTCCATAAACCCTAGGTACATATTTATAGTCCAGGGGACTTTCTAATGTGGGCGTGCACTAAACCGTGCACGAGATAAACTCTAACTTCTAAACCGATACACAATCTATTATATTAAGATACACGGGCTAACTAGCCCAAATTCTCCGTGCGAGGCCGCTTCATAATTCTTCCACGTATATTTCCTTAAGCCCATCTTGACTGCGGCCCACCTCTGGATTTGTCTAAAATATGGTGATAACACATGCCCCCCTGGTTTTGGAAATAACATTTCCAAAATCATTATGCTTTTCCTTCGAAGGGTCATGTCGTGGCAGAGCAGAGCTGTTGCAGTATCCGTCATCATTATGCCTTGTCTTCTCAGCTTCTCTGCAAAATTCGATAACCCTGGCGTCATCTCCTCGGGAACTTATACATCAAATCCTCACCAGGCTTCTCGTTATTTAACTGCGCCGATTGATTAGCTTCCTTCATCTCCTTCCTCTGTTCCAACCATCGGCACCCCAAAAAAACCCTTCTGCGCACCATGTCTTCTTCCTCCTCTGCCTCGTCGGGACTTTCCTTTGAATCCTCTTCCCCCGAACCGATGCCAGCACCGAGCCCACAAGAGGCCCATGCGGCCAACATCCGCCGCGCCATTGAGGCCGGGGAGGAGTCGGACCATGACTTCTCCATCTGGTCCGAGGACGACCAGTCCTCGACGGACGGGGAGAGCGACCTCCGTTTCCTCGCCGGCGGGGAATCGGAGGAGGAGAGCGACGACGATCGCTTCTCCTGGGACGACTTCACCTCCTCCGAGGGGTTGATGGAGGAAGAAGAGGAGGAAGAGGACGATGACGACGACTCCCTCGAGGGCTACCCACCAGCAAAGCGCCTTCGCATGTGGTGGGACGACGACGACGAGCGATGATGAAGACGGGGACGAAGCCCCGTGGAGGGCTACGGGAGCGGCGACGAGGAGCCCATCGGCGGCGGTGCCGATGAGAGCTCTGAGGATGACGACGAGGGCAGTGACGGCCCGTAGATAGGACCCCTAGCATAGGGTCAGTAGTAGCAGATGGGACAATGTATCCCCTAGTATTTCCTTTTGAGGGTAATTAGCTCTTTATGTAAGAAATCTCGCCTATCAATGAAGAATTGTTCCCCAATTCGAGTTTGCCGATTTCTTCTGAGTTTGATTTGAGCCGATTTGCCAATGTGTAATGAGCCGATAACAACGCATCGGTCCTTCGACATTCATCCTTCCATTCTTCAACTCCTTAGCGAACGTTCATCGCTTTGTGAAGAAGGTAGCAACGAGGATCAGCCGATGGTACTTCAATCGGCCTTTTCAATGGAGCACCTACCAGGCCTGTTGCCCCCCGAGTCTCAGCCAACGCAAAAACAGAGACGAGGATACGCGCATGAACTGTGTAGACCTGGGCCTGATCGTGTGTGGGGAAGTTCCTTATGCAGCGTCAGCCGATTTGAACACAAATCGGCTTCTCTGAGCGGAAAGCCTTCAAGGTGAGCTGCCCCCCCCGAGCTCTTACTCGAGGCGAGAATGTGCCACAGCCGATCCTTCCTCTGACAGCCGATAATCTTTCGTTTCAGCTGCACTAGCCCCACAGATTGGAAATCCTAGATTTGGTGAAGGCTTGATAATCCCCGCACAACTAGAGTCGATGGCTACGCATCGGCTGTTTCTTGATTCTGAAGTCGATGTCTGCTGCATCGGCTGTGCTCGAAATTTTTTCGAATTTTCACTTTATTACGGCCGACCTGTGCATCGGCCCCCATATTCCAATACCCATCAACAAAAGCTGAGACGCTTCTGTTGCATATCCTCGTATTTTCATATACACAGGTGCCCCACGAGCCGATTCTGTCAAGAAAATTGATGGTATCGGCTGCGATTGGATAACATGTTGAACCCGGGCGAGAAAGGTAGGTGAGGATAATTTTGGCCGATTGCGGAATCGGTCTCCACGTTGCTTGCTCGTTGAAGGTCTTGTAAGTTCCCTTCGTAAAATTTTTGGGGCCGATCACAAGGATCAGCCTCTCCTGGTTTGCTCATTGGTTTGATTCTTGCTACTTGGTCAGGCTGGATGAAACCAACCCAACCTCTGACTTGATGCGCTTGCTGTCGTCCACCTTGAGTGCTCCGTAGAGTCGTGGAGGGCTAAGCTGCTGTCGGCAAGACGAGTACCATGTTTGTGCCAGCCGATGTCTCATCATCGGCTTTCCTCTGTCTGAGGCGCCAATCCATTTTCCGTGGACGACCCTCTTCATCCGGGGTTCGCTGGACTTTTGCAGCCGGATCGGGCCGTGCCTTCCTTAGCGTATGCAGGTACAACCTTTCGGCTTCCTCCGGGCCGCGCAATCGCTGAACCCTGCGCTTTTGGGAACGGCTGAGTCCGTCGGGGCACCACCTTGGCCGGTGGTACTGTCTTCTTCCACTTCTCCCTCGTCTTACGAATCCTCAAGATCTGCCCAACGAGGTGACTCGGCGCGTTTGCTTTGTGGCGGGAGAGGCCCTAGGCGCTCGAACACGGACACGTTGGCTGCCTCCTTCTTTTTCGATTGCATTCGGGCAATTGCCGATTGTGGGCAATCGGCTCATTCCTGAATCCCGGCGAGTGTACGAAGAAGGGGCAGTCCCAATGCTGGCGTTGTCGTCTTGCTCCCTTGATGCTTCCGTGGCATAGCGCTCGTGCTCCTCCTCATCGTGATCCTGCCGACGATATCTTCGGCTTCTCTAGCCAAACGATCTTCTCTATCACCGTAATTGGGTCGCCGGCGTTGATCATACTGACTAACATATTTGTTGAGGAGGTGATCAGAGAGGGGTCGCTGATACCTTATATTCTTCACCTCTCCCTCCGTGACATAGCGCTTGCCATCATGACGGAGCCGATCGCGTGGAGCGGCCTCTTCTGTATCCTTGCTATGAGAGCAGCTGCCCTCATCTCCATCTTTGCCAGAGTGGTTTCCAGGTCCTACCATGTTGATGCTGAACGAGGGACTTGGCTGGCAACCTTCAGGGTAGATGATTTCTACCATGTTAACGGCGGGGAAGGGTTGGGTGTCGACCTTCATGGCGTGCTGGTTGAAAATTAGCCGCCCCTTCTCTATCGCCGCTTGGATGTGCGACGCCACACCGGCGGTCGTTGGTGGCATGGGAAAGCGAGTTGTGGAATTTGCGATACGGCTTTCCATTTAGCTCTCTCGCCGTGGGGAACTTGAGACCTTCGGGAATCGTCAAGCTGTTTCTCCTTGAGCGGGAGGTCGAAGATCTGTTCGGTCTTGGTTACGTCAAAATCAAATCCCACAGGCGGCCACTGGTGGCTTTACCCATTTGCAGGCCACAGGGGTTCCCCCCTGAGTCCACTCAGCCACTGCTATCTCTTGGCCTCCCGCGGGCACTTCATCCTCTTCCGTATCGACCATAACTATTGCACGTTTGAACTTGTCTTGGTACAGGTCGGGGTGGCGCTGTTCATATGCTGATAGTTTCTGAACCATGTGCGCCAGCGAGGATAATACTGCTTGGGAGGCCATGTCCTTGAGCTGTGTTGCAAGGCACTGCTATTGCCAACTCGGCTGCTTCCTTTTCGGTTATACGAACCGAATAACATCGGTTCCTAAGATTCTCGAAGCGCTGGATGTATTACGTCACCGTTTCCCCGCGCTTCGACGTAGTTGTGCTAGATCGGCAATGCCGGACTCGGAAGCTTCGAATGGTATTGCATATGGAGCTTGTTCTTCCAATTGCTTCCAAGACTGGATGGAATTCGGCGGCGAGAGGTGTACCACCCAAAAGCCGATCCCGTGAGGGACTGTGAAAAGAGCCTCACGCGTAGCTGATCCGACACCGAAGCCGGTCCTAGTTGAGCCAAATATCGGGCCGACGTGCTCGATGGAGCTGGAGCCATCGATCCGCTGAATTTGGAGAAGTCGGGGAGCCGATATTTAGGTGGCGGCGGGATCATCTCGTAATCGTCGGGGTACGGCTTGGAATAGCCGGCTGCCCTTCTTTTCGGCATCATGCCGGACCGGGTCTCTCGGTATGGTGCGATCGATCCGATCTGTGCTTGGCCGTAGGAGTTGTACTACGAAGATTTGCCGGGGTGGCGTACTTGGCCTGCCATGTTTGCTTTTCCGGCTACGAGCCGGCTGCGGGAGGCTGGGCTCGGGAGTTTCGTCGGTGTGGCGTATTTAGTTAGCCACGTACGCTCTGTCGCCGACGTTCCTCCTGTCTTCGCCGGAGTCCCCGATGTTGTGGCCTGGTTTGTGAGTGCCCGGTCACCACAATCCGGCACATACATGCACGCGTATCCATGAGGGATCTCCTTAGGCGCCTCCATTAAGAGCTGGTAGTCACTGGGGTCGCCACCAATTCTGTAGACGAGGAATGCCGGTGTAGTCGGCACTTCGGCTGAGTGCTGCCAACGCAAACGGCAGCGGTGGACGGGGCCTGGAAAGGCAACTCTCCTTGATGAGTCCCGAGAGCTGGTCCGACGGCGAGTGCGGTGGCTCATGACTCCTGGATCACGCGCAGAGCGACACGCTCCAGCACGTTGACCAAGTTCTCAGAGTGGCGGTGTAGCGAGTGAGCCACCAGGTAGTTGATCTCCTGCCGCAGACCCCTGGTGCGTTCCTCCGACGGGGAAGAGAGGTCTATCCCATCGAGTGCACCTTCTGGTGAGAACCCCTTCCATCGATGCCACCGAACGGGTTCTGCGAAAAGAGCCGATGAGGTCGGCTTCGAGGGTAGCCTTGATCTCGTTGTATTGCTTCTTGAGGTCGTCGGGCGGATCCTCGTAGGTGAGCGGCGTGCCGTCCGCCATCTCGGATGTAGATGGCGATGTGGTTGATGCGAGACGATTGTCCCACCGGGCGTGCCGAGAATGTGTTGGCTGCCAAAACCCACCGGCGGGCGGCGGCCTTGTCAGCACACGTAGAGCCGGGGGAGCCTAGAGCTGCGGCTGGCCGAGACCCCTCCGAGCGACGGCCCGCAATGCTCTTCCGGTCACACGCGGCGTTGCGAAGTGCAAGGGCGTGCCACCTGACCTATACACTGGTCGGGAAGGTGATGAGGTTGCCTCGCTTAGTTTCTGCGGGGCATACATGTAAACATTAAATACGAGCCTCGATCGGCTCTCGAGGTTATCTCGTGAATCGGCTCAAAGAGCCGATCCACCCATGATCCGTACGGGGTGCACGAATACTTGGCGGTCCTGCTTGATCAAGATGAAGCTAATGAGATCTACGACGATTTAGGGTTTTCACCGCATAACCGGATCATCCTACTCCGGGTTGGGCCTTGCGGCCACGCACGGTGCTCGTAAGCCGATCCTAAACAAGGCCGGAAAAGCAACATGAAGTTGATTCTAGGAACATCCCGTTTAGGACTTGCGAACGCCACCCTACGTGCCCTTGGATCCTCCCCCCATTGTAAGGCCAAACTATTGCGGATATTAAACTAATCCTTGTAGAACAAGGAGCAATCGTAACGGATCAGATCTACTAAATAATGATCAAGCGGGGTGCCGCCCCACACCTGAGATAGGCGTGAGGGCGGCTAGATATGCAAGGGTTGCACTACGTAAGCATGCTTAAACGAAGAACAATGCTAACCCTAACACACCTAATGATAACTACGTTGCTCGCCATCAAAAGCGCTTCGGTACGAGCAACGCATGAACAACGTGGGGCTTGTGCTTGCCTAGATCGCAAGATGCGATCTAGGCAGCATGCTCCTTACGATAGAAACCCTCGAGACGAAGGAGTTGGCGATGCGCCGAGATTGGTTTGTTTTTGGGGTTGAACGTGAGTTGTTGTTTCTTCCATAAACCCTAGGTACATATTTATAGTCCGGGGGACTTTCTAATGTGGGCGTGCACTAAACCGTGCACGAGATAAACTCTAACTTCTAAACCGATACACAATCTATTATATTAAGATACACGGGCTAACTAGCCCAAATTCTCCGTGCGAGGCCGCTTCATAATTCTTCCACGTATATTTCCTTAAGCCCATCTTGACTGCGGCCCACCTCTGGATTTGTCTAAAATATGGTGATAACAC
>NC_061508.1:183949425-183977051 GCF_022539505.1 Lolium rigidum
CGGCAAGGACATCTAAGGAGTAAAATACATGATGCGTACCCAAACTTTGCAACCCTGCAGCCTCTGTCACCATCCTCAACCATACTCAGGAATACACGTTTTACGGTAATTGAATACGGCTGGGTGTCTCATCGATGGTCACTATGTGTCGACACGCGTTGTATTCTAGCTGTTGGCACGCATTTGAGCCTGCTGGCAGTCACGGGAGGGGTCGAGTCAAAGATTGGAGAAGGTGGAGGGGTAACATGCTAAACCGACGTAACTACCATACCCTCCATCCGGGCGAACAATTCATCTTCCTCCAAAACAAAACCCTAGCTCCCAAATCAGTTGCATCCCTACTACCGGAGCGATTGTGCTGCTGGAGTTCTCGCCGCGGGTCGTCGTTGGTGGCCGCAATGTATGCATCAAGCTCGGTTTTGCTCGTCATTGCTCCGCCACTATGCACCCCACATTCCCCTGGTTCCATGCTCCAACTGTGGCGTCGTCGTGAAGCGGTACGTCTCCGGCACCGACAACCACGACGGTTGGGTTTTCAACAAGCGCAAAAACCATGGGGTAAGCAATAGAGTTGGCTTGTGTGTGCTGCTTTTTTCTTGAAATTTGTTCAATTTGATCGTACAACGCGACCATACTAGTTCATCGGAAAAATCAATCGTGGAAACATTAATCTTAACGAGCACATGTGAACGTACAATGATAACAGCCAAGGTATCCAAATCTACTGGGAAGATAACGAGCACTGGTACAAGCATCCCCGCTCGTAGAGTATGCCCGTATCAGTCGAGCGAGACACTCTATTTGCTCGGGAAGTGGTATCTTAGATCACAAACACCTTTTTTTTTTTCTTCTTCCTCCAAACTATCGAAACCCCCTTGGGGATCTCTTTACTCTGTTGATTTCTCGGCAAGTCCTCTTGCATCAACGATCTACGACACGTTTCTCCTCCGATCCTCGCGTTATTTTTTGCGAATATTTGCCCAAAATCTTTATATTTCAAATCTTAGCTCATAAAAGAATATGAACCATTTTTTTTTGTTGAGCACGTTTCGTAGTATTGTTTTGAGCAGATCTTTGCACGTAATTTATAGATGACCGACTACTGCTTTAATCTATTGGAACCAAGGTGCTAATTTTTTCAAAGTTTACCATTGTTAGATATGAACACAAAAGGACAATTCAGGAGAGGAAAGGCCACCGAGGATGGGCGGACCTAGGTTCAGCCTGCAGGTGTCACAGGACACCGGCTCCAAACCAAATTTCTTTGTATATTACATATATTCTTAGTGAGTGACACCCCTACTTAAAATGAAAAATTATGGTGATGTATTGGATGACAGCGGGTCATTTTGGCTCTAGCTCCGCCCGTGGATGAGTTCCTTGGGGTTGAGCTGAGTAGGAAGCAGGACTTTGCCCGCTTCAAGCATGCACCATCAAGTCCACCAAATGGGCATGTCCCGTTGTTGTTAACCATCTCGGGATATGTACCAATTTAAATATGCTTATTACTAATGTGGGTTGCAAGAATTTATTTACAGGACGCCCCGACCTATTGCCGCTTAACTTTGGAGTTGTTGAAGACATTGAAGCACATCATGATCGCCTTCTTTAGGAGCACGAATGAAGGTGTGGATACAGTCACCTTCCAGCTGAGGAACCGCAAGTATGACATGACTCTTAGTGAGTGGTGTGATCACTTTAGGTTCTTCAATTGCCACAGCACCTCCGCAAACCAATGTTTGAATCCATCTCCCTATCTTATTTCCATCAAATGAGCATATTTGAGAATACCACATTGAAAGTTCTAACATTCGCTATTTGTACTATGTTATTGCTAACACCTTACATGCATGTGGTGAATACACAAGAGTCAATGAGAATGTCATGATCATCCTCGCCAAAGTTGGTATCCCAAATTGCAATATGATGCTAAAATTGGGAACCATTCTCCTCTTCTACTTGGAACAACAAGTTAATCAAGACCGCGAGGACATCACCTGCGGAGGTATTGCAACCGCTCTCGCCACCATCCTTGTTAGTGGACTTCAATCTTTGAACGGTGAGAGACGTGTTTCTTATACTACCATTCAAAACATTGCCATGATTTTAGTTCAAAACTAAAACCACCGAACTTATTAGTAGCTTACAAACAGGAGAGTCAATAAATCATACTTATTTCATGCATACTAGTAACCAGTCGATCTTGTGTGGTAAGATGTTCCGTCTGGCTATTGTCCTAATTCTTCGGCTTGAGTGGAAACTCAAAACTAATATCGGGTGCACATGCACCCGGTATGTATAAAACATCTTTTCAAAAGTTAACAATTTTGGCAGAAAAGTTTGGCATGTAGAGGGACATGTTTTATGTGCATACATAAAGTTTCACGTAAAACCGACACGTTTTGTGCCCTGCGTAAAAAAAGATAAACAAATGTCTTGAGAAATGAAATATTTTAGCATCAAAATTTGTCTCTTTTACGCAACATGTTGATTTTTGCTGAAACAACTTTATGAATATGTAACATGTTAAGATATACACGAGTCATTTTTCTGTATTTATTTTTTAAAAAATTAAAATACATTCTAAATAAATGTGCATAGCTAAGAAAAAAAATTAGGGTCGCTCCGTTCCTCAGTTGAATTTCATCGGTGAATCTAATCGGGGCAAATGAGGTCGGAACACAAATCTCCCCGTGACTTTAGGGCATCTTCAACGGGGCGACGCATTTCAAACATTCAAATTTTTTGCGCGAGCCTCTATCCACGAAAAGTTCCGTAGCCGCCGCCGTCGTCGACCCTAGTTCGGGAGGGTTCTGAAGCTCTTCCTGGCACCCTGCCGGAGAGGGAGATCATCACCGGACGCCTCTTCATTACCATGCCCTCCTCCGAAGTGATGCGTGAGTAGTTCATCTTTGGACTACGGATCCATAGCAGTAGCTAGATGGTTGTCTTCTCCTCCTTATGCTTCATGTTTAGATCTTGTGAGCTGCCTAACATGATCAAGATCATCTTTATGTAATGCTACATGTTGTGTTTGCTGGGATCCGATGAATATTGAGTACTATGATTGAGTTGATTATAGATCTATTTTATATGTTATTTGTGATCTTCCATGCTGATGTGGGCATTACCCTTCGAGTAACCAACATTAGACTACCTCCTACGGCCCAGCTAGGGGCCCATGAAGATTGCCCAACAACCAAGGTGGGCCCATACGTTGGTTCTAGTAAAGAAGACTCACCCGAAGAAGGATTCTTGATGAACAAGGCAAGAAGACGTTAAACAAGGAAAGATTAGAGTAGATCTCTTTGTAACCTAGTCGAGTCCGGACAGAACTCTCGGGACTTGGCCTGCTATATAAGGGACAGGAGAGGGTCCGCCGAGAGACAACTTCAACACATATATTCACCGCAAGTCAAGATCTAGAACCCTAGAGTTTTAGCCTCTCGACGAGAAAAACCATAGCCTATCGGCTACCCCATTGTAACCCAATATATTCGATAATCAAGATCGGACAAGCGGGAAGTAAGGGTTTTACCTCATCGAGGGCCCCGAACCTGGGTAAATCTCTCTCCCCGTTTGTTTGGTATCCGATGTCTCGTGTTAGCCTGTAGGATTCCGTCAACCCTAAGCCCCCCAACACGTCAAGGACTTTGGCTTCATCGGCTGCAGGATCGACCGCATCGACTCCGATCTCGGTCAATCTATCAGCTACGTTATCAGCATCAACGCCAACATCTTCGCCATCATCGTCTCCGCGTCGTTCGACATCATCTATGTCTGTTGGATCCGATGATTCTGCATCGTCCGATCTGATGTCGTATTATTGCCTCAACTACGACACCAGGCACGGGCTAGGTTCGGATGACACCCCATTCGTCTGCATCGCCAAGTATTCTTCGGATGAAGAAAGTATCGACAATATCGCCTGGGCAGCCAGCTGGACTGTGGCGCATCATCAAATCTACGCTATCCTCAACTCAGTCAATGTAGAAGGACCTTTTGAAGGTGAACACACCCCACGTGTCAATCGAGGAGGACACCGCAACATTGAGAATATCGCCAGCAATGATAATAGTGATTACACCATCACTGAGGAAGAGTGGGAAATTGCCCATACTGCTATAGCCAGTAACACTTGAGTCCCCTCTGGAGTTTCGGCAGGGACCCTCAATGTGTATCGTACTATATATCTTGGAAAGGGATTGGGTTCGGCTCGCAAATGAGCAAGCTGATCTCGATCGACACCGACATGCAGCCGACTAGTCCAGCGAGCGACGTAGAGCATCACATGGAAGCGCGTCCCGCAACAACCAAGGTTCAAGAAGATATCGACCATGAATTCCTCGCCTTTCGGAAGATGATGCGAGGGAGATCACTTCAAATCTCTCCTATTCCTTTATGACTATGGACACCGCGGGCATGCTCAGGCCAAAAACTATCGGAGGGGAAACGACTAATCTCACGGCTTACTTGGTCAATCACCAGCCGACACCCAATGGTCCCATGGCGCAAACTATCGGAGGGGTGCTTTGGAGAGCCTCGCGATCCTCGGAGACAAACTCACCCCTAGGAAGGAGAAAACTATGCATCAGGGCAGTGGGTCTAAGCATCATTCGAAAGATGCTCGTGATGATATTACACAAAGCAAAATTGACAAAGCTCATCGTCCGCGTGCTGCAAGGGAAGGATACGACATTGACGATTCCGAAGAAACCTAGGAGTATGATGGCGAACTTTGAGGAGCCAATTGCTTGAGTTACAAGATTCGGGAGACGATGACACCGAAGAGATTCAAGCCTACTCACACTGATGCTGCTAAATACGATGGGCAGCAGGAGCCAAGGTCTTGGATAGATGATTATCTGCAAACTGTGATCATACATAAGGAAAACCAAGTAGCGGCAATGCAGTGCATGTAGCTTTACTTGAAAGATTCGGCACGAGCATGGTTGAGAGGCCTGCCGAAAGGATCTATTAGGTCCTGGGAAGATTTGATCGATGCCTTCGTCAAGAACTTCCAGGCCACTTACGAGAGACCTGTCAGAATTGAAGAATTACGTCATTGTCAGCACAAGCCGAAGGAATCAATGCACGCGTACATCGAACGATTTACCAAACTTCTAAATGCTGCCGAAGATGTTTTCGTCGACAGCGCGATTGATGCTTTCAGCGATGGCATCCGGCGAGAATCTTACATCGAAGAACTTGGTCGGAAAAAGCCAAATACTATTACTAAGCTTATGGAGATTGCCAATAGTTGGGCTGATGGAGAAGATCACGTAAGGAAGCCGCGTCCGCGTGACGATGAAGATGATGACCAGAGGCATGATTCAGGCCATCGACGTGATCGCCGCAAAAAGGAAAGACCACGGGTACGATGACACCAACATTGTAGCTGCCGGATATTCCGATCGGCGTGATGATCGGTACGATGATCAGCATGCTGACAGGCGTGATGATCATCGGGATGACAACCACAGTGGTTCTGGGGGAAATCGCGGCAACTGCAGGGAGTGACCTCCACGTGTCCCAGAGTTACCGTTTGCCGAACAGCTAAACGCTCCCTGCTACATACACGCGTACATCGACCCCAAGGATAACGCCAAAAAGTCGAGTCATTTGCTCAGGGACTGTCGATAGTTTATCGATATTCAGAAGTTCTATGAAACGGGTAAGGGGCAGCCACAGCCCCCGAACCCTCCACCGCCACCTCAGCATCAAGTTCAGCAAGTTCAAACTCGTGCCTCTAATGAAGCTTTTCCTCCACCTCGGGGGAAGATGAGCATGATTCATAAAACTGGTGTTTCCAGAAGAGATATATGAAGAAACTTACGCAAGAAATCAACCTCGCAGAAAGCACCATGGCTAAGTCCCAGAATTCATCAACTGGTCTGCACAGAGCATGTTGTTCAGCAGGGCCGATCACCCGATGTCTATCCCAAGACCAGGTCACGCAGCTTTGGTAGTCGAAGCACAGATAGGAGGATTCAGCATGAGCAAAGTGTTCATGGATGGTTGAAGCGGATTGAATCTGATATTCGTAAGCACAGTCAAAAATATGGGCATCACGACCAATATGTTGCAGGAATCCGATACATGTTTTCATGGCATTGTCCATACTTTGCCAGCATACCCTCTTGGCAGAATTTCCTTGAATGTCGTCTTCGGAAGCTGTAGCACCCTACCTTTTAATAAAGGCAAGATACCTGTGTACAGTGCTATTCCCGGGATCACTGATAGCACACACATTACAAAATATAGTAATCATTGCAATAGTATCAATTTACTACATTGTGGATCCAGTGGGTAAAGTAAAACCTTACAAATTGCATAGTCACATGGACTAGCTCGAATGAAATGTTCAGAACAAACACAGCGAAAATGTAAATCATCAATGAGCCTTCATCATCTTCATGTGCCATGCATAGGCAGACATGTTGGAATGTAGACTCGAGATCCTACCAAGTACTTCTCCTCAAAAAATCCTGCACGTTTGAATATGCAGCCCCACGAATGGAGGTCAGTACAATGATATACTGGCAAATGACACTTATTTGGTGGCAACTATGGCATGACTATCTACACGATATTTGGCTAGTGGAGTTTAGGCTAATTTGCATAAAGCCAATTTTATCCTATATTTTATTTAAAACAAAACATTTTGAAATTTTTTGAATGACATTATGAAATCACACCATGGTTAAATCCTCCATGGGTTTTAGAATAATCACATGGTTACATCTCCCATGAGTTTTACAAGGTTGATCAAATTTTAAATACATTTAGAAAAGGTGATGAGATTCTTCCGTACATTTCCTGCCTAGAAGCTCAAATCGTCCATGACCGGGGACACGTCTAAGATCTTAGGTTTAACTCTCGAAAGGTTGTGCACTTTCACCTTACGGCCCACCCTTCCCAAGAGAAGAATGAGACAAGATCTTTTAGAAGAAGAATTCAACCATACAAACTAGACTCGTTCCCTTGGCCGTCGCCTCCACCCACTGTCTAGTCACAAGTTGAATCCTCACAACTTAATTAATCTTGGCAGAGCCCATAATACCATAAGGCTGCACTGGAAGCTATCTAAAACATGGACAACATAATAATCTCTTTAATCATGGGTGGCCTTCCACAAGTGCACTCTCAGGCGAAGACAACCACATGACATGTACTAGACAGGAGTCATGTGGCCCTGAGTAGCCACTCAACAATCATCCACCAAGCAATACCAAATCCACCCAGGTGTTTCATTAAGGTTGTTACTTTTTAAATTTTCAAACATTACCATTCAACAACGAAACAGACACTTGGCATTTGATGTTACAAAGCAAAAATTAAAGCATCCAAGCAACGGGTTCGGGAGTAGCTACACACTACTAGGATTTGCTAAGCATAGTATAATACTTTACTTTTGAAAACAAAATCCTACCATGCACACTAGTTTCAAAACACTAATGCATAAATAAAATAAGTAGGATTTGAATGTCACTTGCCTATTTGGTAGTCGAACGCGTTCACTTCTCTTAATCAAAATACGTGACTCTCCGTACAAACTATAATATAAAATATAGCACAACATAAACACACCATTCAACAACAATAAAATCAAACCAAGCAAACAACAAATAGTTATTCATTGTGTTTTAGTTATCGGATAAAGAAGATATGGCATGAGGTATGGCTTGCAAGATATGAGTTGGAGATATTGAACGGATGGGTCAAAAACTTGGAAGTGAAACAAATATCTAAGTCAAGTACGTAGATGAAAATGATTGATATGAACCTATGGTCAATGGTTGTTTGCTACTCAAGATTGGGTAATTGAAATGTTTCATGTGATAAAATCACATGAGTCTCAAAATGGCGCAACTCAAATATTGTTTAATAAAGTGTGACAACACTTACTAAGATAGTATGAGTTACACATATGCTTGGGTACGAACTAATGATATATGAAATTACTCAAACTACTCATTTGTAAGTTGAATAGTTTTAAACTAGTCAAAGAGTGATTCAGAATGAATATGGATAGACACGATATTGGTTCAAGGTATGTGCTATGTAGTAGAGGGTCTCCACATAACATTTGCACAAGGGAGGAATCTATAGTTAAGATTGTCACTATTTACTCAAATAACTCAATTGTTATTTGAATAATATGAACTAGACAACCAGGGGTAAGCTATGCATTATCTGTGAACATGATAAAGAATTATAACTGGTCCTGGAAGATGGGTATGATCATAAGGATCATTTTGGCTAAAGAAACTATGTCGAAGCCAGTCATAGGACTACACTTTTCGCAAAAAGTCATTAGAAGAAGTTTTTCGGATGGAAGACTTTTCTACACGGAAGTTGTAGAGAATTCCATTACAAGCGTATCGCCAAAAGAATCTCTCGGAAAAAGTTTGTAGGATTTTTTTTATAGATGATGTTACGGATCAAAGGGGTACCGCGAAAATAAAGTAGGTGAAACTGCCACGCAAAATGTCTAAAATGATCTACGTGATTTGCTGATTCCAACGGTATAGGGTTTGTGACAAATCCAACGTGTAGAGCTCAAGATATGAATCTTACAAAACTAGACGTAAGTGGTTACAATTCTAATGGTGTACGAAAAGTTGTCCGAACAAGTTGGTCGGATGGAAAAACTTCCTACACGAAGGTTGTAGAGAATCTAATTACAAACTTAACGGAAGAACCACTATTCTAAACGGATGTGTAGATCTAAGGAAATAAAATTACGAAAATACCTACGACAATCTACGTAAAAGATCGGGAATAAAATTATTATCGGACAAGGGATGCATCTAGTCGCGGCGTTTCCCCGAGTAGCGTCGAGTGTGTGCGCCGAAAAGCAACAACGTGTGCACGCCACGAGCCAGAAAAGTTGCGTCGCGCGAAGGGAGAGGGAGAGGTGCGGGCTGGGTGTGTGCACGGGGGCTGGAGAAAATTTGCCTAAGGAGGCGAGGTGGGACTAACGTTCTTAGCGAGGAGAGCTGGCGGCGCGCGTGCGGGAGGCTACGCGCGCGCGGGAGCTGGCCACGGCGCTGGGCCAGGCGGCGGCAGCTGGGCTGGGGCGAGGCCGGGTGGAGTGGGCCGGGGTGGCGTGGGTAGGGGTGGACATAAAGCTCAAGGCTCGAGGTTCGACTCGGCTCGAAGGTCGGATAAGCCAAGCCTAAATTTCCCGATCAAGGCTCGAGGTTCGACAAGCCTGCTCGGTGAAGCTCGCATAGCCGGCTCGAAGGCTCGACGAAATGAAAATTTTGATAAAAATGTAACAATTCACAATCATTACCAACCATTTAGTATGAATACATTCGTAACATAGTCTGACAAATCTAACAAAGTATAAATTACATTGTAGTATGAGCAATTATAAATCTCACATTGTTGTAAAAATCTCATAGTCTGACAAATTATATTATAGTACAGTTACCTAGCAGAAAAATAATGTATTTAGCACATCTACAGTTCTGCACTACGTCTCCCAGCCCCTCAATCCTCTGAGTCTCTCGCATTCATCTCAGTGTTAAGGAGCAAGCAGCAGCATCACGTCATCTTATTTCTCTCCTGCACCTCTTGCTACGCATGCGCTAATCAGACGGAGAGGACCAGGCGAGCACCCTGCTCCGTGCTGCACACGGACGACACATGCCGCATGGGAGGCTGGGGGCGGGGTGGGCCGCGCGGCGGGTGGTCGTGGCACGCGGGGCGAGCTGGGCCGTTCGCCCGGTGGGCCGTTCGGCCTGGCCGCTCCTTTTAAAACAAAAAAAACAAAATTCAGATATTTAAAATACACTTTTGGAGGATCAAAAATAATCAGAAAAAGGCAAATAAGATACCGTTGGATTCGTCGTGAAATATACTTTAATATGAGGCTAAATTTGGGACAAAATTATAAACTTTATAAAACCAAAATTTGACATAAATGTCTATGTGGCTATAGTGCCCTTTTAGGGTTTAATGTTTTCTCAAATAAAATATTTTATAAGTTTCAAAACCTCCGAACAAAATAGAGTATTGTTAGAAAATCTTTTGAAACTAAGGTTTATGAGAACTACATTTTGGAAATTACTTTTAAATAACTTCATAAAGTTTTAATTCCTTGTGAAAATTCAATCAAGTTCAAACAATCAAGCATTTAATTTATTTAAATTTTATATTCCGAAATTTAGAAAATTTCGGGATGTGACAGAAACCCGACAATTTTAGGAAAGAAATGATCGAGTTCGAGGTAGTGAATTGGGAATCGCAGTACCACGCTATCCTCGGGAGGCCAGCTTACACTAAGTTCATGGCTGTACCGCACTATGCGTACCTAAAACTTAAGATGTCACGCAACAATGGGACCAATATTACGGTTCACAGAAGTTTCTCTCGTGCAGATAATTATGATCGAGAGTTCCAGAAGATTGCTGCTAAATTTGGGATAAAGCAAGAAGTTAAAACTATCGACTTCCCTTCCAAGCAGCTGACTTTTCAAGACAAAGACTCTAAGATTAAGGAGGACGACAGCGCCAAAAAGACAAAGAAACAACCGGACGATACTGCAACGGCAGCACCAACTGTCACACCTTCGGCAGAAGATGATAAAGCCTCAGTCGACGGTGCTAACTCTTTGGCAGTAATTGCGAGTGCTCCTAAGGAAGATATCGGCACCATCCCGGATATCATCGGCACCTCGGGCGTGGACCAATAGAAGAAGGACCCTCCTCTTACTTAAGAAGACGAGCGGTGGCATACATACTTATCTTCATAGAATTTTATTTTCAATAAGGCTTTCTTAAGCCATAGCAGTATTAGCTTATCTTATCGTCATAGACATATTAATAAAGGTTCAAGTTTCGTTTATACAAGCATTCAATTGATTTGGGACACCCGAACAATTTTTTCCAAGATTATTTCGCATAATACCGCGAACGTCGACTTCGAAATATGTGTACAGAAAGTGAACCCGATAAAAAAGATCGGGGTTCGCCTGTCCTGGTTATACCCAAAATTATCACCTAAGCCTCAGGGAAAATGCGAGTGCTGCAATGGATGATAATCAAAGGGTCTTACAAAATAACAACATACGATTATCCTTTGCCAAAGCCTCAGGGAACATGCGAGTGCTGCTGATGGCAAGAATAATATAACTTATGGAAGGCCCATGCCAGTACATCGAACAAATTGGTACTAAGAGCAACGGAGTCGATAGCGAGCAAAGTTTCCTCGATTTACTTGGGGGTTGCCGCCAAAAACATACATCATCGGTTGTAGCAAAGTTGCGATTACTACGGGTTCATTAAACCCGCAACATGAGCTGATCACTCAAAAATTGCCACCGATACCTATCATAAAAAAGCATCACAATACCGATGCCCAAAAAATACTAGTGCATCAAGATTTGCATCTTATTCAATGAGTACATCAGAAAATTTGCCACCGGCATTTGAAGATAAATTTGTGAGGTATCGATACTTTGTCAGAAGTGGCAAATATGTCGTCTCTAGCAAATCATTTATTCTTACAAAAAAATCAAGATTAGGTAAGCAAGTTACATCATACACATGAATAAACTTGTACCTAACGCATCCGGATATTCGGGTGCAAGAAATTGTCGGAAGCATAAGTTATATTTACAAGTGGGTTATAATGACATCAAAATTATTCTTGTGGAATTCCTACTGGGTCATCTACTTCCGTGTTCTTTTCGAGCCTATCAATTACAATAGAGGCAGAACTTTTTACAGCAGGGTAAAATTGGCTTATGTTGCCATCAGCACTTGCAATTGCTATCAAATCCAACGAGGGATGATGGGACGGTACGAAACGAAAGCTGATTCGGCTCCTGCAAGAAGTTGAGAGCGAACCAACTCGCGAAAACTTTTGGCATTCCTAGAGTTTGCTATTAAGGCCAAAACCGTTGGAGGAACTCGATTAAGGGGAAACATAGTTTCCCAGATCATCTTCAAACCTCCATGGCACTTGTCGAAGAACCGATGCACTTGTTGCACCCGATCCTGGAACTTTGCAATAGTGGCAGCCTTCAACTTGTCTGTCCAAAAAACCTCATTGAATTGAGAGAGATTGGTCAAAGCATCAACACGTTCATGCACTCTCTTGTTTTCTTTAGATAAATTCAGAGATATGACTGACAAACACAATGATGCAAAAAGATGAGGAGAATTTTCACAGCAATCGAAGGAATCAAAGGAGTACGAAGCACTTACAGTTCAAGCTTTCTGTAGCTTTTTGCAGCTCGCTTAGTGCATATCGTGCTGCATCAATGGCTAGTTCGCATTTTTTCTTTATAATAGCAGCCATGGCATGGATACCACACATATCTCTCTCCATCTGAAGAATTCGGGTCTTCATACGCTGAAGTCAATCATTTTCAGAGTCATCAGCCGATTTGTAAGAGGTATTTCTTCTCCACCCTCAGAAAGTCCCCAAAGATTTAAAGACTCGTAGATATCTTTAGGCATAAGACAAAACTCAGACATAATATCACAACGAGCATAAAGATTTCACCACCTATATCAATTTTTACTGAAGGGAGCCAACTTGACGGTTCAGAATTTATTAGAACATGATCATACTTTTTTCGAAGCATACTATAACATTCTTTCAAGCAAGTTGTATTTGTCTCAAGAGTATTTAATCTATCATAAATGCTCACAAGGGATAAATCAAAATTACTTGGTGAGCTATATGTTGCAATCAACTTTTTATGGCACTAAAAGCTTGATCTTCATCACAATGAAGGAAATCTCCTCCCACTACAGTGTCCAAAGCATATCTATAACAAAGAACCAGACCAAAATAAAAGCTACTAAGAAGCAGGCCTAAATTCATTTTAGGTTCAGTTTTATCATACGAATTATTAATTCTAGACCAAGCTTCCTTAAAACTCTCCTCACTCCCTTGCTTGAAAGTGAAGATCATTTCCTCAGGCGACATAGTAACATGATTAGACATAGAAGCAACTTAAAATAGGAACTATTTTTTGTGTTTTTGATATAATGAAGCAAACAGGACAAAATAAAATAAACTAAGCAAAACAATAACAAAGTAAAGAGATTGGAGATGAGGGACTCCCCTTACAGAAATCCTCTTTCTCCCTGGCAACAGCGCCAGAAAATCTTGATTTTGTTTAACGTAGCGTAGATTTCACACAATTGGGGAACCCCAAGAGGAAGGTATGATAAGCACATCAGCAAGTTTTCCCTCAGTAAGAAACCAAGGTTTAATCGACCAGTACGAGAAAGGCGTGACTTCTGAAGGTGTTGCTAGCTGACTATTGGCATGGTGCACTACCAGTGTCAGCAACAACGTGGAACCTGCACATCACACAACCAAAATACTTTGCCCCAACTTACAGTGAGGTTGTCAATCTCACCGGTTTTGCTGAACAAAAAGAATTAAATGTATCGCGTGGAAAGAGATGTTTGCAGTGAAATTAAAGAGAATAGTGCTTGCAGTAAGTAAACAGAACATGATTGCAGTAGATGAATTTATCAGTGTAAAAGAAACGACCGAGGTCCACAGTTCACTAGAGGTGTCTCTCCATAAAGATAAATAACATGTTGGGTGAATAAATTACAGCTGGGAAATTGACAGAATATCGACCATACTGACAAGATGATTACTATGAGATTCGTTTGGGCATTACAACATAATACATAGAACGTAATCCAACTGCGTCTATGACTAATAATCCACCTTCCGGTTATCGTCTGAACACCTTCCAGTATTAAGTTGCAAGCAACAGATTATCGCATTAAGCAATATGTGTAAAGTAAACAATAGAATTACACTTGGATTTTTTTTTTGTTTTCTCCCTAGTAGCAACAGCACATCTATAATCTTAGAAGTTATTGTCACTCTTCCAGAAAACTAGAGGCATGAACCTACTATCGAGCATAAATACTCCCTCTTGGAGTCACAAGTGTTTACTTGGCCAGAGCAACTACTAGCAACGGAGAGCATGCAAGATCACAAATAACACATGACAAGAATATATAGTAGATCTCAACATAGTACTCAATATTCATCGGATCCCAGCAAACACAACATGTAGCATTACATAAGGATGATCTTGATCATGTTAGGCAGCCCACAAGATCTAAACATGAGGCACAAATTGGAGAAGACAACCATCTAGCTACTGCTATGGACCCATAGTCCAGGGATGAACTACTCACGCATCACTTTGGAGGCGGGTATGGCGATGTAGAGGCCTCCGGTGACGATCTCCCCCTCCGGTAGTGTGCCGGGAAGAGCTTCAGAACCCTCCCGAGCTAGGGTCTGCAATGGCGGCCGCGACGAAACTTTTCGTGGATGGAGGCTCGGGTGTATAGGTTTTTCCCGAGATCGTGAATAAATAGGCGGAAGGGCGTGCTCAGTGGCCACCTGGGGGGCCATACCACCCCTTGGTGCGGGCCCACCCTTGGTGCGGCTTGGGGTGGTCTGGTCGCCCTGTGGCGCCTCTTCGACCCCCTCTGGACTATATCTTCGTTACGGTAACATTTTGACTTTTGCTTTTGTTTCGTCCAATTACGAGAATATTTCTTGTACAACTTTTCTGAAATACAAAACATCAGAAAATAGGGAACTTGCACTGTGGCATCTTGTTAATAGGTTAGTGCCGGAAAATGTATAAAGTGCAACAAGGTGTGAGCAAAACATATAGGAATTGGTGTAAAACAAGCATGTAGCATAAAAATTATAGATACGTTTGCAACGTATCAGTGATCTTGCACGCTCTCCGTTGCTAGTAGATGCTCTGGCCAAGTATGTGCTTGTGACTCCAAGAGCGAGTATTTATGCTCGATAGTGGGTTCATGCCTCTTGTAATCTGGGAGAGTGACAATAACTTCTAAGGTTGTAGATGTTCTGTTGCTACTAGGGAGAAAACAATAATGCTTTATCCAAGGATAATTCTGTTGTTTACTTTACACACTTTACTTACTACAATAATCTATTGGTCGCAACTTAATACCGAAAGGGGTGCGTATGCTAACCGGAAGGTGGATTATTAGTCATAGACGTAGTTGGGTTACGGTCTATGTATCTTGTTGTAATGCCCAAATAAATCTCATAGTAATCATCTTGTCATGTATGGTCTTTATTCTATCAATTTCTCAGCTGTAATTGGTTTACCCAGCATGTTATTTATCTTTATGGAGAGACACCTCTAGTGAACTGTGGACCCCGGTCCTTTCTTTTACACTTCAAATATCTGTTATTTTTATTGCCAACACCCACGGCAACAACTCTCTTTATTTCACTTCAAACAAACATCTCTTTCCATACTATACACCTAATCTTATGTTTTCAGCAAAACCGATGAGATTGACAACCTCACTGTAAGTTGGAGCAAAGTATTTTGGTTGTGTGTTGTGTGCAGGTTCCACGTTGTTGCTGACACCGGTAGCGCGCCCTGCCAAAGTCAGCTAGCAACACCTTCATAAGTGATTACTTTCTCCTACTGGTCGATTAAACCTTGGTTTCTTACTGAGGGAAAACTTGCTACTGTGCTCATCATACATTCCTCATGGGGTTTCCCAACTATGTGCTTTGCACAACATCAACAATTCTTATGGTAATTCCTACAATAACAATAGAAGTGCACCCTCTGATCTTGAAGTCATGCTTAAGGACTTTATTAGTAAACAAACTGCTTTTAATATAATTCTGTTGAGGAAAAGTTTGGTAAAATTGATGTTCTTGCTTCTAAAGTTGATAGCCTTTCTCTTGATGTTGAACTTCTTAAACTAAATGTTATGCCTCATGATGTTAAACAAAGCAAGACTTTGAATGCCATTCAAGTTAGAATTGATGACAATGTTAGGATGTTGGCTGAATTGCATGCTAGGTGGGAAAGAGAGAATGAAATTGCTAGAAATAATAGTATGACTAAAGTTTGTACCATTACCACCACTAGTAGTGTTGAAGTCTCAAATTTTAGCAAACCTCCTACTATTAATGGTAAAATAATTGGTGTAGGAAAAGTCCACACTCCTTCTATAAAATTTCCTAGAACCACTGAAACTGTTTCTGATAAGAGTGCTAAAAAAATTCGAAGTATGGGAGACAATAGTCCTCTTAACTTTGATAATAATGACTTTGATTTTGATGGTTGCAATATCTCTGAATTAATTATGTTCCTACAAAAGCTTGCTAGAACTCCTAATGCTAGTGCTATAAATGTGGCTTTTACAAAACATATTACAAATGCTCTCATGCAAATTAGAGAAGAGAAGTTAAAACATGAAGCTTCTATTCCTAGGAAGTTAGAAGATGGTTGGGAGCCAATCATTAAGATGAAATTGAATGACTTTGATTGCAATGCTTTATGTGATCTTGATGCGAGCATCTCTGCTATGCCTAGAAATGTTTTTGAGATGCTTGATTTGGCACCTTTGGAACAATGTTATTTGGATGTTCATTTTGCTGATATTGCTAAGAAGAAACCTTTGGGAGAGTTAATAATGTTTTTTATGGTTAATAATAACTTTGTCCCCGTTGATTTTGTTATTTGATATTGAATGCAATGCTTCTTGTCCTATTGTTTTGGGAAAACCTTTTCTTAGAACTGTTAGTGCTGCTATTGCTATGAGAGATGGGATTATTAATATCAATTCCCACTCAAGAATGGTATGGAACACTTCCCTATAAAGAGAAAGAAGCTACCTTTTGATTCTATTATTAGGAAAATTTATGATGTTGATGCTTCTTCACTTGAAAATACTTGATTCAAGCTTTCTGCGCCTAGCTAAAAGGCATTAAAGAAAAGCACTCTTAGGAGATAACCCATGTTTTATTTCTGTAATTTTTATTTTGTTGAGTCTTGGAAGTTTTTACCTCTGTAATAACCTCTCCTTATCCTTTTTATTTCGTTTTTGTGCCAAGGATAGTCTCTAATAGGAAGAAGGTAAGATTTGGGAAAATGGCTGTCCCGAAACAGAGTCTGTGCTGCCACCAAAGAAATTATTATTCTCAGCCAGAACATCGGATTGATCAGAAAATTTCTTAGCACCTGCCCCGGGTTATTATCTAACTTTCATTAGTTTTGCACTTTTCGATTTGAGGAACATAGGATTTTCGAAAAAATCGATCTTTACCTGTTGTTCTGTTTTGACAGATTTCTGCCACTATTTGCATTTGTCTCTTAAACTTTTTTCTTTTTGAGTTCTTTTGAGAGAAAGAGCTTTTAAAAGAAGTTGCTACAGTAGATAATTTTTTAATGGATGTTTGACTTATGTTATAACTGAACCAAAGTGGATTTGTTATTTTGATTGCACTAATGTTGCTAATGAAAATTGTGTGAAGTTTTGTATGAATGAAGTTTTCAAGTGTAGGGAGGGAAGAATGATGTGATGAGATGAAGGACAGACAAAATCTCAAGCTTGGGGATGCTCATGTCACCCCAAGAAATATCCAAGAGGTACAAGCGTCAAAGCTTGGGGATTCCCAAGGCATTCCCGTCTTCATCAACAAAAATATCAGGTCATCTTTCAAGACACTATATTTTTATTGCTTCATATGCTATGTGTTGTTTTTTGAGCGATTTTATTTTTATTTTTAGTTTTCTTTTGTTTTGTTTGCTGCTAACGTTCACAAGCTCGGGGCATACGACGGCGTCATCCGTCTTGCCCATGAACATCTTGGCCTTTCAGCGGCCCTTCTCAGAGCCAATATGCCGTTGCTGAGGCCATTCTTCTCCTTCGTCCTGGCGACTACCGGCGACACCGTCCCAAGTGGTGCGTCCCCGGCGACGGAGTTGCTGGGAAAGGATGCGGAGCGTAGATCTCGATGTGCGGTCCAGAAGGACTCGATTGATTTTCTTCTATATGTTTTGGGGTCCTTTTTGTAAAGTTGCAGGTCCTATTAGTTATTGTCTAGTTCTTTTGGACCTCTATGTAATTTTTTGGAATAATTTCCATTTGCACCGATAAACTTGAATTTTGACAAGTTCACGGGAAAAAATTCCTTTGCACATATGGCCTATCATGTATGAACATTCCTGAGATTTAAACTATATGTAATGGCCAACACTTGCGCAAGGGGCTCGTCTAGTGCGCACTAGTTTCCATTAGCACCGATAAATTTGAATCTTGACAAGTTCTTGGAAGAAAAAATTGATTCACATATAGCCTATCATGTATGAACATACTTGGGATTCAAACTATACATAGATGACCAACACGTGTGCAAGGGGGTACTCTAATGTGCACTAGTTTCCATTTGCACTGACAAATTTCAATCTTTACAAGTTCTCGGGAAAAAATTGCTTCACACATATGCCCTATCATGTATGAACATTATTGGGATTCATATTATATATAGATGGCCAACACTTGTGCAAGGGGGTCCTCTAATTCTTGGGGATTTCAATCTCTCTCTCTCTCTCTCGATCTATCGTTGGTGGCCAGAACAACAAACATATGCATGCAGTTTATGCGCAAAGGCGCGGGTGCCTCTAATAATTCATGTGTGTGCGTATATTTGAACATATTCTTGGGGATTTCAATCTCTATCTCTCGATCTATATATCGTTGGTGGCCAAGAAACACACTTATATATATACGCATGCACTTTATGCGCAAAGGCGCGGGTGCCTCTAATAATGTGTGTGTGCACTCGATCGATGATCCCTAAACCTTAAACCCTAAAACCCTAATCCCTAATTATACCCTAAATGTACACCCTAAACACCCTAAACACTAAACCCTAAACCCTAGACCCTAAACCCTAAACACTACACCCTAAACCCTAAACCCTAAACTTCCACTTAATACAACATCCCTCATAGTTGTTTAGTGGTACACGATCCATATCCACTACACCAAAACCGATCATCACGTGAGATGATGTAGCTTCAATGGTGAACATCAACATGTTGATCATATGATCCATATGACTCCTGTTCAACCTTTCGGTTTCCTGTGTTCCGAGGCCATGTCTGTACATGCTAGGCTCGTCAAGCAAACCCAAGTATTTCCGGGATTCGTAGCATAGAAAACAAAAAATTTCCTCCGCAAGAACGAATAACAAGCCAAGATCCAATCTAGATGATGGTAGCAACGAGAAGATCATGAGACTAACCCTCGAATATTTCCAAAGCCTACGAGATTAGATCTCGTTGTTGCTGTAGTCGATCACTTGCCGCTTTCAAAAGCGCGTAGAAGATCTTGACGGTGCCATAGTCGGGCAGCACCTCCGTACTCGGTCACACGTTCGGTGTTGATGACGACGTCCTTCTCCCCATTACAGCGGGCAGCAGAAGTAGTAGATCCTCCTCGGAATCCCGACAGCACGACGGCGTGGTGGCGGTGGTGGTGGAGAACTCCGGCAGGGCTTCGCCTAAGCGCTGTAGGAGAGGTGTGAGGAGGGGCGGCTAGGGTTTGGGAGAGGGGAGCTGCTTTGGGCGCCGGCCATGGGGAGCCCTAGGTGGTGCGGCCAACTTGTGTAGGCTGCCCCCTCCCTCTCCTCCTCATTATATAGGTGGAACACCCAAGGGTTTGCCCGAAGATCTGAATAAGACCCCAATTCAAAAACTGCCATATGGACGAAACCTAGAGGGACAGGGACTCTCCCCTTCCACCCTTGTTGGCCGGCCAAGGAGGTGGAGTCCACCATGGACTCCACCCTCCCACTTGGTTGGCTGGTTAGGGTTGGTGGAGCCCAACCGGGACTCCACCTTCCATGGTGATTTCTTCCTGAAGATTCTAGAACATTCTAGCGCCTTCCATAAATGCACTGGATCATTTCCAAACTTGGAAAGTGACTTCCTATATATGAATCTTATTCTCCGGACCATTCCAGACCTCCTCGTGATGTCCTGGATCCCATCCGAGACTCCGAACAAACATCCGAACTCCATTCCATATTCCATATCTACTTAAAACGACATCAAACCTTAAGTGTGTCACCCTACGGTTCGTGAACTATGCAGACATGGTTGAGACTCTTCTCCGACCAATAACCTATAGCGATATCTGGAGATCCATAATGGCTCCCACATTTTCAACGATAATTTAGTGATCGATTGAACCATTTACATACGATACCGATTCCCTTTGTCTCGCGATATTTTACTTGTCCGAGGTTTGATCATCGGTATCTCTATACCTCGTTCAACCTCGTCTCCGACAAGTACTCTTTACTCGTACCGTGGTATGTCATCTCTTATGAACCATTCATATGCTTGCAAGCTAATCAGACGACATTCCACCGAGAGGGCCCAGAGTATATCTATCCATCATCGAGATGGACAAATCCCACTCTTGATCCATATGCCTCAACTCACACTACAAGAAAAGTTCTGATAGACAACGTCTCAAAATCGTCCGCTAAGGGGTATTTTTCGTCGCCTATGGGCCTAACCCGACGATATGGGTTCTGTTGTCGAAACTGCGTCAGGCAAAGTCCTACGACGATTTTTTTCGGCCCGTCGCGCTTGGGCGCCCTTCCGCCACGGAAAATCGGACCGTTGCAGAAGTGTTTCCGGGAGCCCGTTGACTGCTGACGTCATGCAAACTGACACGTGGCAGACGCCGTTAACTGGTCCATTAGTTACGTGGGCCGGGCCTAACCTCTACGGTTGACTGGTCAAAACTTTAATGGGCCGGCCCACTAAGCATGTGGGCCGGGCCGAATGCACTCGTTTGACCGGTCAACAGGCAAAAGGGCCGGCCCGCAAGACATGTGGGACCCACTTTCCTGTTATCGGGCCGGCCCATTTAACAAGTGGGGTCCACCTTAAAGCAAGTGGGTCGGCCCAAGAAGTTATTGGGCCGGCCCAATTAGCTCTGTGGGTCCCACTTTCCTGCTATCGGGCCGGCCCATTTAGTACGTGGGGTCCACAATAGATCAAATGGGCTGGCCCAACAAGAAAGTGGGCCGGGCCAAAAACACATGTGGGTCCCACTTTCCTGTTAAAGGGCCGGCCCATTTAGTATGTGGGGTTCACCATATAGCAAGTGGGCTAGCCCAACAAGAAAGTGGGCCGGGCCAAAAACACAGGTGGGTCCCACATTCCTGTTAAAGGGCCGGCCCATTTAGTATGTGGGGTCCACCATATAGCAAGTGGGCTGGCCCAACAAGATAGTGGGCGGGCCAAAAAAACAGGTGGGTCCCACATTCCTGTTAAAGGGCCAGCCCATTTAGTATATGGGGTCCACCATATAGCAAGTGGGCTGGCCCAACAAGATAGTGGGCCGGGCCAAAAACACAGGTGGGTCCCACTTTCCTGTTAAAGGGCCGGCCCATTTAGTATGTGGGGTCCACCATAACGTTATTGGGTTGGCCCAACAACATAGTGGGCCCACCCAATAAACAGGTGGGGCCCACTACTGTCGTCGTGGTGAACAAACAGATGCCATAGGATGGCTTAGGTTGGGGCCGAATGGACGCAAGAGGATTCGGGGGAGGGTTTGTGATTAGATGGGATGAACTTCCGGATGGTTTCCTCAAGAACTTAGCCAAGGCTAGAGGTTGAAGAAGAAAGACATAAGGAAGAACTCGCTCTAGATCATCTTCTATATTGATCTCAACAGGTTACAAGTTTCTCCGTACAAGTGTTCTTCTAACCCTAGCTCAGTTCGTGCGTCTCCTGTGAGAAGGGCTGCCCCCTCTCCTTATATAGGGGAGAGGGTGGCTTACAGGGCAAGAAACCCTAATGGCATCTTTGACTAGACAAACTACTTTACAAAGCTACTTTAATCATAGAAGACACCGGAGTCCTCTCTAATTAGGGATGCTGACGTCCTCCGGCTTCTTTGACCGTCATCCTTCTCTTTATCGTCAGCCCTTCGTTTAAAGTTACTTTGCTTAGCTCATCCTTGTCTTCTAGCTCTGGAGAGAATCTTTGACCAGTCCTGCCGACATGCTCTTCCTTCCGCTAGCCCGGTATCTTCTTATCCGGTTCCGGCATACCCCTCTTGGGGATACCGGCCTAGCTTCACTTAGCTAAGTTCTTATCTCTACGTTCCGGTACGAACATTAAACCGCTATCTTGATGGCTCAAACCATCCGGTTTGGCATGCCTTTGGCATACCGGGGGTCATCCCCCCAACATTAGTCCCCGAAGCTGGTATAGTCTGGCGGATCCTATCCAACAGACCATGCCAGGTTCTTTCATCTTAGGATACCGGTTTAATCTATCCGGCCTTAGGCTTGGATCCGGCATCTTTGCCCAGGTCATCGCTATCTCTTTTTCTTAAGACATTATCCGGTGTCTTATCCTCCGGCATCTTAGTCATTAAACACTTCCTCGGCGAAGTCGAGAATATCTCGGGCCCCGCGCCTGTCAGTGACATGCGCATTGTGACTGACGCGCCAGTGTCAGGGGTCACTTCCCTTCGGCTTCTGCGCGCGCATTAATTGCTTCACAACGAATCCCAACCGCTTCTCTGGATCCGTGGGCACCTTCCTGTGGCTTATTATTTTTTCGCGTGTATCACCGTGCCACGTGGCGGCCCGTGGAGCGAACCGTCGCGGCCCACGACCCAAACCGCCGAGGCCCAGCGGTTTTCGGCCCACATCTCCCTCTTCCTTTATAAGAGAGAACCGCTCCTCCTTCTTCCTCTTCTCGCATTCTCCACCTCCTCGCGCACAGTGCTTTCGCCCTCAGCGCCTCCGCCGCTCCGTTTTGCCGCCTGAGCTCCGCCGCCCAGCGAATCTTCGCTACTGCGTCGCCGGACGTCGCCGGACTCCACCGCGTGAAGAACTCCTGCAGCGCTTTTGCCCCCGCCGCGACATTGGTGCTTTTTTCAAGCTTCTTCTCACCTCTCCGCCGACGGACTACCTCGCCGGCCCTCGGCTCGTAATTCCTCCGGCGAACTTCTTCCTCAGCAACTCCGCCGCCTCAGGTTAGGCTTAATCTGGATTTACTCCTCTTTTGCTTGCTTTCTAGATCTCGACTCGGTAGTGTATTTACTTCTTCTTTTTCTTGCTTTTTCTCTCTATCGTAGATCTTCACGCGGGGTTATATTGTGGGAATCTTGTTTCTATTCGCCAAATTCCATGTCTAGTATGGAATCCTCCTCTACTTCTTCTTCTGCCTCTTCCTCCGCTAGCCGGCGTAGCAGATCTTCCGACGGACTGTCCGCCGATCTTGCCCGGATGGATGCTGAGTCCGGTAGCAATCGTGCATCCGGTAGTTCTAGTGAAGGTTCCGGTATGGATTCCTCCGGTATCACCCGTGGGGCCTGGATGGGCTCCAACGTTACTAAGTTCGAGATTGACTGGCTTTACCGGTCCAGGAGGATTCCGGAAGGAGTGACCTGCCGGCTTCTGATACGTCCCCGACGTATCCATAATTTCTGTCGTTCCATGCTTGTTTTATGACAATACTTACATGTTTTGCTTGCACTTTATGATGATTTCATGCATTTTCCGGAACTAACCTATTAACAAGATGCCACAGTGCCGCGTTCTCGTTTTTCGCTGTTTTTGGTTCCGAAAGGTACTGTTCGGGCAATATTCTCGGAATTCGACGAAACGAAGACCAAACCTCCTATTTTTCCCGGAAGCGTCCAGAACACCGAAGAAGAGTCGGAGAGGGGCCGGAGGGCCACCACACCATAGGGCGGCGCGGCCTGGCCTCGGGCCCGCGCCGGCACGTGGTGTGGCGCCCACGAGTGCCCCTCGCGCCGCCTCTTCGCCTATAAAATCCCTTTCGACCTAAAAACACCGTAACTCTTGACGAAACTCCGGAAAAGACTCCGTGGGCGCCGCCACCATCGCGAAACTCCAATTCGGGGGACGAGAGTCTCGTCCCGGCACCCTGCCGGGACGGGGAAGTGCCCCCAAAAGCCATCTCCATCAACGCCATCGCCTCCATCATGCTCCGTGAGTAGTTCCCCCATGGACTACGGGTTCTAGCTGTAGCTAGTTGGTATTCTCTCCCCCATGTACTTCAATACAATGATCTCATGAGCTGCCTTACATGATTGAGATTCATCTGATGTAATCGGTGTTGTGTTTGTCGGGATCCGATGGATTGTTACGTTATGATTGTCTATCTACAAAGTTTATAAAGTTATTGTTGCTGCAATCTTGTTGTGTTTAATGCTTGTCACTAGGGCCCGAGTGGCATGATCTTAGATTTGAGCTCTATACTTATTGCTTAGATTGTATCTACAAGTTGTATGCACATGTCACCGTCCGGAACCAAAGGCCCCGAAGTGACGAAATTGGGACAACCGGAGGGGATGGCGGTGATGTGAGGGACACATGTTTTCACGGAGTGTTAATGCTTTGCTCCGGTGCTCTATTAAAAGGAGTACCTTAATATCCGAGTAGTTTCCCTTGAGGCCCGGCTGCCACCGGCTGGTAGGACAAAAGATGTTGTGCAAGTTTCTCATTGCGAGCACGTACGACTATTATTGGAAAACATGCCTACATGATTAATGATCTTGATATTCTGTCTTAATGCTATTTCAATCCTATCAATTGCCCGATCGTAATTTGTTCACCCAACACTTGTTATTGGAGAGTTACCACTAGTGTAGATAGCTGGGAACCCCGGTCCATCTTTCATCATCATATACTCGTTCTATATGTCAACTGTTTTCTGGTGCCATTGCTCTCATATTACTATTACTGCTGCTGTGTTACTGTTACTATTGCTCTCATATCACTGCTACTTTCACATTACCCCTGTTGCTAGTGTTTTTCCAGGTGCAGCTGAATTGACAACTCAGTTGTTAAGGCTTATAAGTATTCTTTACCTCCCCTTGTGTCGAATCAATAAATTTGGGTTTTACTTCCCTCGAAGACTGTTGCGATCCCCTATACTTGTGGGTCATCAAGACTATTTTCTCGGCGCCGTTGCCGGGAGGCATAGCTCTACTCATAAGTTCACTCGGGGAGTACACTCTACCTCTCTCTCTACTTTTATTTTATTTTGTTTTGCTTAGTTTACTTTTGTCTAGTTTATTTGTGCTTAGTTTATTTCTGTCTAGTATTATTTTGCTTAGTTTACTTTTGCCTAGTTACTTTTTGTCTTGTTTTACTTTTCTCATATACCCAAAAATCCATAAAAATTTGAAAAATCGAAAAATTAAAAACTTCTGTTATGGGAGAACCAACAACCTACTTGGAGCTCATAGAATGTTATAATTGTTATAGAGAATCAAGAACTGGTAAAATAATGAGTGCTATGATAGAAAAATTGAATACAATTGCTAAAATCTTGCTTGAACGCCATGATATAAACTGTTGCTCTCAACAGGATACTAAACATCTTAAATTTCAATGTGGCTTTAGTGAGGAATTTTTAATTAAGAACTATAATCGGAATTGCTATATTCATTATGGGTTCGAAGAGGTAGAACAATTTGTCTTATTTATGGGAGCCTCCGAGATAGAATCCTTCATGGTTGAGAATTATGAAACTTGTGTTGTTTGTAAGGGCCTTAAAGATTATGTCTCTACTATCCTTAATTCTTGCATAGAATGCTACAGTAGGAATCCTTATATCCTTGATTATAAAGAGAGACACATTAATGCACAAGAATGCACTCACAATTTGCAGGAACCGGTGGAAGAAGAAATTGATGAACCCGAAAGCTCATTGGATGAAAAAGAGGAGGAAATTGATGAACTCGAAAGCTCATTGGATGAAAAAGAAGAGGAGAGCGACGAACAAAAGGAGGAAGAATGGATTAGCTACCCATGTCAACCTTCTAATGAGAGTAACTCTTTATCTCTTACACTATTTGATTGTCCTCCATGCTTACCGGAAGAGGTTGAATGTTATGTTCCTGTGGATTCTCTTGAAATATTCCCTATGAGTAAAACTTGTGAGAATGATTATGCTACTCGTTATCTATGATAATCCATGCTACTTTGATAAATCTTATGATAATGCTTTGTTTGTGCTCGATGTCGAAATGCATGGTACTAAAGAATTTTGCTTGGCAAATGTTTATGATAAGGCTCTAGATGATGGTCCTATGTTACTTGATAATATTAATTGTACTACTAATGAAAATGGGATTGGAGAGTTCTTGACTTATTCTATGAGTCCCATATCTCTTGAGATTGATCAACTACCTTGTTATATTATTAATAAAAGTAAGTTTGAAAGTTTTAATTCCACTATTCTTGAACTTGATAAAAATTATGTGTTTGGAAATCATGAAAAGTATGCTGCATGTGATAGTTATATTGTTGAGTTTGTTCATGAATCTACTGAAAACTATTATGAGAGAGGAAAATATGGTTGTAGAAATTTGCATGGTACTAAAACACCTCTCTATATGCTTAAAATTTTGAAGCTACACTTGTTTTATCTTCTTATGCTTGTCACTTTGTTCTTCATGAATTTATTTGTGTACAAGATTCCTATGCATAGGAACCATGTTAGGCTTAAACTTGTTTTGGATTTGCCTCTTGATGCTCTCTTTTGCTTCAAATACTGTTTCTTGCGAGTGCATCATCGAAACTGCTGAGCCCATCTTAATGGCTATAAAGAAAGAACTTCTTGGGAGATAACCCATGTCTTATTTTGCTACAGTACTTTGTTTTATATTTGTGTCTTGGAAGTTGTTTACTACTGTAGCAACCTCTCCTTATCTTAGTTTTGTGTTTTATTGTGCCAAGTGAAGCCTCTAATCGAAGGTTGATACTAGATTTGGATTTCTGCGCAGAAACAGATTTCTATCTGTCACGAATCTGGGCTGTTTTCTCTGTAGGTAACACAGAAAAATATACCAATTTACGTGCGTGTTCCTCAGATATGTACGCAACTTTCATTAGTTTTGAGTTTTCTGATTTGAGCAACGGAAGTATTTTATTAAAATTCGTCTTTACTGACTGTTCTGTTTTGGCAGATTCTGTCTCTGTTTTTTGCATTGTCTCTTGTGGACTTTAAGCGAGGTTTTCTAGACGTAGAGGGCTGTAGCTAATGTTTTATTGAGTTCTTGCAATGTGCCACTACAGGACCAAGGTGGATTCAAATTTTTTGAGTACTAACCCCTCTAATGAAGTTTATGAGAAGTTTGGTGTGAAGGAAGTTTTCAAGGGTCAAGAGAGGAGGATGATATATGATCAAGAAGAGTGAAAAGTCTAAGCTTGGGGATGCCCCGTGGTTCATCCCTGCATATTTCAAGGAGACTCAAGCGTCTAAGCTTGGGGATGCCCAAGGCATCCCTTTCTTCATCAACTTATCAGGTTCCTCCCCTGAAACTATATTTTTATTCGGTCACATCTTATGTGCTTTACTTGGAGCGTCTGTGTGTTTATTTTCGTTTTGTTTATGTTTGAATAAATTCGGATCCTAGCAATACTTGTGTGGGAGAGATACACGCTCCGCTTTTTCATATGAACACTTGTGTTCTTCATTTTACTTTTAATGTTCAATGATAAAAGTTGGAAGCTACAATACTTATTTGGTTGGAAAAGGAAAATGCCTCATCATGTCTTGGACAATTTGACACTTGGCAATTGTTTTGAGCTCTCAAGTAGATCATGATTAAAGTTTTTTTCATGTAGTCTAAGCCTATTAGTGGAGAACTACCGTAGAGCTTGTTAAAATTGGTTTGCATAATTGATCTCTCTTAAGGTCTAGATATTTTCTGGTAAAAGTGTTTGAGCAACAAGGAAGATAGTGTAGAGTATTA
>NC_061508.1:183977151-184088601 GCF_022539505.1 Lolium rigidum
TAGGGTTGGAGAGGGACTGCTGCAGCTTTTAAGGAGAAGAGGAGGACCGAGCGATGGAGCGAGAGCATCGACGTGGAGCTACGGGGACGAAGCCATGCTCGATTTGGTGATGAGCTCCGACGTGTAAAGAGAAGGACGAGGGGTCCTCGTTACTTCTTCGGTCCGGATGGGTTTGGGCCGAGCTGGGCTTCGGTGGAAGAGGAAAAGAGAGGGGATGTGGGCTGTCTGGTGAGTTGGGCTCCGACTGGAGTTAGGTTAGAGAGATTTAGGGTTTTTCTTTATCTTTCCTTTCTCTCTTCCTTCAAAACTGTTTTTATTTTCTTTTCTAAAATAAAAACTGTTTTATTAAATGGAGGAATGATGGTTTGAATGAGAAGAGAAAAGAATATGAGAGCACATCACCTTACATGTGATGATGAGAAGAAAATAATAGAAGAAGGTTTATGCATAGAGCTAAAAGGAAAGAATTGCTCCATGAAATCATGTTCAAAATTTGTTTGGTAAAATAGCAAAGACCCAACAATTTGAAATGGATTATCTCCAATTCAAATAATTTGGCAAGATCAAGTAGAAGAGTGGAATTAAGGTGAAACCAAATTATTTGAAATTTTTGGCATGACCTTGGTGTGTTAGGTTAAAGAGAGAGGAAGAAAAAAAATGGAGTTGTGCTTTTCTTGGAACATCACAAGAGGAAGGGGATGAACCAAGAAAGAAGAAGGGAGGAAACCAACAAACCAACAAAAGAAAACCAAGAGAAAATGCAATTTATAAAAGCCAAGGTGGTTATATGCATGAATGCAACATGATGACATGAACAAAATGCAAGAAAGGTACAAAAGGGTCTATGTATTACTCTTGGGATGTTACAAACGCCCCCCCTTGAAGGAATCGCGCCCCGAGATTCTCAGGAAGAAGAGAAAAAGGACGGGTACTCGGAACGGAGTTGATCTTCCCGCTCCCAAGTTGCTTCTTTATCGGAATGGTGCGACCACTGCACCTTGAGGAACTTGACGGACTTGTTGCGAGTTCGACGTTCAGCTTCATCAAGAATCCGAACGGGATGCTCTTTGTAGGAGAGGTCTTCTTGGAGGTCAATGGACTCGTGATCAACTGCACGGCCCGGATCTTTGAAGCACTTCTTGAGTTGTGACACGTGGAAGACATCGTGCACTTTGGAGAGCTTCTCAGGGAGTTCAAGGAGGTAAGCGACTTCACCACGCTTTGCTAGAACTTTGAAAGGACCAATGTATCTTGGCGCCAGCTTGCCTTTGATACCAAAGCGATGAGTGCCCCTCATAGGAGTAACACGGAGGTAAGCTTGATCACCAGGCTGATATAACATATCACGGTGCTTGCTATCATAATAGCTTTTCTGCCGAGATTGTGCTATCTTCAGATTGTCACGAATGATTCGCACCTTTTCTTCAGCCTCGTTGATGACATCGGGGCCAAAGATTTGTCTTTCACCAGTTTCAGACCAGTTCAGAGGTGTTCTGCATTTGCGACCATAGAGAGCTTCGAAGGGTGCCATGCCCAAGCTGGCTTGATAGCTGTTGTTGTAAGAGAACTCAGCGAATGGAAGGCATTCTTCCCATTTCATGCCGAAGGAGATAACACAGGCACGTAGCATGTCCTCGAGAATCTGATTGACTCTTTCGACTTGCCCACTCGTTTGAGGATGGTAAGTCATGGTCGAAGAGCAGATTAGTTCCCATAGCTTTCTGAAAGCTTGCCCAAAACTTGGAAGTGAAGATACTTCCGCGATCAGAGCTTATTTCCAAGGGAACACCATGAAGAGAAACAATCTTTGCAGTGTAGAGCTCAGCCAACTGACTAGCAGATATTGTTTCTTTGACAGGAAGGAAGTGAGCAACCTTGGAAAGACGGTCGATCACCACGAAGATAGCATCATTGCCTTTGCGAGACTTAGGAAAACCAGTTATGAAGTCCATCTCAATCTTATCCCATTTCCACTCAGGAATCTTCAGGGGTTGGAGGACACCGGCAGGTCTCTGATGTTCTGCTTTAACACGGCGACAGACATCACATTCTGAGACATAGCGAGCAACATCCCTTTTCATCCTAGTCCACCAATAGGTAGACTTGATATCGAGATACATCTTTGTGCTGCCAGGATGGATAGAAAGAGGAGTGTCGTGAGCTTCTTTGAGAATGAGGTTTCTCGTGTCCGGATCATTCGAACAACAAAACGACCTTGGAAGAAGAGAGTTCCTTGATCGTCGAGAGAGAAAGACTTGTACTTGGGCTTGTGCATATTCTCTTTGATGTTCTTGCTGCAAATATCTCGCAACTGTCCTTTTCGGATCTTATCTTCAAGAGTTTGCGTGATCACCAAGTTTGCAAGGTAGCCTTGGGGAACAAGCTCAAGATTCAATTTCCTGAATTCTTCATAAAGAGCAAGGTTGACTTTCTTGAATCATGAGGTTGTTGCAATAAGACTTGCGACTAAGGGCGTCGGCCATGACATTAGCTTTGCCCGGAGTGTAGGCGATAGACGAGATCAAAGTCCTTGATGGTTTCCATCCATCTCGTTTGACTGGAGGTTCAAGTTGGGTTGTGTGAAGATGTATTTGAGACTCTTGTGGTCGGTGAAGATCTCACATTTGTTGCCCAACAAGTATTGGCGCCATGTTATTAAAGCATGTAACACGGTACCGCAAGCTCAAGATCATGTGTGGGATAGTTGAGTTCATGCCTTTTCAACCGACGAGAAGCATACGCCACAACTTGACGTTCTTGCATGAGGACAACACCTAGTCCATGAAGAGAGGCATCACGGAATATCCGGAAAGGTTTAGAAGTATCCGGAAGAACAAGGACAGGTGTGGAAGTGAGCTTACGCTTGAGGAGATCAAAGCTTTCTTGGCATTGAGGAGACCAAAGGAACTTCTTGTCTTTCTTGAGGAGATCGGTAAGAGGCTTGGCGATCTTGGAGAAATTCTCAACGAAGCGGCGGCAATAACTTGCCAAACCGAGGAAACTTCTCACTTGCTTGACATTCTTCGGAGGAAGCCATTCAACGATCGCCTTGACGGTTTCAGGATTGACAGCAATGCCTTTTCCCGAAATGACATGGCCAAGATAGACGACTTGAGGAAGCCAAAATTCACACTTGGAGAACTTGGCATAGAGACGGTGTTCACGAAGCTTCATGAGGATGAGGCGAAGATGCTCTTCATGCTCCTCATTGGACTTGGAGTAGACAAGGATATCATCAAGATAGACTACCACAAACTTGTCGAGGTACTCCATGAAAATGTAGTTCATCAACCGAGAGAAAGTGGCAGGAGCATTAGTGAGGCCAAAGGACATGACGGTGTATTCGTAGAGACCATAACGAGTTTTGAAGGCTGTCTTGGGTACATCCTCTTTGCGGATTTTGATTTGGTGATAACCACTTCTCAAATCCATCTTAGAGAACACAGTTGCACCCGCAAGCTGATCAAAGAGCTCATTGATGCGAGGAAGAGGATATGTATTCTTGATCGTTTTCTCATTGAGAGGGCGGTAATCAACCACCAATCGATCCAGTTTTATCCTTTTTCTTGACGAAGATGGTAGGACATCCCCATGGAGAAGTGCTTGGCTGAATGAAACCAAGTTTTTGCAACTCGTCAAGCTGCTTCTTGAGTTCAGCCAACTCATTGGGACCCATTTTGTATGGCCGCTTTGAGATAGGAGGCTGTTCCGAGCTCTAGTTCAATGACGAACTCAACAGCCACTATCGGGTGGCATACCCGGAAGTTCTTCAGGAAAGACATCAGGAAAGTCGCAAACCACCGGTATAGACTCAAGCTCCGGAAGAGAACTAGGATTCAAAGCAAAGAGCTGAACGGAAGGTGTCTGAGAAGGTGTATAGGTCAAGGTTCCTGATGAAGTAGGAAGAGAAACTGAATGCTTGGCGCAATCAATGACGACTTTGTTGGCCTTCAACCAATCCATGCCAAGGATGACATTAATGCCAGAGTTCCGAAGAAGTATCAAGGAGGCGAGAAAGATATGGTTTCCAATTTGAATTTGGTTACCATGGCTTATCGATAGTGGATAACATTCGTCGCTCCGGGGGATTGAACCATAAGAGATTTAGGCATGAGCTCCATAGCAAAGTTATTGCTTTGAGCAAAACTATCAGACACAAAAGATAGACAAGCTCTTGTATCGAACAGAACTCTTGCAGGAATAGAGTTAACAAGCAAAGTACCAAGCACGACGTCGGTAGCTTGTTCAGCTTGCTCAACGTTGATGTTGTTGACGCGAGCAGCCCTCGGACCTTGCCTATTGTTGTTGTTGAAGGCACGGCCCGGGGCTGGTGCACGAACCATCGCTTGTGTCGAAGTAGAGCGAGGTGGTGGTGGAGGTAGCTTCTGAGGGCAGAAGGTAGAGATGTGCCCAACCTGACCACACTTGTAGCATGTGGGGTCGGCACGTGGACCCATCGGCCTTGGTCCACCATATGCAGGCCTTGGCGGAGCTTGGTAGGTCCTCTGCTGTAGCTGTGGGGTGGGAGGGCGGGGAGCATACCCAGCGTGTGCTGCGCGGGGAGCATACCCAGCTTGTGTAGCTTGTCCTGGCGGTGCGGGATAAGGAACCCACAGCCTGCGCTTCTGAGGCGGCGCTGAAGAAGGAGCACCAACCTCTCGAGTATGCTTGCGTGACTCCTCGAACGCAAGCCTACCCGACTCTTCCTTGACAGCAGTGTTGACAAGCTTGTCGAAAGTTTCTGCCGCGACATGAGTGAGCGCGTACTTGAGTGCCGGCTTGAGGCCATTACGGAACCTCTTCTGCTTCTTGGCATCAGTGGACACTTCTTCACCACCATAACGAGCTAGCTCGGAGAACTCGATGCTATACGCCATCACATCTTTGTTGCCCTGAACAAGACTGAGGAATTTCTCCTTCATCCTGTCCATTAGCCCTTCGAGAATGTGGTGGCTCTCGAAAGCTTCCCGGAACTCTTCCCATGTGACATCGGGCGCATTGGCGGGACGCATCTCGAGAAAGTTCTCCCACCATGCGGCGGACCCTCCCGTCGCGTAGGTGAGTCGCAAACCGCACCTTGTCTTCCGGGGCGACTCCCGCCGTGTTGAGCATGCGGTTGACATCGCGCACCCAATCATCCGCATCCAGCGGTTCGGGCGTAGAGTCGAACGATCGCGGGTTCGAGCTGCAGGAAGTCCCGGATCATCACTCGGCCATTGCCTTGACGAGCTTGGTCGAAGTTGTGCTTGGGTTTGCTGCATCCGACCCAACAGCTTGAGTCATTTGCAACAGGGGTTGGTCCCGGCGGAGGAGGTGGCGGAGGTCTAACCATCCTGTTGAGGAAAAACATAAGACGGTTGAAACAACAGATAAGAACAAAGCTTAGAACAAGGATTTAAGACCAGATAACTCATCGATCCATAGAATTCATCAAGGTACACCATACAAGGTTCAAGTACACAAGAGATCCATACGACCGCAAACAAGGATAGAAAAACTAGAACATCCACTCGACACGCAGGACAGTGGAGTAAACGGTAGTTCCATAAGAATAACGATAAGGAAGCAGGCTCCGGAACAAAGAAGTGGTCGAGATAGCATCGGATCAATGGAGAATAACATGTTAGTATGAAAATACCAACATGTCAAAGGAATAGATTATATGTGGAGATTGACAAAAGATGATAATGAAGCAACCATAGTACAGAGAAATTTTCAAAACACTTTTCCCTATGGCACTATGGTTTCCCACAAACACATCCAAGCCTAGATGAAACAAGATAAAAATAGAGTAAAACCGTTGCACGTCCTTACCAGAGGGAGGGTGGGTGGGGTAAGAAATAAAAGCAGAATTCCTACTCTCGCGCTCAATTTTCCTATGTAGCTACTAAAATATGAGTTTCTAGACACCACTTCGTCCGCTGCAAAGGGGCTCCTAAAGGCAGTCCTGCTCTGATACCAAGTCTGTAAGCCCCAGGAGTAGGAAAAACCTAGAGCGCGCAAGTAAGAGGGGTTTCTGTGCATGAGGTCACTACAAAGGACCGTGAGGTCGCCTCGCATTCCCAAGCATATGGGTAGGCCAAGCAACAGCTCGACACGCCCATGCACACAACACCCACCTCAAAGGCTCACGATAGGCTTTCCAAGCCTGAGTGCTTCACCTTCCTGTGCACTTCACACATACACACACTGTGCACATGATACAAGGGTAGAATACAACTTGAATATCACAACATGACTATGTATGACACAAAAGATGGAAATAAGGTTCATATATATAGCAATGCTCTAATGAGCAAGATCCAAATGACACTCAATAGGGAAACATATCCCATCAGTACATCATACATAAGATAGCCAAATAGTCTGGGTACAGACAAGAACCAAATGGGACTAAGAGTCCTGAAGATAATCAAGCGGTGTTCCCATAACCAACATGCCACGAGTCGCTGCCTTAGGAACGATCCTCGCTACGCAACGAAGTCGTCGTCCGTGAACTCGACAAAGTAGCCACCTGCGTACTGCTCATCATCTGTCGTACCTGTTTGTCGAAAAGCGTGTTCCGGAAAAAAGGAAGAAAAACGAGGGTAAGTACCGTTGGCACGTACTTGCGAAACAAGACCAGCTATGCTTGCTGGTGGGCGGTGTAAACTTCGCCCGGCTATATGTGGAGTTTAGCGGCAGCAAAGCACTAACCAATAGAGACACACTACAACTTCCGTCTACTAGAGAAGGTGAGAGAGCGCATATTCTAGCAGTTCTATACTCTGCAATCAACAACCCAGCCAAATGCGATCCCCCTTAGCCAAGAGGTACTAACAAGGCACTCACACAGTTGACAATTTTATATCCATTCCGTTATAATAGGACTAACTTACTACGCAAGTAATTAGCAAGTTATTAGCGACAACTTTAGGTGTAAGTTGTTCTATGATCGAGTTAAACAGCTCCAAGTCGTCCATAACCGCGGACACGGCTTATCGATAAGATTTAACCCTGCATGGGTGCACCAATGTTACCATACACGCATGCTCGAACCCGCATAGCAAGTGCGGAGTCTCACAACAAGACCGTTCCCAAATCAACAAGAATGCCTAGGGGGCCACCCGACTAAGCTACCCGAAACGAAGTTCGGCCGTACTCCGATGCGGACTCAGGGTTTGCGTTAACGGCTAGGTGTGCGAACCACACGCTTCGCTAAACGTTCCGCGGGGTACGATAAGAAGTAAACACCCGAAGGCAACAGTAATAAACACCCGAAGGCAACAGTAATAAACACCCGAAGGCAACAGTAGTAAAGCATGGCATACATGGCATAGGCAAATAAAACCAAGGTTGTGGCCCCCTTTTCAACAGACTTGAGAAATGGTAATGGGTGATGGGGGGTCCCGATAAATCCTCCCACGAGTGGTTAGCGCGCTCGCTCTTAGAAACGGATAACAAGAACTCGGGTCCTAGGGGACATTAGCAAGTCAAAGTTCGATGCTTTCGCAAAGGGGCTCACGGATGCCTCTGCATGTTATAACCCTTAGCAATTTTAAGTTGTAGCAAAAGTTATCATCATCATTTTGAAAAGGTAGTACATGTGTCAACATCCCAACAAGATATCCCGAACATTTCGAGATATCAACAAAAACCCTAAACTCGCCTACGACTCGCAAAGCTGGCAAACAACAAACAACAGGTAGGGCGAGGAGGTGTATCTCGGACATATAGGTAACAGGTGGATAGGACACGTGACACAACAGAATCGCAACATAAGGATAGCAATAGATCAAAAGAGCATGTAAAAGTAAAATAGGTGAAGGGGTGGGCTCGCCTCGTCCGATCGGAGGTAGAAGCACCGACACGATCCTCCGGAGGGAACTCGTACTCCGCTCGTCATCGCTCGCGTCGGCGTCTACTCGAGAAGAAGCAATAGCACATACAAGAAAGTATAGCATAAATCAATACAAGTGCAATGCGCAATATGATGCATGATGACATGGCAAGATGGTTGGTGCAAGGCAAAATTAAGTGGGGTGCTCTAATGACACATGAAATGATAAGCACCCTCACATATAGTTTTTGTTCATGTTGCATATTTAATTTAGACAATTCAGAGATGATGCCAATGATGCATGAGGATGCAAGATTTGAACTCCTCTTATTTTTCTGATGAGAATGGACATATCATTTGTATGAATTTGGAAATGTAGAATTGAAGTTACGAATTATGCAACATTAATCAAGTTTAGTCCAGATTTGAAATTGACACAATTTTAGTTGTTCAAAAGTTGAAACAAACTTCATAGTTGGAAAGTACATGAAAAACTGAGCAACATGGATATCAAGTTTGTCAAAATTGGAATAGTTTAGGTGTAGTTTTAACTACTTTCAAAAGTATCCAGATTTCAAAACATAAAAGAAATTTGAAACTGGGACAGATTGGGCGGAAGCTAATTTGCACCGAAGCTGGGGCCAGTCACAGACCATGGCAGGTGGGTCCTGTGACACGTCAGCGTGCCAGCGTGGATTTGCAAAAAGGTTGGGAAAATCCTGCGCGAGCCAGGAATCGAACTCGGGCCGAATTGGTGTGATAAGGGGAGCAGTGGCACTGCGCTGCTGTTCCGTTTCTTGCCAGGAACCAAGTTTCGGACAAGGTATGCTGTGTGCCGCGGTTAACTGAAGAACTGACACTTGGAACTGAAGATTGACACCTGCAGACGTTTTCGAGCACGGATTTTAAAGCAGCGAGAAACAAAAATCTGGGCAGCCAATTGAGGAACTATCGACGAGTTGAGTAAGCTGGTTGTGCCGAGATTCATCTGGAGGTGGTTTGAGTCAAAGGTATGCACTGAGTCGCCGCCGGTGAGCTTTAGAAAACGAGACCGTGTCACAGTGACGAACGGCAGAAAATCTGAAAAACGTTTTCTGGTTCAAACTTTGGAAGAAGATGGCGTCGGCTACATGCATCGAAATTGGTCGCTTCCAAAACCAAAGTTGTAGCCCACACTCTCAGCTATCCAACGATGTGAAGAGCACGTGCTGGCGTGGCCTGTGTCGCTGGCGGCGTTCGTCGGAAGACGTGACAACGTCACTGCAAAAACTGAAAAAGGACACAGATCTGCATCCTGATCCAAAGTTTGGTCGATGATGGCGTCGCGTACAGGCCTCGACAACTAGTGACTCCAAAACGAAAAATGTAGATCTATGTCCCAGATTTGCAACGGTTCCAAGATCTCGCGCAGAGGTGGAGTGGTTCGCCGGAGGGAAGCGTCGGAAGACAGTGTGTCGCGAGCAGAAAAACTGGGCACTTTTGTTTTCGTTTTGGTCTCGTCTCTCCCTTTTCAACTCGAACCAGAGACGCCATGGGACATGCAAGGGAGAAGAGAGGTTGAGCTCACCCTGGGGTGCTCGAAGACGAGGAGGATGCGGCGGGGAAGGTCGCCGGCGTCGGGGAAGAAGAGGGGCCGGGGGTAGACGAGGCAGAGGCGAGGACGGCTCGTGCAGCTCTTGCCGTCTCCGGTTCCGTGAAGCAGCTAAGGAGGTCGACGTCGGCACGTTGATGCGATTCCCGGGCTCAGGTGAGCTCGAGACCGGCCATGGCGTCGGCGATCTTGCGAGGACAGCGGCGGTGGTGATTTTCTTGCAGGAGGGTTTTCGGGAGGACAGAGCGAGTGGCGGCGCTCGATGGGGGAGGAAGAAGGTGTCCTAGGGTTGGAGAGGGACTGCTGCAGCTTTTAAGGAGAAGAGGAGGACCGAGCGATGGAGCAGAGCATCGACGTGGAGCTACAGGGACGAAGCCATGCTCGATTTGGTGATGAGCTCCGACGTGTAAAGAGAAGGACGAGGGGTCCTCGTTACTTCTTCGGTCTGGATGGGTTTGGGCCAGAGCTGGGCTTCGGTGGAAGAGGAAAAGAGAGGGGATGTGGGCTGCTGGTGAGTTGGGCTCCGGCTGGAGTTAGGTTAGAGAGATTTAGGGTTTTTCTTTATCTCTCCTTTCTCTCTTCCTTCAAAACTGTTTTTATTTTCTTTTCTAAAATAAAAACTGTTTTATTAAATGGAGGAATGATGGTTTGAATGAGAAGAGAAAAGAATATGAGAGCACATCACCTTACATGTGATGATGAGAAAAATAATAGAAGAAGGTTTATGCATAGAGCTAAAAGAAAGAATTGCTCCATGAAATCATGTTCAAAATTTGTTTGGTAAAATAGCAAAGACCCAACAATTGAAATGGATTATCTCCAATTCAAATAATTTGGCAAGATCAAGTAGAAGAGTGGAATTAAGGTGAAACCAAATTATTTGAAATTTTTGGCATGACCTTGGTGTGTTAGGTTAAAGAGAGAGGAAGAAAAAAAATGGAGTTGTGCTTTTCTTGGAACATCACAAGAGGAAGGGGATGAACCAAGAAAGAAGAAGGGAGGAAACCAACAAACCAACAAAAGAAAACCAAGAGAAAATGCAATTTATAAAAGCCAAGGTGGTTATATGCATGAATGCAACATGATGACATGAACAAAATGCAAGAAAGGTACAAAAGGGTCTATGTATTACTCTTGGGATGTTACAGCGTTGCCGTGTGCCTCGCCGTGGTGGTGCTGGAGCACTTGTGCTCGGCGACGCCTGGCTTGGCCGCGGCTTGGCGCTGCCAAGGTTGGCCGTGCCGCCGTGCCGTCATGGGCACGCTGTGGTGCTTCTGCTCCAGGTACGCCTCCTCTTCTTCTCTTCGTCTAGCTCCAACCACGGCTGCTTCGCCTCTTGGAGTTGCTGCCATGCCATGCTGCTGCTGCTGCTGGGCAATGCTAGCTGCTATTGCTATGCTCTCCGCTGCTGCTATTGTGTGTTAGCTGCTGCTGCTGCTCTACTCGCCATGGCCTAGCTTAAGCTGTGCTATCCTTGCTGTGCATGGTTCTATGAGATTCCTATAAGCCATGGTGTTGTGGGTATACTTCATGGGTGTACCATCGACAGAGCCTAGATCCGGCAAGCCCGGGTGGCCCATAGACGGTGATGTGGCATGTGGCCCATCGGGCGGCCCAGTTGCTGTTGATCATGAAAGATGAAGTCCAGCCCAGGATCAGTAAGCCGGATCCGAACCGACCTTCGGAGGAAGCCGGATCCAGGGAGGCCCATGAGGAACCCGGATCTAGTACGACAAATATGGAAGGCGGATCCTTGACGTACACGGCAGGACATTCTACCATAGTGAGGCCGTATGTAATCCGGCTAGGACTCTCCATGTAAACCCTAGATCCGCGCGCCTATATAAGCCGGATCCCGGGAGCCCTAGGGGCACAACCACAACTCATTGTAACAACGCGAAAGCGCCCAGATAATTCCAGACAAGCAGCAGTAGGCCCTGTCCTCGTGCAGGTGTTCCGAAGCTGGGTAAATCGCGTACCACCGTCCCGAGTGCACTCCGCCCTATGGCCCCTACTTCTTCTCTCCCTCGTGAGGATCCCTCCTCCGGGGTACCGTCGAATAGGCAACGACAGTTGGCGCCCACCGTGGGGCCAGCGGCGTCTGGAGGCCGGAACTGGGAGGGTTCCGCCATGGGAAGCTACGACGACAAGATCGCGGTGGGGCGTGTTCTTTACGCCGGAAACTTTCCGATCGTCCCTCCGGACGAGTGCTAGATTCCGGCTAAGACCGACCCCGTCAAGCTCTCCATCGTCCCAATCGGCGGCATCCACATCTTCATCGGCGAAACCGTCGATTCCGACGGGAACGCTCTGGTAAGTAACGCTGACGCGACCGCCGCTGAGTAGGACGCAGTCGCGAAGATCCGATCTGAGTCGCAGGAACTTCCTAAGGAAGATTCCGCCTTAGATCTGGAAAAATCAAAGCCGACCCAATCCGCCCCTGAGCAGGAAATAACGGTGGAAGACCAATGCAGATCCGCCTGGGTCTCCCAGGTGTTAGAAAAGCAAAGGTGTCACTTCGTGCACTTCATAGCCCATACCGCAGGAGCCGCCCCCCAAGAAGTTGGAGCTGGCCCCGTGCAGGTCGAGGTCCCGGAAAACGGCGGTGCTCCGGATCAGCAGGAGGCTGTCGGAGAAAGCGATGCTCCGGGTGAAGAATCGATCCTGGGCAACCTGAGCCCAACTTCCGATGATTCCTCCTCCATGGACACGGAAGAGTTCAATCGAAAACTGGAGGAACTCGGAGGCGGTGAGCAACCTGACGTTGATTCCGCCCAGCCTATGCAGGTTCTCGCAACCGTGGCACCGCTGGATCAGCAGGAACGGGAAGATGAAAATACCACCTCCGACCCAGGACCGTCCAATGCAGGATCTCCGTTAGATCGGGAGCGTCCGTACGAAGACGTCCTGTCCCCAGAAGAGATAGTTGCGCAAGCACGCATGGATTTAGTGGCGCAGTCTGACGTCCTCAACAAACCCATAACCCCTGGCGACGCCGCAGATCCGGAGGCTTTAGAGGCCACGAGAAAGGAGATGCTGGCCACAGCCAAGAAGTTCGCCAATACCGCAGCTGCAATACTGGATGAGAGGGCAGAAGCTGCAAACTTGATGGATCGCTTTGAAAGGCAGGATCGCGAAATCACTGAAACACTCGAGCAAGTCAAGAGTATGAGGAAAGAGTGGGAGGTGAAAATGACCTACGCACTGGCGGAGGCTGATAGAATCGTCAGAGAAGCAATCCATCCCCGCAGGATCAACTTCGCAACCCCTGTCGAGCAGCAGCCGCTCGCAACTCCAAAGGATAACATGCAAAAGGCGGCGGAACTCCTGAAAAAGAAGGACGAGGAAATTGATATCAACTACGTCTGCAAGCTCGTTGCTTCAGCAATGCAACAGCAGAGTAAGGCAGATACTTCGCGCGGGTTGGAATCCAATCCGGATCACTGTGTATCCACCGCGCAGAAGGACGTCCATGTCAATCGACATCCCGATGATGAATCACGCACCGGATCCACGGAGCGCAGAAGAAAATCAAGGGAGCACCCAAATCCGATCCCCGTACCATCAAAAAAACCTCCGTCAGATCCAAAGAAGGGAAAGGATGCGATGTACGCTGGTAGGAACAAGTACCGGAACCCGTCACCTCCGCCTAACGGGTACCCGCATTCTCCGCCTCCTCGTCGCCGCAGTCCAGCCGAAAACACCAGACCCCGTGGGGCCGGTGGAATCAACATCCATGACATGCCGCCGCCGAGAACCAGGGAGTGTACGCCGGAACCACGTCGGAGCCAGAACAACGATCGTGAACCTGACCCCAGAAGGGGCCGGAACAACGATCGCGAGCCTGAGCCCAGGAGGAGCCGGAACGCGGAACGTGAGCCAGAGCCCCGCCGAAGCCGGAACGACGGAGGAAACTATCACCAAGGTGAAGGTAGCCACCGAAGCCGGAGCAAGCCACGGGAAGAACACCGGGAATCTGAGGTCGGAAGCAAAAAATCCCACAGGCCCCCTCGCAGGTCCCCTTCACCACCACCAAGTGGCGGAGGCGGAGGCGGTGGCCGGAGATCTCGTTCCCGCTCAAAAACCCCGGGCGGCGGCCCACGCGATGCCCGAGAACGCTTCAACGAGTACAGATCTGATTACATTGGCCCAAAGTGCTTTGGCAGGATGATTCGAGAGGAACCAAAGCCAAGGATGAACCTCAAGCTACCCGGAAACCTGAAGAATTATGACGGCACGGAAAGGCCGGATACCTGGATTGAGGATTACTATAATGCAGTAACCTTCGCCGGAGGAACCCCTAATATTGCCTGCCGCATAATTCAGTTGTACCTTGTAGGTCCAGCCCGGATCTGGCTTAGTGACCTCGAGAAGAACTCCATCTTTTGCTGGTTTGACCTGAAGAACGCCTTCGAGAAACACTTCAGAGGCACCTACAAAGGACCTGCCACAACAAGCGACCTGCAGGCATGTATCCAGAAGAAGGGTGAAACATCGAGGAGCTTCCTCACCCGATGATTGCAAACCAGGAACGAGTGCGAGAACGTCGATAACCGCACAGACAATGCACGCCTTTATTGGTGGCTTGCGAGAGAGGAGGACTGCTGCGGCACAAGCTGACCTGCTTGGTCAATGCAAATAAACTGACTTTGGATGACATGATCACCATCGCCAGTGATCATACTGCCGCCGATGACGACGCAGTCGGAGATCTAGCAGCTACAGCAATTCCCCTTCATCAGCAAAAGAAGAACCGTGATAGCGGTAGCAGCAGCGGCACCAAGCGGAAAAATCCCCCTGATGACCAAAAGAGTGGTGGATCCAACTTGATCGCCATGGCCTTCCAGCGCGGAGGCCAAGGAGGCGGAAGAGGCCGCGGCCGCGGTGGCGGAGCCGGAAGGGGCCAGCAGCGTGGCGATGAAGTCACCGCTGCCGGAACCCGCGCCCCCCAAACTTATGAAGAGTACAGAGACATGCCTTGCCTGGCCCATCTGGATCCGGCTACAGGGAATTCCACTCACACCAACCGCAACTGCAAGTGGGTCAATGATCTCAAATCTGACCCGGAAGCAGGATACAAGCGAGCCCGGAAGCACCGCCGACGCGGCAAAGGAGGCAAGGGCAAGAACAAGGACAAGGAGGAAGACAGTTCCGAGGCGATGGACGAGGATTATGCTTCGCCGGATCCCAAAGCCGGATCCGCAGCTATACCCAATACCTTCGATAAAAAGAGTGCGGGCGCATACCACACCTTCCTTGGAACTCCAACAGTCCGTGCAAGCAAATCAGCCCTCCGGATCCTAAACGCCACAGTTCCCGCTGTGCCGCAGTATGTCAGGTGGTCGGAAACTCCATGTACGTTTTGATAGGAAGGATCATCCTACTGTCATTCCGAAAGAGTGCTATGCCTTGGTCGTAAGTCCCCGCATCGACGGGTATGACTTCTCCAAGTGCCTCATGGACGGTGTAGCCAGCCTGAACATCATGTACCTGGAAACTCTGGAGCGGATGAACCTTACCAAGGAACAGCTAAAGCACAGCACCACTGAATTTCATGGTGTGGTTCCGGGTAAAAAGGCAAATTCCTTGGGCAGCATCAGACTTCCCGTGGCCTTCGGCGATGCAAATAACTTCCGCCAAGAGATGATCACGTTTGAGGTCGTGCCCTTCAAGAGCTCCTACCACGTCATTTTCGGCAGGCCCACCTACCACAAGTTTCATGCAAGAGCGTGCTACATCTACAACAAGCTCAAGATTCCGGGTCCAAAGGGTATGATTACCGTATCCAGAGACTACAAGAAGGCTCACAAGTGCGAGTTAGGCAAAGCCGCCTTCGCAGAATCTGTGATATCTGGAGAGGAGCTGCAAGGCTACAGAGCCGCAGTGGATCCGACTGAGATGCATACCACCAAGAAGCAGATCTCCGAACAGAAGACCTCTTTCAAGGCTGCGATAGAAACCAAGAAGCACGACCTCATCGTAGGTGACGGCTCCAAGCAGGTTTCAGTCGGAGCCAACATGGAACCCATATAGGAAGACGCGCTCGTCGAGTTCCTCCGCGCTAACATGGATATCTTCGCATGGCAACCTTCTGACATGTCCGGAGTACCTAGGGAACTCGCCGAGCACTACCTCAACATCAATCCGGGGGCTAAACCGGTGAAGCAAGTTATGCGACGCTTTGGAGATAAGAAGCGCCGCGCCATAGGAATGGAACTAGCTAAGTTACTAGAGGCAGGTTTTGTAGTAGAAGTTATCCATACTGATTGTGTCGCAAATCCCGTCCTTGTACCCAAAAAGAACACTGAAATACTAAGAATGTGCATCGATTACTCCGGCTTGAACAAGCATTGTCCGAAGGATCCGTTCCCCTTGCCGCGCATTGACCAAGTCATTGATTCGATGGTAGGGGCGGAACTTCTGTGTTTTCTTGACGCATATTCCGGGTATCATCAGATCCGGATGAAGGTGTCCGACCAAAAGGCGACCTCGTTCATCACCCCCTTCGGCACTTACTGCTATGTCACCATGCCTTTTGGTTTGAAAAATGCAGGTGCCACCTACCAACGTACGATGCAGCGGTGCCTGAAGGACCAAATTGGCCGGAATGTGCACGCTTACGTCGACGACATCGCGGTCATGACCCGGAAAGGATCCGACTTGATCAGCGACCTCACAGAAACCTTCGAAAATCTCCGTCGGTACAAGATGATGTTGAATCCGCTGAAGTGCGTCTTTGGCGTGCCAGCCGGAAAACTCCTTGGCTTCATAGTCTCTCACAGAGGCATTCAGGTTAACCCGGAAAAAATCAAGGCAATCATGTGTATCAAACGGCCAACTTGTCTCAAAGATGTGCAACGACTAACTGGTTGCGTCGCAGCAATCAGTAGGTTTGTTAGCCGTCTTGGCGAGAAGGCGCTACCTTTGTACAAGCTGCTGAAGAAAACAGACAAATTCGTCTGGGACGACGCAGCAGATGCAGCACTTCAGGGGTTGAAGGAAATACTCACCTCCCCACCTATCTTGGCGGCTCCAGTAGAGTCAGAGCCCATGCTCCTTTACCTGGCAGCTACCAACAGAGTCATCAGTCTCGTCATCGTGGTGGAACGAAAGGAAGAAGGTCATGAATATGATGTCCAAAGACCAGTCTATTACATTAGCGAGGTACTGACGGAATCAAAGCAAAGATACCCTCACTTTCAGAAGCTAGCCTATGGTGTGTTCCTAGGCAGCCGGAAGCTGAGACACAACTTCCAAGAGCACCCAGTAACAGTCGTGAGCAAGGCTCCGCTGTCGACGATTCTCAACAACGCTGATGCAACAGGACGCACAGCAAACTGGGGCATCGAGTTATCCGCCTTCGACATCGCTTACAAACCCAGGACTGCGGTTAAATCCCAGGTCTTGGCAGATTTCGTCGCAGATTGGACAGAGGCTCCGGATGCAATCTGGAGCCGGAACCAGAAACGTGGGTCATGCACTTCGACGGATCCAAGCAGCATCAAGGCTCAGGAGCCGGAGTCACCCTGAAGTCCCCCACCAGATAAGAACTGCAGTATGTCCTGCAGATTCACTTCGAAGCTACAAACAACATGGCGGAATACGAGGCTCTACTACACGGTCTGCGCATCGCTAAGGAAATTGGGATCAAGCACATAATTTGCTGCGGAGATTCCGACCTGGTGGCACAACAAGTAGCCGGAACCTGGAACGCCAGAAACTCCGTCATGGCGGCTTACAGAGATGAAGTTGACGAGATTGCCAAATGCTTCCTCGGATACGAAGTCAAGTACGTCAGGAGAGACGATAACGCAGTGGCAGACATGCTATCCAAGCTCGGATCCGGCAGGAAACCAATTCCGCCTGGTATTTTCCTGGAGCACCTACGGATACCCTCAGTCAAGGGCGCTAACCCGGAAAACCCGTGAGGTGGCAGTATCTCCGGCAAAGGAAGTGATGGTCATCATTCCGGCCTGGACGCAGCCTTTCCTGGATTACCTCATCGATCAGAAGTTGCCAGAGGACGAGGTCCTTGCGCGACAGATCATCAGACGAGCAAGATCTTATACAATCGTTGACGGACAGCTCTACAAATGAAGTGCAACTGGAGTATTTCTCAAATGTGTCTCCAATCAAGATGGCATTGAAATCCTCAGAGAGATCCACGCAGGGGATTGCGGGCATCACGCCGCTCCCAGGTCCCTCGTTGCCAAAGCTGACAAGTTGGTAAAAACCTGCCGAGGTTGCCAGTACTACGCTACTCAACCAAATGCTCCAGCCCAAGAGCTGAAGACCATCCCTATCACCTGGCCGTTTGCGGTCTGGGGCTTGATATGGTTGGTAAGTTAAAGAAATCATCTCCTGGCGGTTTTGAGTACCTCCTGGTCGCTATTGATAAGTTCAGTAAATGGATCGAGGCAAAGCCAGTGAGAAAAGCCGATGGTGCTACGGCACTCAAATTTGTCTGTAGCCTCGTGACGAGATTCGGCATCCCGCACAGCATAATCACAGATAATGGCACAAACTTCGCCCAATGAGAATTGAAGTATTATTGCCATGACGTTGGGATCCGGCTAGACCTGGCATCAGTGGCTCATCCACAGTCCAATGGCCAGGTCGAAAGAGCCAACAGATTCATCCTATCCAGAATAAATCCACGCCTTGAAGAACAGCTGCGCCGCGCAGCCGGAGCTTGGGCTGAGGAGTTAGACTCCGTCCTGTGGAGTTTACGAACTACCCCCAACAGGTCAACATGATTCACTCCGTTCTTCCTGGTATACGGATCCGAAGCTGTGCTCCCCTCCGACATCATCCACGATTCACCGCGAGTCTCCGCCTATAATGAAGAAACTGCTGACGAGGCCAGACAGCTATCTGTGGACCTGATCGAAGAAGCTCGGAACTTAGTAGACCAACGTTCCACCATTTACCAGCAGAAGCTCCGATGCTACCATAGTCGTCGAGTTCGGAATCGCTCGTTCATGGCCGGAGACTTGGTCCTCCGCCTTCGCCAGGTGAAAGATCACAAGTTGCACTCTCCATGGGAAGGACCCTTCGTCGTTAGCAAAGTGCTTCATAACGGATCGTACTACCTTGTCGATTTCTGAGAGCTAAAGGATAGACCTGCTAATTGGCACCGGAAACGCAAGAGGGAGGATCCGGATGACATCTACGATGAAACAGAACGTCCTTGGAACATTGCACAACTACGTCCTTTCCACACTTAGCATAGAATTACATACTTTGTAACAGTTATACATGATCAATGAAATAAAGCTTTTGGTTCACTCTTTGAGTCTTTTACCTCCTTTACTTGTTCATTTTAGATCGTGTATGTTTTCCGACTAAAACCGCAGAGCTGGATATTTCCGCCTAGGCGTGTATGAAAGTTGTGATTTTCAAATCGTCCTTTAGGACGTAAGCTTAAGTTTTCTGATGGAAATATCTTCTGTTGCAAACTCATGGATTCCTGGTAGCGACTTCCGGCACTTGGGCTGGGGGCTTGTTTCCGAGTTTATTGTCGGACTGCCATTAGGCTTCGTCGCCGCTGGCGAGTTTTTCCGGCTATAGGTTTTCCGGCTCGTGGAAGGTCAAATGGGCAAGCCGGAAAATATAAAATCAGCACTTGCTTTTCAATAAACGAAACGTGCAAATAATATTAACGGATAGCAGGATAAGTTTCTTCCGCCCATGCATAACTGTTTCGTTCCTAGCTACTTAAAAATTTAAGTTATAGTACAAACCCACTCCGGGGCCAAAATGATGCACCAGTCTGATTGTTTCACAAGTTCTACTCGGAGGATTGATCCTCATCAGAAGCAATGTAGGCGGAGCCATCGCCAGAGTCGTCGTCGGAGCCTTCTTCCTCATGATCCGCGCTCGACCCGGAGCCCTCCTCAACAAAATCCTCGGAGCAATCCTCTTCATTTTCATCCTCCGCGTCAGAGAATCCCGCGGAAGATCATGCTTGTTATACCAGAACGAGTGGTTCACTCGCCCGACAAACAGCCGGTCATAACCTTGGGTCTCCGCGAGAAGGATCCTCATGCTGGTACCCTTGGGGGCTCCGCGTGCTACATTAGCAAAGTCCATGGGGGAAGTGCGCCTTGCACGTTGCCAACACAAGGGAAGCGACTCCGCGGGCGGAAGACTCCTGCCAGTCCTTGATGAGTTCCGGCACCTGCTTGATCAGCTTGGTCATGGTGTCAATCACCGTGGTTCCGGCTCTCTTCAGGGACAGCGATTTGGCGACCCCACGACATGCCTCGAAGAGGTTATCAATGGAGCTCTGCGCTTCTTCATACGCTTCAGTCCTCTTGAGGGTGGCATCCTTCGTCCACTCAAAACAAAGGTTAGGGTTTGGAGAGAGCTATGAACTTGTTCCTACTTAGCTAGATTAGGGTTTTGAGAAGAGAGAAGAGATGATGTATCACAATCTTAAGTTGCATGATTGAATACTCAATTAAGTTGCATGATTGAATTCAAACCAAATTTGAATTTGAATTTCATATTCAAACATCACATTGATACCACATCATTCAAACTTAAGATAATTCAATAAGTAATTAAAAGTAATCAAGAATATAAATAATACAACAATTATATAAAGCTCATTAAGGAAAATGGGAGCTTTATTGATATACACACAAAATACAATGTCATTTACAATATCCATAATTAGAAAAAGGAATATACAACACTTTACAAGAATTGGAAAAAGATTAGAGAAAATAAAAAGAAAAGTACAAGGATGGATCCTATCCTAAATACTACAAGATCATCTTCACTTGATCTTGGATTTGATGACCTCCATATTCATCTTGCTCAATTGTTGATTCCTGCACATAATCACAACAAATAAAAGTTATGCCAAGTGGCATAGCCACTTGGCAGGTTAGAAATCAAATGAAAATATGAAATAGGCGAGATAGGACCAAAGTGGCCGAGCTGATCCATGCCACAGCCAAGTTCCGAGTCCAGGTGCACGAAGCACTCGTCTACACACACACACAGCCTGCTCACGTGGCTGTGTGCATGCAGCACACACACACAGTGAGTCACCCAAAGGGAAAGGTGGAGCTGTCGACCAGGGATGCAATGGCTGGCCATATAAAGGCTTTTCACAGCCAAAACCCTAGTCACTTGTTTCAGCCATCGACAGGCAGCAGTGGTAAGTCACCAAGAACAAGCAAGTATAGCTCAAGAACACCAAGAACAGATGAACAAGCCTAAAGCTGTTTCATCCACTCCACAATCACCAGAAATTAAACCAAGACCACAAGCTTGCTAGGAGGAGCAGGGCAAGCAAAAGACCAGCACAGAAGCAAACCCTCTACACCAACAATATTTCTAGGAGCTGGAGTGAGGTATACCAATCATCATGAACAAACCAGATGGTTTTGTTCATAAATAAGCATATGCACCAATCACACATAAGCAAAAGGGTAGATACCCTATGTTTGTGTCATCCTATGGCTAACTAGTCATTTGGTTCAAGCAAACATAGAGAACAGCCAGTAGAGATCATCCAGGGAACATTGGTTGTGTCTACACATGGACACAACCGGAGAAATCCAACATGGATTCAAAACCCCGGCCGGATACCGGAGCTCACTTGACAACCAGAGCTAGCTAAGCCATCAGACATGATAGACTATCATGTGTCTATGTAGATTATCAACATAAAAAGCATCTGGCAACCAGAAATGGTAAGGCTAGTAAGCAACAATCCACCACAACCAGTTCCTGAGAAGTGGGAGCTACCATGACAGCACCAAGTGGCTGTCAAGGCTACCTCAAACCACAGCCAACATTTCCAGCACTTATATCATTACCCAGAGGGGTTCAAATGAAGCTAGGGTTCCCAATAAATGATTGGCATCCCTCTAGCTTTACCAAATCCACTCATATGATCATCACTGCAGAGCAGTTCACATCATTTATCTACATAATGAATCAAAGCTACACAGATAAATGAAACAGAGAAGTAAGCTATGCACCAGGCCATGCAGTGGATCCAATGGATCATTGCAGACAGTAGCAGAGACTTGAGCAAACACCAAGTAATACAGACACAAGCCAGTGTGTTACACTGACATCAGGAGAGCCTCAGCTAGACACAAGAATGAAACAGCAGCCAATACACCAAGCAACTGATGATCATAAGATCATCAGGGCTTGACAAAGCATGCTAGAACCAAGCCTAGCATCAACACCTTAACCATATAAATTAAATGGCCACAGAACAGGAACAATGGCACAGCAGACAATTAAATATATGACATATAATTGTATGCAGTAACATATCATCAAGAGAGGGTGTTGTCTAGACCACAAGCATGCTCAAGGGAGCATGTCCATGAATTATAGCACACTGAAGAGCACCCAGGTGCACTGGTTCTTGCAAATTAGCAAGAATTGCACACTGCAATCAAACCAGAGCAGTATATATGAACACATTTGATGTCAGGCAAGCATAGAAACAAGAACTGAGGCGCAGGGAAGAAATCTTGCAAGTAAAGCAAGTTTACACGGGCACATAGCTTAGCAATCTTGCGCAGCAGCACAAGCAGCACATCAAGCATAAGCAACACAGCGAGTAGCACACGCATAGCGCAGCAGAGCATAGCACAAGCGAGGAGCAGGCAAATATGGCGCAGCGAAGAATACAACAGCTCTTGCGCAGGCAAGCACAAGACAACAGACAGGACTAGAGGAGGAAGAAGGTCGGGCACAGGGAGGGGAGCGAGGAAAGGAGGCGCACTTACCCGGAGTCGAGGAGAACAGCGCAGCCATGGCGGCCATGGCGGCACACACCGGAGCGCGGCGGCGCCAGGCCAAGCCAGGCCATGGCAGCACCACAGCACCACGGCCAGGCACAGCAACATCGCCGCATTAGGGGCGCCGGCAGGCGGCTTATCGCCATGAATCCATGCGGCCAGGGTTGCAGACGAGTTGGGGCCGCATGGTGGCGTGGATGAATTCCAGATCGACGCGGACCACCGTGTCCGCCGTCGAAAGGCGGATCAAATCCACCTGATCTCGCCGGCGGCGGCGGCCTGAGTTGGCCGGAGAAATTCCGAGAAGGGGGCGGCGACGAGGAATCGCCAGAGAGGAGAAGGGGATTAGGGTTAGGTCGAGCGGCGCGGGGAGAGGGAGTGAGCAAGCGACCGCACGGGTCGGTTGGACCCGAGCTGGTTTAGCCCAACCCACTGGGCCACCCTGACAGGTGGGCCCAGGGGCAATATAGACATTTCACAATTTCATTTAAAACAAGAAACTTTAAATTAAATAGAAAATTGATAAGAGCTCTAAAAAAATAATTAAAAATATGAAAAAGGATCAGCATAAAATTCTCTATTTAAATAAAATATCAAAAAGAATTTTTGAAGACAATTAAAAAGAAGTCTTATTGTGATGATTTAAAAATTTAAACCACATATATTATTTTCTAAAATGAAAATAAGTCCATTAATGTCATTGGACTTTAAAAACACCTTGACAACATTTCAAGGTTGTATTTTACTTTAAATCAAGTATCCCCAAATTATTCTTAGTATTAACCTCTTACATGAAATAATAACGACATCGGAAGGGGGGAACAAACCCTAAAACTGGAAACATGCATAATTGCTTCTATAACCATTGCCCTTATCGGACAATGATGCTATTTTTCAGAACCAGAGGACAAGGGTCAGTCCACACCATCCAACTGCAAAACTTTGCAGTGTTTAGGCAAGTTCATCACTTGCTCATGTCATTTGAGTATTTCTATCAAATTACTTGCAAAGTACTATGGTTATCACTATTGCATAAAAATCAAAACCACTACTTTCATAACTATGAATATGACTATGTGGTGGGCAATGGAACCATGGATTGTGTTGATATGGTGGAGGTTCCATTGCACGGGTTTATATCCATCTAGGATTAAACAACAAATGTCGCCAGTGATTCTTGTGCCGTAATACCCGTGTTAACCATAAGATCCGGAGTGGGACGGAGTAGTCAAAAGTGTTTCCACCTCTCGTTCATCAACGGATGCGCTTACCGTAGCAGCTTGTATCCGGCGGAACAACCGGAGGGTGGGGATCCCATTCTAATTCCCCACGGTAAAGCATTGCTTGCCGTAACAGCTTGTGTCTTGCGGAACAACCGGAGGGTGGGGATCCCATTCTAATTCCCCACGGTAATGCGGTCTATGATGGGTTGCAGCTACCGGCGTAGGAGTGTATGGTAGAGCCCAAGCATCGTCGTCGTGGTCGGGGTCCACCCTGAAATTACGGGAATAATGGGACCGGCATGGACCCAGGGTCGGGGCATGCAACAACGGGTGGGTGTTCGAGGTAGCGGAGGAACATGATTGGCTAGACCTTATACCGGGCCTCACACCATAGGAAGTGTGGACGGGAAAGCTGCCCGGTTGGCATCAAGGTTAAGATCTCTTATGGGTAAAGCAACACACCTCTGCAGAGTGTAAAGAACTGTGACCTGTCACTCCCTGTTCCGGGATAAGGAACTGCGAATGCGGCCGGAAAGGAGCTCCATGAAATTCTAGTAAACCGGTGAAGGCTGACGGACATAGCTCATTGAAATAAAAGCAATCTCTTGAAGAAATGTTTACCAAAACTTGCATTGGTATTAGACTTTCTGGTCTAATATCGTAGCTAGTGCATTAAACACCTCTTATCTATAATGAACTTGTTGAGTACGCTCGTACTCATACCACTCTTAAATCCCATGCTTAGATTGTCCGAATCGTCCGGAGGAGGACTACGACAACAATGAAGGAGCCGAGATCATCGGCTATGAAGAACCAGACCTCTCCGGAGGTATCGAGGGCGTAGACTACCTCATCGTCTACGGAACCGGGAGGCTTCCGGAGGAGATCAAGCCTAGAGACATCCAGTAGTAGTAGTAACCGAGCAGCCCGAACTCTAGTATTTAGCTGCTCGAGGCAATAAATGTATAGTTTAATGAGACTTTTATATTGTATGCTAAGTTGGGTTCACCTCGAACCCAGGAGTATCCCTCTGAGGACCCAAGAGGAGCTCCAAGACAATATATGTTTGATGCTTGTAATAATAAGTGAATGAGTTATGGACCCTGCTATGTTCGTTGTACTACTCGAGGGATGTAATATTTGCGGAATGGTACTTCGTGAATGTTATATCAACGACTGGCATACTACAGCATGCAGTGGTATGCAGGGTCACCACAGTTGGTATCAGAGCAAAAGCTTTGACCTTAGGTTGGAACCTAGCAAATGGGACCGAACGTTAGGAGTCAAATAGGACTAGTAAAGAATTCTCTAAAAATATGGTGTATATTCAATTGAGAATAAAACAATCATATCTTTTAGTGCGATAATTCTTTATTATCTCTATTATGATGCATTATTATTAATCTCATAATCTTTCTATTTCTACAGCCAACATGGCAAGTTCACGTTCCGGACGAAACGTGAAGGTGATGGATTCCATACTGAGTGAATACGAATGAGGACTTGCGGATATACTACGAGCCATGTTACTTGAGTTTGGGTGTGATCCCCAGATTCAAGTGAAGAAATACATGTACTATGATGGTACTGTATTGGCCAAATGTAGGGTAGGGCTACGACTTCCCGAATCTTTGGGAATGAGCGTAGTAATGCCAGCAGGGGAAGCCCGAACCATGAACACAACCTACCATATAGCCGTTATGAGAGCCATAACCGATATTCGGGAGCATAAGACGAAAGAGCTTATGGGTTCCGAATTCACACACATTCCTCATATGGAGGAGGACGATGATCCCATGCTGAACCATTTCAAATATGCCAAAAGCAAACCAGCAGAAGCAGCCAAATACATGGACAATAGCCGCAACTTCATATCATTACTCTTTCAGTTGAACCATCATTTGACGGGAGCAATTGATACAATGCTAGAGGAGTTTACTGAACCCAAGGAGGAGACTAAGGGGAAGGAACCTATGGAGAATGAGGTGCACACACCAGTCTACTCAGCTGGTGATTACATTAGTATTGATCCTTTTGAGCGTGAAACTACACCTGTTACACCTGGGAACTATCTGGGAAGTTCCTATGGGGGATATGAGGGTGGAGAGGAATCCGGGAACAATCAGCGTTCCGTGACTCCGATAGAAAACTCCAGGGGTTGGCGTTGGGGGTCTGATCATCGGAACTCATAGTACCACAGCGTATTATGACGGGGAGATGAATGAAGATGCCACGACTCAGCACCGAGTTATCCGTGGAATGAGGAGGAAGTTGGGGGTATCCGACACGAGGTTGAGTCGGATACGAATGTAGGAAATACCTATGGTGTAGGTACAGGGGAGTACACCCGATGGGTGGATTATGATGCACTGAATGATCAGTTCGTGAACACTGATTTCGCCCTAGGATCATCATCGGATTCCGACTACCAGCCAACGGGGAGACCTTATGTTCCAGGTTTTGTCGGAGAACGACACGTTCGACCGGATGGAAGCCCTGGAATGTATCGGGAGTGAAGATCGTCTAGAGACTACCAAGGGAAGCAAAGCTACAATACACAAGTACCACGTGTATTGTAGAGTGCAATATTTTGTAGAAATTTGTATATATACTTTAATAAGTGAGTTTGCATACTCACATCGAGTTGAGTATTGTAATAAGACCACTTAAGTATGTAAATTTATGGTATATGTTTTGTATGATTTGGATTTGCTTCTTGATTTCCATTGCGTGACTAGTTCTGTGCACAATGTTGAGCTCGTAAAACTTGCGCATGGAGTAATTATGAGTATCATCTTGTGTTGCGTAACTAGGGGGTTATGTCGGGAGCGTTAGGAGAGGAGACCGAAGCGCAGCGCATGGAGCGCGAAGCCAAACAAAAGGAAGAGGCTGACGAAGCAGCCAGGAATCAGTTTCCACCACCACCACCACCCATGACGCAACAGAATTTCATTCAGTACATGCAGATGGTGGAAGAAGGACAACGTATTACATTGGAGCAGCAGAATAAATTCTTTCAGGAATTGCTGCAGCAAAACAGAGTTGAGAGACCTGAGAATCAGGGAGTCACCTTAGCAGACTTCCAGAATACCAAGCCTATATCTTTTGCATACGCGCCCGAGCCAATGGACGCGGAAGATTGGCTTATGGATACTGAGCGAAAGCTCAATACTGTTGGTTGTAATGACCAGGAGAAGGTTCGTTATGCTACACATCTGTTGTGTGGACCTGCCGCATCATGGTGGGATAACATCGTAGCCGTATATCCGGCTGGAAAGGTATTTACCTGGGAGGAGTTCGCAAGGAAGTTCAGGGAATCCAATGTCCCTGAAAGTATTGTGGAGCTAAAGCGTCGAGAATTTGAAAATCTCGAGCAGAAGGATAAGGCAATCCTGACTTATGTCAGGGAGTTCTCAAAGCTGTCCCGGTACGCTGTTGAAGAGGTCAACACCGAGGACAAGAAAAAGATTAGGTTTCTGAAGGGGTTAACTCCCCAGTTCAAGGTACAGCTCCGTATGATGAGAGCAACGGAGTTTCAAGAGTTGGTGGATGCTGCCATCACTCTGGAAGATGATTTTAAACAACTGCAGGAGGAGAAAAGGAAAAAGGCCAAGTTTGAGCCTAAGAGGTTTGTTAGCAACAAGCCCAATACCAGCTTGAGTTTCAAGCCCAGATTCAACAACAACAACAACAACAACAGTAACTACTACGGTAGTAGGAAGAACCAAGCATTCCAGTCTGCAAATCAAATAGTTTGCAGAAGCTGTGGATTCACAGGGCATTTTGCCAAAGACTGTGAGAAGCCAAAGATCATATGCTTTGGTTGTCGCCAGGAGGGGCACATGCTGAAGGACTGCCCCAAGAGAAACACTGGAGGAGGTCAATCTGGAGGAGGAGGAAGCCAAGGAGGAAACACCGGAGGGAACTGGAAGAATAAGAAGCCCTTCGGCAAGCTGAACTGCACTAGTCTGGAGGAGGTGGTCAACTCCGATCAGGCGGTGATAGGTACGCTCCAGATACTCACTCATCCTGGCAAAGTACTTTTTGATACCGGTGCAACTACATCATTCATTTCTCAACAATTCATCATCAAACATGGGATTAGTTGCACTAAGTTAGATACACCCATAACCATACTTTCTGCGGGGGGAACGATAGTAGTAACCCATACCAAACAAAAACAAGTCATCATGATCAATAAGTGCGCGTTTGACGCGGACCTGTTCATTTTACCAATGAAGGACATTGATGTCATTCTTGGTATGAACTGGTTGGAAGCTAATGGAGCATAGATCGACTGTGTAAATGTTGCGGTCAGAAACCCACCGGCGAGCAGCGACTGGCAACACCGTAGAGCCGGGAATCTCCCAGGACTGCGGCTGGCCCTGGTCCCTCCGAGCGACGGCCCGCAAAGCCTTCTGGTCACACGTCCGATGCTGTCGCAAGGGCGTGCCACCTGACCTATACCTGGTCGGGAAGGTGTTGGATGATGCCTCGCTTAGTTTCTGCATGGCATACACGTAAACGTTAAATACGAGCCTCGATCGGCTCTCAGGTTGTCCTGTGAATCGGCTCAAAGAGCCGATCCACCCATGATTCGTACGAGGTGTACGAATATATGGTGGTCCTGCTTGATCAAGATAGAGCTAAAGCGATCTACGACGATTTAGGGTTTTCACCGCATAATCGGATCATCCTACTCACGATTGGGCCTCGCGCTCGCGTACGGTGACCGTAAGCCGATCCTAGACAGGGCCTAAAAACCAACACGAGGTTAATCCCTGGAACATCCTGTCTAGGGCTAGCAAACTCCACCCTACACGCCGCTGGATCCTCCAACCCTTTGTAAGGCCTAACTATTGCGGATATTAAACTAATCCTTGAAGAACAAGGAGCAACCGTAACGGATCGGATCTACTAAACAATGATCAAGCGGGGCGCCGCCCCTACACCTAAGATAGGTGTAAGGGCGGCTAGATGCCTAAGGGTTGCACTACGACAGCATATGATACGAAGAACAATGCTAACCCTAACACATCTAAGATAACTACGTTGCTCGCCATCAAAAAGGCTTCAGTACGAGCAACGCATGAACAACGTAATAAGCTTACGCTGCCTAGATCGCAAGATGGGATCTAGGCAGCATGGTGCTTACCAGGAGAAACCCTCGAGACAAAGGAGTTGGCGATGCGCCGAGATTGATTTGTGTTGAACGTTGGTTGTTGTTTATTTCATAAACCCTAGATACATATTTATAGTCCGTAGACTTTCTAACGTGGGAATAATCCCAACCGTGCACGAGGCAAACTCTAACTAACCGACACGTAACCTACTATGTTACAGATACAAGGGCAAACTAGCCCAAACTTTGCATATAAGGCCGATTCACGTATTTCTTCTGTATGTAATCTTCAAGCCCATCTTGATCGCGGCCCACCTCTGACTCGGTCAAATTCTGGTGATAACACATGCCCCCCTGGTTTTGGAAATGACATTTCCAAAATCATTACGCCTTTCCTTCGTCGGGTCATGTCGTGGCAGAGCAGAAACCGCCGCAGAATCCTTCATCATGATGCCTTGCCCCTTCCACTTCTCCACGTGGCCTGCGAAATTTTTCTGTTGGGCACCACTTCCTCGGGAACTGCTGTGGCATTGAATCTCCCTCATATCCCCTTTTATTTAACTGTTCTAAACAGTTCGCTTCTTCATCCCCTTTGCATTAGCACCCAAAAAACCCTCCCTGCACCACCATGTCTTCCGCCTCCTCTTCCTCTTCCGAGTCTCTCCTATGGGTCTTCCTCCTCCCGCGAGACGCCGGAGGACATCCGCGCACCGGAAGAATGGGACCGGGAAGACCACGCCTCCTCCATCCGGTCCGAGGACGACCAGTCCTTGACCAGCGGGGATGAAGATCTCCAGTTCCTCGCCGACGGGGAACTGGAATCGGAAAGCGAGGATGACCAGTTCCCCTGGGACGGCTGCCCCTCCTCTGAAGAAGAGGAAGAGGAAGACGACGATGACGACGACTCCCTCGAGGGCTACCCGCCGGCGAAACGCCTCCGCATGTGGTGGGACGACGACGGCAGCGATGATGAAGAGGAGGATGAAGCTCCCGTAGAGGGCTACGGGAGCGAGCGACGAGGAGCCCATCGGCAGCAGTGCCGATGAGAGTTCCGAGGATGACGACGAGGGCAGCGATGGCCCGTAGACTAGGATCTACTAGTGTAGGCCTAGTAGTAGTAGATTGGTCAACAGACCCTTCTTTTGTTCTTCCTTCTTTGAGCAATCAGCTCTTTCTTTGTAAGAAATCCTGTTCATTAATGAAGAAGTTTCCCCAATTTGATTTGCCGATTTCTTTTAAGTCGATTCTCGATGAGCCGATGGCAACGCGTCAGTTTCTCATAATCCGCCCTTCATCCCTTAGACCACGGGGTGATCGCGAACTTGGTCAAATCTCGATAAGCCGACGTCAGCGCATCAAGCCCTCATGATCTATCTTCCATCTTCTCGACCAATGAGTTCGAGTTCTGCTGGATCACCACCCTTGACGAAAATCGCAACGCAGGACTAGCCGATGGCCACCCAATCGGCTTTCAAAGTCAGAGCATCCACCAGAGCATCCACCAGGCCAGCTGCCCCCCGAGTCTCAATCAAGGCGAAACAGAGAGGAGGACACGCAATTCAGACAAATGGACCTGGGTTCGATCATGTCCGAGAAAACTACCATGCAGAGCCAGCCAGAGCCGATTACTTTCCTTCCGTTGAACGCCGATATTGCAGAAGCTCGCTCAACGGCTCAGAAACAGAATTCCTCTAACACGTAACTGGTAGATCCGGTGTCATTGTGCTAGAGTCAATGGCCATGCATCGGCTTTGTCCCTCAGCTCTAAAGTCGATGCCCGTGCATCGGCTGTACCTTGCGAGAAACTGCGTGAGAATTTTTTTTTACAGGCCATTTTTTCTATCGGCCCCCGATGTTTCACTGCACATGTATCGCACATGTTCATCTGATTAGGTGCCCCCCGAGCCGATTCTGCCAGGTAACTGCTGAAATCGGCTCTGTGATTAACCAAGGCACTCTATGCGAACGTCGGCTTGATTAGGACCAGTGTGGACTTCTTCTAGCTCATTAGCCGACGTAACCCTATTGCCCATTAGATTGGCGTTGAACCCAGGCAGAATGGGTGGTGAGGATAATTTTGGCCGATTGCTGGAATCGGCCTCCACGTTGCTTGCTCGATGAAGGCTTTTGCAATGTTCCTCCACAAATCCTTGGAGCCGATTACGTGGATCGACATCGCCACATTTGTCCATCGATGTTGCTCTTGTTACACGGTCAGGCCGGTGGATAAAACCAGCTTAACCCCATTCTTTGTCACGTCGATGCGCTCGCAGTCGTCCAGATTGATGCCTGAGAGCGGTTCTTGGCCTGATGTCTCCCAAACGTTCATGCCAGCCGTTGAAATCTCGGCTGAATCATCTGCGTGGACGACTTCTACTTCATCTCCATCCCATTGTATTAGGCATTGGAGCATTGTGGATGGAATGGAACAGTTGGCGTGGATCCAATCTCTCCCTAGTAGGACAGCATAGGAGCTCTTGCTGTCGACAATAAAGAACGTCGTAGGGACAGTTTTCCTTCCTACGGTCAGATCCACATTCAGAACACCTTGTGCGTCAGATGCTTGGCCGTTGAAATCGCTCAGTGTCACATTGGTCTTGATCAGATCCGAGCTGGAGCGTCCCAACCGACGTAGCATGGAGTATGGCATAATGTTAACTACCGCTCCGGTGTCCACCAACATCTTGTTGACAGGCTGCCCATTGATGTAACCTCGCAAGTACAGGGCCTTCAGATGCCTGTAGCTTCTTTCTCGTGGCTTCTCAAAGATGACCGGCCGTGGGCCGCAGTCAAGTTGTGCCACAGGTGCTTCGTCTAATCCTGGAGCACTAAACTCCGTTGGAAGGATGAACACCATGTTTGTGCCAGCCGATGTCTCATCATCGGCTTTCTTTTGTCTGGGGCGCCACTCTTTCCTTTGTGGCCGACCTTCTTCGTCCAGGGTTCGCTGAATTTTGGCGGCCAGATCAGGCCGTGCCTTCCTCAACGTGTGCGGGTATAACCTTTCAGCTTCCTCCAACCCACGCGGACGCCGAACCCTTCGCTTCCGGGAACGGCTGAGCCCATCGGGGCACCACCTTGGCCGATGATACTTGTCTTCTTCTTCATCATCGTCCTCTAGTTCCTCGAGATCTTCCACCCGAGCGGACTCAGCATGCTTGTTCCGAGGCGGGAGAGGCCCCAGGACGTTTGAACACGGACACGTTAGCTGCATCCTTCTTCCTTTGTTTACATTACGGGCAATTGCCGATTGTAGGCAATCGGCTCATTCTCGAATCCCAGCGAGTGTCCGAAGAAGGGGCAGTCCCAGTGCCTATCCACGTCGTCTTGCTCCCTCGACTTTTCCTTGGCGTGGCTCTCATATCGCTCCTCGTCGTGATCATGCCGACGACGTCTCCTGTCGTCCCTAGCCAGACGATCTTTTTCATCATCATCGTTGTATCGCCGGTGTTGGTCGTATTGACCCACATACTTGTTGAGGAGGTGATCAGAGAGAGGTCGCTGATATCTTACGTTCCTCACTTCTCCCTCTGTGATGTAGCGCTTGCGGTCGTGGCGGAGCCGATCGCGTGGAGCGGCTTCCTCTGTGTCTTTGCTATGAGAGCAGCTGCCCTCATCTCCGTCCTTACCAGAGTGGTGCCCAGGTCCCACCATGTTGATATTGCACGAGAAATCTGGCTGGCACCCTCCATGGTAAGTATACTCCACCATGTTAACGGCGGGGAAGGGGTGTGTGTCGACCTTCATGGCGTACTGGTTGCAAATTAGCCGCCCTTTTTCTATCGCCATTTGGATCTCGCCGACGCCACACCCTGCGGTCGTTAGTGGTGTGGGTGAACGTGTTATGCCACTTGCGGTATGGCTTTCCGTTTAGCTCCTGCACCGTGGGGATCTTGTGGCCTTCGGGTACCTTTAGCCGCTTCTCCGTGAGTAAGAGGTCGAAAATCTGCTCAGCTTTGGTCACGTCGAAGTCGAACCCTTTTGGAGGGCCTTGTGGCTTAACCCACTTGCAGGACACGGGGCCTCGCCGCCCGAGTCCATTCAGCCACTGCTACCTCTCGATCTCCCGCAGCACCTTCATCCTCGTTCGCCTCAACCAGGACCACCGCACGCTTGAATTTGTCCCGGTAAACATCCGGATGGCGCTCGTTCATATGCCGACAGCCTTCGCACCATGTGTGCCAATGAAGGGTAGTCTGCTTGGAGGCCACGTCCTTGATCGATGATGAGAGACCCACCACCGCCAACTCGACTGCTTCTTTTTCACTTACGTGAACCGAATAGCATCGGTTCCTAACGGTCCTGAAGCGTTGGATGTATTCTGACACTGTTTCCCCGCGCTTCTGTCGTACTTGTGCTAGATCGGCAATACCAGCCTCGGAAGCCTCTGAGTGATACTGTATGTGGAATTGCTCTTCCAACTGCTTCCAAGTCCGGATCGAGTTCGGTGGCAGCGATGTGTACCACCCGAAAGCCGATCTTGTGAGGGACTCTGCGAAGAACCTCACACGCAGCTCGTCTGATGCTGAGATCGTGCCCAGCTGTGCCAAATATCGGCTCACATGCTCGATGGAGCTGGAACCATCTGATCCACTAAACTTTGTGAAGTCAGGGAGCCGATATTTGGGTGGTAGCGGGATCAATTCGTACTCGTTGGGGTACGGCTTGGTATAGCCGAATGTCTTCCTTTTCGGCATCATTCCGAACTGATCTTTCGGAATTGTACAAATCTGATCCGCGGTGATGGCTGAAGGTGTCGAACCCTGAAGATTCGCCGGGGTGGCATACTTAGCCAGCCATGCTTGCTTTTCCAGTTCTGAGCCAACTGCAGGAGCTGAGCTCTGGAGGTTTGTCGGAGTGGCGTACTTAGTTAACCACGTTTGCTTCTCAAGATCTGCTCCCGACGTTCCTCATGCTGTTCCAGAGGCCCCTGCTGTTGCAGCCTGGTTCGAGAGTGCCCAGTTACTGTAGTCTGGCACGTACGCGCACGTGTATCCGTGCGGGATCTCCTTGGGCGCCTCATGTAGGAACTGGTAGTCACTAGGGTCACCACCAATCTTGTAGACGACGTATGCCAATGAGTTCGGCACTTCTGGTGCTGCCAACGCGAACGGCAGCGGTGGACGGGACTGGAGTGGCATCTCTCCTTTGTAAGTCCCCAGAGCTGGTCCCGACGGAGAATACTAATGGCTCATGATTTCCGGATCACGCGCGGAGCGACACGCTCCAAAGTGTTCACCGGGCTCTCGTAGTGGCGGTGCAGCGAATGAGCCACCATGAAGTTGATCTCCTGACGCAGCGACCTGGTGCGTTCTTCTGACGGGGCGGACAGGTCCACTCCATCGAGCGCGCCTTCAGGTGAGAACCCCTTCCATCTGATGCCGTGGGAGCGGGTTCTGTGGAAAGAGCCGATGAGGTCGGCTTCGAGGACTGCCTTGATCTCGTCATGCTTCTTCTTGAGCTCGTCAGTCAGATCCTCTTACTTGACTGGAGTGCCTTCCGCCATCTCAGATGTAGATGGCGATGCGGTGGATGTCGAAGATTGTCCCACCGGGCGTGCCAGAATGTGTTGCGGTCAGAAACCCACCGGCGAGCAGCGATCGGCAACACCGTAGAGCCGGGAATCTCCCGGGACTGCGGCTGGCCCCGGTCCCTCCGAGCGATGGCCCGCAAAGCCTTCCCGGTCACACGTCCGATCGCTGTCGCAAGGGCGTGCCACCTGACCTATACCTGGTCGGGAAGGTGTTGGATGATGCCTCGCTTAGTTTCCTGCATGGCATACACGTAAACGTTAAATACGAGCCTCGATCGGCTCTCAGGTTGTCCTGTGAATCGGCTCAAAGAGCCGATCCACCAATGATTCGTATGAGGTGTACGAATATATGGTGGTCCTGCTTGATCAAGATAGAGCTAAAGCGATCTACGACGATTTAGGGTTTTCACCGCATAATCGGATCATCCTACCCACGATTGGGCCTCGCGCTCGCGTACGGTGACCGTAAGCCGATCCTAGACAGGGCCTAAAAACCAACACGAGGTTAATCCCCGGAACATGCTGTCTAGGGCTAGCAAACTAAACCCTACACGCCGCTGGATCCTCCAACCCTTTGTAAGGCCTAACTATTGCGGATATTAAACTAATCCTTGAAGAACAAGGAGCAACCGTAACGGATCGGATCTACTAAACAATGATCAAGCGGGCGCCGCCCCTACACCTAAGATAGGTGTAAGGGCGGCTAGATGCCTAAGGGTTGCACTACGACGAGCATATGATACGAAGAACAATGCTAACCCTAACACATCTAAGATAACTACGTTGCTCGCCATCAAAAAGGCTTCAAGCACGAGCAACGCATGAACAACGTAATAAGCTTACGCTGCCTAGATCGCAAGATGCGATCTAGGCAGCATGGTGCTTACCGGGAGAAACCCTCGAGACGAAGGAGTTGGCGATGCGCCGAGATTGATTTGTGTTGAACGTTGGTTGTTGTTTATTTCATAAACCCTAGATACATATTTATAGTCCGTAGACTTTCTAACGTGGGAATAATCCCAACCGTGCACGAGGCAAACTCTAACTAACCGACACGTAACCTACTATGTTACGTATACAAGGGCAAACTAGCCCAAACTTTGCATATAAGGCCGATTCACGTATTTCTTCTGTATGTAATCTTCAAGCCCATCTTGATCGCGGCCCACCTCTGACTCGGTCAAATTCTGGTGATAACAGTAAACAAGACGGTATCTTTGAAAAGCCCCGACGGAAGTAGAATGATTTACCAAGGAGACAAACATACACAGATTGAAGTGGAGCTACAGCTGAACAGCATGAAGGAAGTGAAATTGGAAGATATACCTGTAGTAAATGAATTCCAGGATGTGTTTCCCGCGGAATTACCTGGTATGCCACCAGATAGGGAGATAGAATTCACTATCGACCTAATTCTAGGAACAGCTCCAATTGCTAAAGCACCATATAAGATGGGGCCTAAAGAGTTGAAAGAACTTAAGGAGCAATTGGATGACTTGGAACAGAAAGGATTCATACAAGAAAGTGTTTCACCATGGGGATCACCTGTGATCTTCGTGGATAAAAGAGATGGAGGTAGAAGGATGTGCGGAGACTACAGGAATCTGAACAACGTCGCAATCAAGAACAAGTATCCACTACCAAGAATACAAGATCTATTTGATCAAGTTAGAGGAGCGGGAGTCTTTTTGTCACACCCCAACTTTTGCAACCTTGTATAGTTGTCCAGAATGCAAAAATTAGGGGGAACAAAAACTTTTCTAAAGACTAATTAGATGAATTGCCTTGATCTGTTTGTTATAATGAAATGCTTTGATCTGCTGGTAGATGAATTGTCTTGATTTGCTTGTTGAGTTTTGTCTTGAGCTACCTCAAAGAACAACACCTCTAGTGGTAAAATCATCCTTGAATTCAAAACTTGGGATCATATACCCCTTAATACATCCCTCTCTTATACCCTAGTCAAAACCCCTAAGGCATCACAAGTTTGGCTAAGTCCTAAAATTGTTATCAGGTCCATTTTGGAGTCCCTGGATTAAGCTACCCCTTGCCATCCAAGGCAATGAATCTGGTCCTAAACCTACCTTATCATAAGCACTTCCCAACCATGTCCTTGTCTTGACCAAATACCTCTTATACTCATTTATCCTTGTCTGTTTTGAGGCCAAGTCAAAAATATGTTTTTGGCAGGCTTAAAAAAATTCAAACTTTGGCAGTTGATATCTAAGCACCCACAACTGTTATTAGTGACATCAATGCATGGATCTCATCTATGCGACACCCTCTACAACTTCCACGTATTGCATGTCCCATAATACCCTTGCAACCTATATTTTCAACTTGATCTTACACCCTATCCATTGTTGCACCACTAGATCCCATTTTCAACTTTTATCTTTTGCTTATCTTTATTCCATGTTTAATCTCCACAAAACCAAGAGGGAAGATGGTAGCCACATTATGTAGCCACCCTCTACCCTTGAGGTCACTTCTCCCAAAATATTTTATTTGCCAAAAATCTTATTTAAGATTCTTCTCTAATTTTCACTACAAAACTAATTCTAGTTTTAGCAAAGCTTTTCAATTTTATTTTCTCAAACAAAATAGGAAATGTGTGTGGTATGTCATATCACCTTATCTCCTCCCAAAAATATTTGCTTTATAATAATTATCCTTGTTTTGTTTTCTAACAAAATGCATGATATGGTACTTATACCATTTCTTGTTTGTTTTTAAACATAAGAAAATCTACCTTGCTTTATAAAGTAAGTGGAAAGTTTTGAACTCCTATACTCCACCTAGTTTCTCTCAATATTTTCAAATTTATTTTCATTTCAAAAATTGCCATAGCCATAGGAGAGATCCCAACCTTATTTGTTGAGCCATTTTTACAAAATAACCTTTGAGTCCCAACTATACCTTTTTATTGACACCTAATAATGCTTATGCATTATTGCATGTGATCATGCTCACACCTCCTCTTCTCTCTCTTTATCCATATTTGGATATCACATATTTCAACTATCCACTTCCTTCTACCTTGATCAAACTCATCTCTAACCTTGCCATCATCCACACCATCACCTAGCTAATCAACTTTGCCCATCTTAGTCAATATTGTGGCTCATCTAGGAATGCACTAGAGGTGAGCCGGCCATGCATTGCATGTATGACACTCTTACACCATGTTCCTTTCTCCCTCTCTCCTCTCTTGGTCAAATCATGGGAACCACGAATCTGCACCCTACCCGGCTCCTCTCGGCATCCCTACACCACCCCTCTAGCACTTCTTCCTCTTTCCTTCCCCTTCTCCTTCCCAATGCCATTGAATGGCATAGGTCTTGACCCAAACGCCCTAGACCCGCACCTCTATACCCCTAACCTTGTCTAACAGCTCTCCCTTGATTCCTGGAGACGTGTGATGCTTATCCCCCGAGCCCCAAGGCTCCCCACGCTCTCACTCGACCATGCCAACCCGGTGGTCACCCATTCTTGGTCAAGAAGGAAGCCAGCGTCCCATCCCCCGAGGCTGCGCCAAGGAGACGTCCTGGCACCCCTTTCCTCGAGGTGCATGGTCCCGAGGAGATCCCTGCCCCGCAAGAGCCTCTCCCGTGCTCGCCAAGAACGTGGTCACCCCGCACTGGCCGTGCCTGCGCGTTCCCGACCATCGTCGCCTCTCCAGCAAAGACCTATGTCGTAGGCCTGCAAGGCACCGTGCATAGACCCCAGCGCAATGATCGACTCCCTCCCGCATGCTCCCTCATTCCATCGGTGCGTATCGAACACCTGCGTCCTGTCTTAAACGTCGCCTCACCGTGACCGATATGGCACGCTACTCTTCCTCTCGTCAGTCGCATTGTGCTTGCCTCTCGACCCCCTTGCATGATGACACCGCCCATTCCACCCAATCGCTCGCGCTCACGCGACCCAACCTTGTGCACCATGTCCACCATGAGCACGCCTCGGCTATAAAAGCCGGCCGAGCGACCCCGAGCCTCTCGCTTCGCCCGATTGCACTCTCCTTCCCCTCACCCCACTCTTCTCACCATGCCGGACCTCACGAACAAACGCGAGAGGGGCAGCTCCGGCCCGCTGCTCACCGGAGGAGCACCACCACCGTGGCTGCCGAGACGATGGCGGGCAAGACCGCGGACGCTCCCGTCACGCTCGTCTCCCCCCTCTGCACCATCCTTCTCTCCATCCTCTTCCCGTCCTAACGCCCCCTTTTTCGCTGCCCAGGTCCGCCGGGAGCGGCCGCCGTCGTCGCCGGCCCGAGGGAGAGGAAGCCGACGGGAGACGCTGCTCCTTGCGTCACGGAGGCAGCGGAAAAGCCCTGGACGCGCGCCCTGGACCGCCCCGGCGCGCCACCGCCCCGCCACGACGTCGACCGTCGCTCGCCATCCGCCGGTGAGTCCCCAGACCGCCCTGCCGCTTCCTTCTGGCCGCCGCGTGCGTGCAGCGACGCGGGAGGAAGACGGGATCCTCCCGATCGTGCACTGCATGGCCACGTCGGCCATGCAGGCCTGGCCCGCCACGGCCCCCCCTCTCCTTTTCTTTTTCGTTTTGTTTTCTTCTCCCACCCTCCACCCGGAAAACCCGCTTGGGCCGACCCAATTCGATTCTCGGCGGCCCATTTAGTCTCAGCCCGCGCCCCTTTCTATCTTATTTCCTGAAAATTAAAACTGCAACCCATCTCGATAGGATTTAATTCACCAAAATTCCAAAAATGCTCGAAATCAAGTGATTCCAATTTGGTAGTGTCCTATAACAAAATCCTAATCACCTGAGGCCAGTTTTAGACCAAGATCTATTTTAGGTTTTCCTCAGTTTTTAAAATGGTACAAACATGCAGTAGCCTTGATAATTCAATTGTGAGAGTTTCAAAAACATTTTGAGCCCAAAACCAATTTTTTTGTCAACCCTATGGTATTACCCAATTTTTGGAACTGGTTTGAGTGTTTTAGGGCAAAGTATGAAATTGTGGTATTTAGTACAAGATTGATCAGAATCTGTGTTTGAGGATTTGTTGCGAGGAGCTTAAAATAATATCTCTGAATGAAACCAATTGAGTTAGAACCAGCCTTTCAATACCTTTCAGAAGCAACTCGACCTTATATTTTTAGGATTTTTCTGCGATTTTTGGCATACAAATCTTGTTCTATGAATAGTTCAGATTCAAGCAAATTCCTAAATTTGTAGATTTAATATTTTTGAGTGAATCCAATTGGGTTAGTATTGTTTTAGTACTTGCCTTTTTGAACAAATATTGTTAGTCCCTTTTCATGCTAGATTGTTTCTGTTTGTGTTAATTGTGTGTGGGGACCCCGGACTAGCTGTCCGAAATACCCTGTTATGTATACAGTTCACGTTCCCATGATCAGTGTGCCGTGAACACATAACCGAACTGATATCAAATTACATCATCCTTTACAAAACGGAATAAGAAAATTACAATAAGGTCACATGACCCATACTTACATAATAGCCTCGAAGGGCCTAACTAAACATCGAGTAGCATCATCACTTCAGCAGTAGCAGTACCCAAGTCATCTCGCCATAACCCTACAGAGCAACTGACTGGGAAGACGTTCCTAGCTCGCATAGACGTCGCCAACTCCTTCTTCATCTGTCGAACTCCTTCAAGTCTGGCCAAGTAAATAGCCAGGGACAAAGCCGTGAGTACATTTGAATTGTACTCGCAAACCATCAAGAAGGTGATAACAATTCTAACTAAAGAAGACAAGAGAGGAAGAGTAGTTTTCTCTTGTGGATAAAGCATGTGGAAGAGAAGAGCTGTTTTTGGTGGAGATAGCATCCCAACTTCTCAATCGAAGGGGACACTCCAAGAATTTATCTAAGACATCTCTATTTCTCTATTGAAGAAGAGTTCCTCTACATGAAAACACTAGGAAGGGTCACCCAATTTTGTTTCATTTTCCTCAACCATCTCCACATGGTCGGCACAACATCTTTCCCGTACCCTTCCGGTACTTCCAACACACGCATTTCCTTTGGAAATCATTTTCAAAAACAAAACTCGACACAGCTCTGTAACGGCCATCCCAACCGTCCATGACCGCGGACGCGGCTATTCGAATAGTTTTGACTCTGCAGAGTTTGCACACTTTCACCACGACTATCCAGGATACCTATCGTGTGGGCATCATCCCCGCATAACGACATATGCCACGACGGATACCCGGACATAACCTTTCGCCCATTCGACTTAACACGAGGTCCTACCCTATGGAGTATGTACCTCCCCGGCACCGTGGCAGCTCACCTCCTCTTGAGCGTGGCTCCACCGCCAAGCCAGGAGACCCATAGTGTCTTCCGGACGGGTCAGCCCCGAAGGCCTCCCGTTATACTATTGTCCCAACCATGACAACCCGGACTCGGGGTAACCGTACCCTTGTATAGTTGTGCGGTGCCTCATGCTAAGAAGAACAAACGTCAAGTTAAGCCCCGTGCCCACGTTGGAGTAGCTATGGTTGCGCTGTTTAGTTGTTCCGGCGAATACAAAGAACCATGTGTCGTTTTTCTCAAAAACCCAAGTCACACACACATTCCTTTTCTCAATCATCTTTGACAAGATCCTTTTTGCCTTCATAAACCATACACTTGGGTAAGGTTATCTCACCCAAGGTTTTCATAAACATTTACAACAAGGTAAACCTTGAGGGGTTCCCAACCTAAAGTTTTATGTAGGAGCTAAGATATAACAATGGCATGATACTAGCCGTCATACCTCTAAGGAGATGATAATTGAGGTGTCAAGAGGATCATACATGCTTAGGATAAGCATGCATGGGGACAACATAAGTAGGAGGATTCGACAAAGGGTCATGATGTTGATCATCATACCACTAAGAAGATGGTAAAATAGGTGGTCAAGGGGGCATACATGCTCAGGGTATGCATGCATAAGATCAACAAGGGGTTCAACATACTCGAGAGTAAGTATGCATAACATCAACAAGGGGTTCAAGAAGGGTGTCAAGAGGTCGACACACACAAGATAAGTGGGCATACCCATCTCATTTAGAGGGTACACCAAGATCATGATGTTGACAACCACCATTCACAAAAAGGGGTTTGTCGGCGAGGTGCCAAAGAGAGTAAACATGCTCACGGTAAGCATGCTCCGACAACAAAAGTAGAAATCACACAAGATAGATCGAGATACAATAATAATAACAAAGTAACCACAATATGTGATTCAATACTCAGAGATCAAGAGATGGCTTGCCTTGGCTTATTTGTCCCTGTACTTCTTCAACTCTATCAATATAAGAATCCCAACAATATAAATAAAATCTTTGTCCAAATCCACTTCTTCTTCTTCTCCGTAATTGTTCGCATCTATCGCCGGAAAATATAAAAGGAACACAATCAAACACATTGCACCAACAAAACAATAAGCAACAAGCATCAATCAAAAACTAACCACTCTACTAAGGCTAACATATTAAGGACATATAGATACTACAAAACATCTAGAAGAAACCCCATTTTATTTACCTAATAAAGGTATGAGAGTATCACACTTAGCAATTTCCTCTCTCGGTATCACCATGGCACAACTAAGTATCCCTGGTAGATAACATCATAAAGGGGCAAGTGCATTAGTTTGGCATTATAAACATTCATATTATATTTTGAAACATTTTTGGAAAAGCGGGAAAACATTCTCCCTATTTTATTTTGTTTACAAAACACTACTAAAAATAGGAAGTAAACAATATACCACACCTTTTTTTTTTTAAACTTGAGCAAACAATAGAACTGAGTTTAAGATGCAGGGGTTTTGTTTTGCAAAAACAAAACATAGGTTGACAATTTTTAATAAAAGAATTGGTCAAAGATTTTAAATAAACAAAAGTTTTGGTACAACATTTCATGTGATACACCATTCACACAAACAGTAACCAAAATGCATGCAAAGAGGCTAACAATATTTTTCCTAGATAGCCAGTGATAAAACAAGACCAACACACTTGGATTCACTCAAAAATGTTAATCCTACAATTTTAGGAATTAGCTAGAGTCTCAGCAGTACACATAGATCATGTTTAATTCACCAAAAATCGTACAAAAATCCTAAAAATACGTGACCAGTGGCATTGGAAAGGTATTTAAATTTGTGAACTAATGCAATTGGTTTTACTGTATTTGGGTTTGTAGAACTCAAGTTATACTCAAAATAGTGCTACTGGTTTTAACCCAAATTTTACAGCAATTCCAAAAAATTAAACTAGGGCGGGAAACGCCTGGGCCGCACGGGATTTGAAGAGTGGGCCGGCCCAGCAGTGATACCGGTTGGGGGAGGAAAAAAAAAAGAAAATAAAAAGGGAGAGGGGCCCGGGTGGGCCAGGCGCTGCATGGGCCGACGTGGCCATGCAGGCCACGCAGGCGCACGAGGCGTCCTCGTCCTCGCGACCAAGCTCGCGAGCGGACAGACGAAAAAGGGCAGGGGCGGGGCGGAGGCTTACCTGGGGGGGCGGTGGCCGACGGCGGAGCTCCGGCGGGTTGATGGCGAGGGGAGGCCGTCCCGGGGCGCGTCCAAGGCGGCTCGGCGGTGCTCCTCCTGGCCACAGCAGCTCCTCTCGGCTGTGGTTTTCCTCGCAGCGAACTCCGGACGGAGGGCGACGGTGGCGAGCTCCGGCAGACCTGGGTGGCGAAAAAGGTTGGGTGAGGTCCAGGAGGCGAGGGCGAACGAGGCGGGACAGAGAGAAAGGGAGAAGGGCGCCGGGGGTGGGCGCGTTCTCCTTCCGCCACCTCGCGGTGACCGTGGGTGTGGCGCGCCTGCCGGCGAGAAGCAGCAGGGCAGGGCGGCTCAGCATCCTCGGAGGGTGTCTGGGAGGTGGGAGAGGTGGTGTGGAAAGGAGTGAGCGGAGAGGGGGCTTTTATAGCCGGGCGGGGAGCGGGGCGGTGGCCACGGCCAACGGGAGGGCGAGGCGTGCGGTGGGAGTGGCCAATGGAGGCTATGGTGGTGACGTAGGGGGTGGGGGCGGGATGACGTCACGCCGGAGACGTCGGCCAGGGGAGGAGGGTCGCGCGGGAAGGAAGGGGGTCGAGCGGGAGGCTCCCCTGGTGGCTGCTCACGTTCGTTTTCCCTCTCTGGTTGCTAACGTTCCAGAGTTTGGGCTGCTAGGGTTGGGCTACTCGTGGCTGGGCTTGGGGAAGGGAGAGAGGGGAGCCTAGTTGGATCCATGAGTTGGGCCTGAGGTCTGAAGGGTGCAACAGGGGTGGGTGGTGCTGGTGCACCATTGTCCGGCCACTTCAATTCTTGCCATGCAAAGATGGTACACTAGGTTGGGTTTTGATGGTTTTTAGAAAAGAGTTTGAGAGGTGGAGATATGTGATGGAAGGGATCATGCTAATATTTGATCAAAACTTTACTTGGCCATAACCATAGTGGCATAGACTAGATCAAGGAGATGATGGTGATGAGTAGGTAAACAAAAAGTGATTGAAAAATTGATGATGCCCTACAATAAGGATTTTGATGGAAATGTTTTGATTAAACAAAGTGGTTGTGGCATGGTTGATGGTGATAGATAAAAGAGAGGAAGGTGAAGTAGGTGGGGGAGAATTTGGTAAAGCGAAGTGTAAGACATGCATTTTGGTGAAAATAAAACAAGAGAATAATTATATATAAAATATTTTTGGTGGAAATAAGGTGATCTAAAATTCCACTCTCAATCCCTATTTTATTTGAGAGAATTATTTGAAAAGATTTGATAAAACTAGAAGTAGCTTTGGGATTAAAATAGAGAAGAAAAAGCAATATGGTTTTGAGAATGAAAACTAATTTAGAGAGGAGTGATCTTAATGGTAGATGATTATTACACAATGTAGCAATCATCTCCACACTTGGTTGAATAATAAAGAAAAACAAGAGGTAAAAGAGGAACAAGTGATCTAGAGCTGAAATAGTGGATAGGGTATAAGACCAAGTGAATAGAAGAATTTCAAGGGTAGAATGGGACATGCAAGACGTGGAAGTTGTAGAGGGTGTTGCATAGATGAGATCCATGCATTGAGGTCACCAATAACAATTGAGGGTGCTTAGAGATCAACCGCCAAAGTTTGGTCATTTTAAGCTCAGCCAAAACATCTTATTGACTTGGCTTCAAAATCAATAAGGATAAGAGGTATAAGAGTGATCTCGGTTCAAGGCAAAGACATGGTTGGGAAGTGCTCATGATAAAGTAGGTCTAGGACCAAGTGAGGTTCATTGGGTGGAAAATGATTTCTTAATCCAAAGGCCCCAAAACTGATCCTGGTAACAGTTTTAGGACTTAAACAAATTGTGACGGTTGAGGGTTTTTGACTAGGGCATAAGAGAAGGATGTAGCAAGGGGTTGATGATCCCAAGTTTTGAAAAAAAGGATGGTTTGATTTAGATTATATCACAAAGAGAAATTTTAGGATGGCACACTCATGTTGCCATAAGTGGAAAGGGTTGATATAGTAAAGAGGAAAACAATTTTTCCTAAGCCACTCATGTGTTTTATTAGGTGAGTTGTTGGTTTTACCACTAAAGGTATTTGTTTTTTTTTTTTTTTTGGGGTAGCTCAAGACAAAACTTAACAAGCAAAACAAGACAACACATCTACCAACAGATCAAAGCAATTCAGTATAACAAACAGATCAAGGCAATCCATCCAATTAGTTTATAGAAAAAGTTTTTGTTCCCCCTAATTTTCGCACTAAGGACAATTAAACATGGTTGCAAAAGTTGGGGTGTTACAGATCTTCCACCCTTAAAATAATCTCGTCCCGAGATTACTAAGCGTAGAACTAGAGGTGTTGTAAAGTTTAACTCGAAATTAGACTCCATTCTTCTCGTAGATGTGCCATTGTTGAGAAGGTCATTGCTTCATCTTCCGGGAGACATGAGGGATTCCCGCCGATGGCGAGCTTCGTGAAGAGGTTGACTACTCCATGTAGGTGTTAGATCCGAAACTTCTTAACGATCCTAGCGGGGGTTCAAGATTCTGTGAGGGTTAGTGCACTCCAACGGTGCTTTAGCAGGGTTGAAAACTTTTTACAGTTAGCTTTTAAAATTTTGTGGAACACGAAGTCTTCCACCCTTAAAATTGTTCACCGGGGGGTGGGGGCGGTTGAAAACTCTAAGCTTCGGCCACGGGTCTTGCCAGTGCTCTCGAAGAAGTGATACCTCTCGTCTTGAGTAGAACATCTTCAGAGGGTGATGTGTAGTCCATAGCTTCAAGAGGCACTCACGGTGTTTACTAATCCATATAACGCGTGGTAAGTTAGTAAGTCCAAGAAGCGCCTGGTTGTTGTCATCAAAGGTCATCGAAGACAATTTTCAGCTTGAGGGTCGGTGCTGACTTATACCAGTTAAGAAGTGAGCGGGTAAACTACACCTAATCTTGAGTCTTGAGGTATCTTCAGGAGCTTCACTTGATGAGGACCAGATGAACCATGTGATGTAGCTTGGCTTTGACGCTATTGTCCTCTCAGCTTGTTAGACAGATGTGTTAGAGGGTAGTTTCAAAAAGTTTTACTTGAAGTTAGCGCGATTATATTCCAAGGTTAGACAAAGTTAGTATGTCTCCTAGCAGAGATGCAATCACTCTTGAAGGTAGAGGCTTCTGCTTTCTTGGCGTAGTAGATATTCTTCAGCTGATCTTGGAAGTAGTTAGTGCATATAGGGGTCTGGGTTAGTTTTACTGACGGTTGAAAAACAACTGTTAACGGGTTTAGAGTTAGAGTTTTCTGTTAACTTATCCAATTAACTAGCAGTTAGCATTTTATCGATGAGGTGGATGAGGGTGAAAACATATTAGGGAGGCTTCCTACGCTGGTTTATCACACAAAGAGTGTTTTTCTAACCAAAGGATCAAGACGATCATACACACAACAAACAGATAAAAAAAAAAAAACTCAGGGCAGCACACTAGGAAACAACAAGCAATCATCACACCAAACAAGGCACTCTAAGATCTAGGGATACCTAATACGTGGGGGTAGCTCAATCAAAGCGATTGAGTTTGTCCTATCCATCCTATTGGTTTGGGGCTGGTCACATATGTTGGCGTCTTTAGCTTGTTGACATCGTCTTCAACAAGGATTCTCGAAGCAGAGAGTGGTGATGCGGCTTGGGGTTGAGTCTTCGATGTTGAGGCAGAGGCGAAACTGTGTAGAACTTGTGCTCTCATCATCCTGAGGATGTGAGGTCTTCAAAGGGGTAGCTGTTGAGGTACTCCCAAAGTCGCAACTTCTGGTGGCTGGCCTAAAATTACTAGTCAAGAACCGACAATCCCGATCCTTGACGATCGCAAAAGGTGCAAGTCCACGGAGAAACAAGGTCAGCTCCTTGACAGACTCTGGTGACAACCAAAGACATGACGTTATCATCCCTATAAGTGCACGACTAAATCGGTATCCAATCTTCAATAGCTTGTTGTTGGAGATTCAAGAGTCTCCCCGAGGGATTGATCCATCTTTAAGTTCGAGTCTCCGGTCTGAGTTGGGGATATCGTCCAATATGTAGGTTGAAGTGGATGAGACAATAGAGTAAGAATTTTTAAACATTTTAATAAAGCGGAGGGATAAGAATTTAGAAGTTTTGAAGAAACAAGAGGAGTAGAAGCTATGCTTCCGACTAAAGAAAGAATTTGTTTCGTAAATAGTTTTGTCCAAGTAATTGTTTCCTAACTAACGTCCATGCTAACTAAGGTCTCCTACAGTCAGGATGGCTCTGATACCAGCTCTGTGGGGACCCCGGACTAGCTGTCCGAAATACCCTGTTATGTATACAGTTCACGTTCCCATGATCAGTGTGCCGTGAACACATAACCGAACTGATATCAAATTACATCATCCTTTACAAAACGGAATAAGAAAATTACAATAAGGTCACATGACCCATACTTACATAATAGCCTCGAAGGGCCTAACTAAACATCAGAGTAGCATCATCACTTCAGCAGCGCAGTACCCAAGTCATCTGCCATAACCCTACAGGCAACTGACTGGGAAGACGTTCCTAGCTCGCATAGACGTCGCCAACTCCTTCTTCATCTCTCGAACTCCTTCAAGTCTGGCCAAGTAAATAGCCAGGGACAAAGCCGTGAGTACATTTGAATTGTACTCGCAAACCATCAAGAAGGTGATAACAATTCTAACTAAAGAAGACAAGAGAGGAAGAGTAGTTTTCTCTTGTGGATAAAGCATGTGGAAGAGAAGAGCTGTTTTTGGTGGAGATAGCATCCCAACTTCTCAATCGAAGGGGACACTCCAAGAATTTATCTAAGACATCTCTATTTCTCTATTGAAGAAGAGTTCCTCTACATGAAAACACTAGGAAGGGTCACCCAATTTTGTTTCATTTTCCTCAACCATCTCCACATGGTCGGCACAACATCTTTCCCGTACCCTTCCGGTACTTCCAACACACGCATTTCCTTTGGAAATCATTTTCAAAAACAAAACTCGACACAGCTCTGTAACGGCCATCCCAACCGTCCATGACCGCGGACGCGGCTATTCGAATAGTTTTGACTCTGTAGAGTTTGCACACTTTCACCACGACTATCCGGATACCTATCGTGTGGGCATCATCCCCGCATAACGACATATGCCACGACGGATACCCGGACATAACCTTTCGCCCATTCGACTTAACACGAGGTCCTACCCTATGGAGTATGTACCTCCCCGGCACCGTGGCAGCTCACCTCCTCTTGAGCGTGGCTCCACCGCCAAGCCAGGAGACCCATAGTGTCTTCCGGACGGGTCAGCCCCGAAGGCCTCCCGTTATACTATTGTCCCAACCATGACAACCCGGACTCGGGGTAACCGTACCCTTGTATAGTTGTGCGGTGCCTCATGCTAAGAAGAACAAACGTCAAGTTAAGCCCCGTGCCCACGTTGGAGTAGCTATGGTTGCGCTGTTTAGTTGTTCCGGGCGAATACAAAGAACCATGTGTCGTTTTTCTCAAAAACCCAAGTCACACACACATTCCTTTTCTCAATCATCTTTGACAAGATCCTTTTTGCCTTCATAAACCATACACTTGGGTAAGGTTATCTCACCCAAGGTTTTCATAAACATTTACAACAAGGTAAACCTTGAGGGGTTCCCAACCTAAAGTTTTATGTAGGAGCTAAGATATAACAATGGCATGATACTAGCCGTCATACCTCTAAGGAGATGATAATTGAGGTGTCAAGAGGATCATACATGCTTAGGATAAGCATGCATGGGGACAACATAAGTAGGAGGATTCGACAAAGGGTCATGATGTTGATCATCATACCACTAAGAAGATGGTAAAATAGGTGGTCAAGGGGGCATACATGCTCAGTGGTATGCATGCATAAGATCAACAAGGGGTTCAACATACTCGAGAGTAAGTATGCATAACATCAACAAGGGGTTCAAGAAGGGTGTCAAGAGGTCGACACACACAAGATAAGTGGGCATACCCATCTCATTTAGAGGGTACACCAAGATCATGATGTTGACAACCACCATTCACAAAAAGGGGTTTGTCGGCGAGGTGCCAAAGAGAGTAAACATGCTCACGGTAAGCATGCTCCGACAACAAAAGTAGAAATCACACAAGATAGATCGAGATACAATAATAATAACAAAGTAACCACAATATGTGATTCAATACTCAGAGATCAAGAGATGGCTTGCCTTGGCTTATTTGTCCCTGTACTTCTTCAACTCTATCAATATAAGAATCCCAACAATATAAATAAAATCTTTGTCCAAATCCACTTCTTCTTCTTCTCCGTAATTGTTCGCATCTATCGCCGGAAAATATAAAAGGAACACAATCAAACACATTGCACCAACAAAACAATAAGCAACAAGCATCAATCAAAAACTAACCACTCTACTAAGGCTAACATATTAAGGACATATAGATACTACAAAACATCTAGAAGAAACCCCATTTTATTTACCTAATAAAGGTATGAGAGTATCACACTTAGCAATTTCCTCTCTCGGTATCACCATGGCACAACTAAGTATCCCTGGTAGATAACATCATAAAGGGGCAAGTGCATTAGTTTGGCATTATAAACATTCATATTATATTTTGAAACATTTTTGGAAAAGCGGGAAAACATTCTCCCTATTTTATTTTGTTTACAAAACACTACTAAAAATAGTAAGTAAACAAGATACCACACCTTTTTTTTTTAAACTTGAGAAATCAAAAGAACTGAGTTTAAGATGCAGGGGTTTTGTTTTGCAAAAACAAAACATAGGTTGACAATTTAAAAAAAAAGTTGGCCAAAGATTTTAAATAAACAAAAGTTTTGGTACAACCTTTCATGTGATACACCATTCACACAAACAGTAACCAATATGCATGGACAGAGGCTAAAAATATTTTTCCTAGATAGCCAGTGATAAAACAAGACCAACACACTTGGATTCACTCAAAAATGTTAATCCTACAATTTTAGGAATTAGCTAGAGTCTGCAGTACACATAGATCATGTTTAATTCACCAAAAATCGTACAAAAATCCTAAAAATACGTGACCAGTGGCATTGGAAAGGTATTTAAATTTGTGAACTAATGCAATTGGTTTTACTGTATTTGGGTTTGTAGAACTCAAGTTATACTCAAAATAGTGCTACTGGTTTTAACCCAAATTTTACAAGCAATTCCAAAAATTAAACTAGGGCGGGAAACGCCCGGGCCGCACGGGATTTGAAGAGTGGGCCGGCCCAGCAGTGATACCGGTTGGGGGAGGAAAAAAAAGAAAATAAAAAGGGAGAGGGGCCCGGGTGGGCCAGGCGCCGCATGGGCCGACGTGGCCATGCGAGCCACGCAGGCGCACGAGGCGTCCTCGTCCTCGCGACCAAGCTCGCGAGCGCGACGGACGAAAAAGGGCAGGGGCGGGGCGGAGGCTTACCTGGGGGTGGCGGTGGCCGACGGCGGAGCTCCGGCGGGTTGATGGCGAGGGGAGGCCGTCCCGGGGCGCGTCCAAGGCGGCTCGGCGGTGCTCCTCCTGGCCACAGCAGCTCCTCTCGGCTGTGGTTTTCCTCGCAGCGAACTCCGGACGGAGGGCGACGGTGGCGAGCTCCGGCAGACCCGGGTGGCGAAAAAGGTTGGGTGAGGTCCAGGAGGCGAGGGCGAACGAGGCGGGACAGAGAGAAAGGGAGAAGGGCGCCGGGGTGGGGCGCGTTCTCCTTCCGCCACCTCGCGGTGACCGTGGGCGTGGCGCGCCCGCCGGCGAGAAGCGAGCGAGGCGGGGCGGCTCAGCATCCTCGGAGGGTGTCCGGGAGGTGGGAGAGGTGGTGTGGAAAGGAGTGAGCGGAGAGGGGGCTTTTATAGCCGGGCGGGGAGCGGGGCGGTGGCCACGGCCAACGGGAGGGCGAGGCGTGCGGTGGGAGTGGCCAATGGAGGCTATGGTGGTGACGTAGGGGGTGGGGGCGGGATGACGTCACGCCGGAGACGTCAGCAGGGGAGGAGGGTCGCGCGGGAAGGAAGGGGGTCGAGCGGGAGGCTCCCCTGGTGGCTGCTCACGTTCGTTTTCCCTCTCGGTTGCTAACGTTCCAGAGTTTGGGCTGCTAGGGTTGGGCTACTCGTGGCTGGGCTTGGGGAAGGGAGAGAGGGGAGCCTAGTTGGATCCATGAGTTGGGCCTGAGGTCTGAAGGGTGCAACAGGGGTGGGTGGTGCTGGTGCACCATTGTCCGGCCACTTCAATTCTTGCCATGCAAAGATGGTACACTAGGTTGGGTTTTGATGGTTTTTAGAAAAGAGTTTGAGAGGTGGAGATATGTGATGGAAGGGATCATGCTAATATTTGATCAAAACTTTACTTGGCCATAACCATAGTGGCATAGACTAGATCAAGGAGATGATGGTGATGAGTAGGTAAACAAAAAGTGATTGAAAAATTGATGATGCCCTACAATAAGGATTTTGATGGAAATGTTTTGATTAAACAAAGTGGTTGTGGCATGGTTGATGGTGATAGATAAAAGAGAGGAAGGTGAAGTAGGTGGGGGAGAATTTGGTAAAGCGAAGTGTAAGACATGCATTTTGGTGAAAATAAAACAAGAGAATAATTATATATAAAATATTTTTGGTGGAAATAAGGTGATCTAAAATTCCACTCTCAATCCCTATTTTATTTGAGAGAATTATTTGAAAAGATTTGATAAAACTAGAAGTAGCTTTGGGATTAAAATAGAGAAGAAAAAGCAATATGGTTTTGAGAATGAAAACTAATTTAGAGAGGAGTGATCTTAATGGTAGATGATTATTACACAATGTAGCAATCATCTCCACACTTGGTTGAATAATAAAGAAAAACAAGAGGTAAAAGAGGAACAAGTGATCTAGAGCTGAAATAGTGGATAGGGTATAAGACCAAGTGAATAGAAGAATTTCAAGGGTAGAATGGGACATGCAAGACGTGGAAGTTGTAGAGGGTGTTGCATAGATGAGATCCATGCATTGAGGTCACCAATAACAATTGAGGGTGCTTAGAGATCAACTGCCAAAGTTTGGTCATTTTAAGCCTGCCAAAACATCTTATTGACTTGGCTTCAAAATCAATAAGGATAAGAGGTATAAGAGTGATCTGGTTCAAGGCAAAGACATGGTTGGGAAGTGCTCATGATAAAGTAGGTCTAGGACCAAGTGAGGTTCATTGGGTGGAAAATGATTTCTTAATCCAAAGGCCCCAAAACTGATCCTCGGTAACGTTTTAGGACTTAAACAAATTGTGACGGTTGAGGGTTTTTGACTAGGGCATAAGAGAAGGATGTAGCAAGGGGTTGATGATCCCAAGTTTTGAAAAAAAGGATGGTTTGATTTAGATTATATCACAAAGAGAAATTTTAGGATGGCACACTCATGTTGCCATAAGTGGAAAGGGTTGATATAGTAAAGAGGAAAACAATTTTTCCTAAGCCACTCATGTGTTTTATTAGGTGAGTTGTTGGTTTTACCACTAAAGGTATTTGTTTTTTTTTTTTTTTGGGGTAGCTCAAGACAAAACTTAACAAGCAAAACAAGACAACACATCTACCAACAGATCAAAGCAATTCAGTATAACAAACAGATCAAGGCAATCCATCCAATTAGTTTATAGAAAAAGTTTTTGTTCCCCCTAATTTTCGCACTAAGGACAATTAAACATGGTTGCAAAAGTTGGGGTGTTACATTGTGTATCACATGGTTTGATGAACCAAAAACCTTTTTATTTATTAAACCCTTTAACCACAACTTTTATTTAAAAACAGCCATCTTATGTTTTAACCTTGCAAAACAAGTACCCCTGCATTCTTAGGCTTGTAGCATTTGAAACCTTGCTTGCAAGTTGAAATATGGTGTTGATTGTGTATTGCGTGTTCTTTTATTTTGCGACGCTAGATTCGAGCGATGTTGGAGTTGGAGAGGAAGGATTCGAAGAATTTGAAGAAGTCCAGGGACAAATAAGCCAACCAAGGCAAGCCATCTCTTGATCTCTCGAATGTTGAATCACATATTGTGGTTACTTTGTTGTTATTATTGTCTCTCAATCTATCTTGTGTTGTTTCTACTTTTGTTGTTGGAGCATGCTCACCGTGAGCATGTTTAGTCTCTTTGGCACCTCACCGACAACCCCCTTTAGTGACATGGTGGTTGTCATCTTCATGATCTCGGTGTACCCTCTAAGTGTGATGGGTATGCCCACTTACCTTGAGTGTGTCGACCTCTCGACACCCTTTTTGCACCCCTTCGCGGTATGATAGTTAGTATCGTGCCCTTGTTATATCTTCTACTTTGAGTGATGCTATGCATACTTACTCCCAAGTGTGCCGAACCTCTTGTTGATGTTATACATACTTACTCTCAAGTATGTTGCACCCCTTGTTGATGTTCTGCATACTTACTCTCGAGTATGTTGAACCCCTTGTTGATCTTATGCATGCTTACCCTAAGCATGTATGCCCCCTTGACCGCCTATATTATCATCTTCTTGGTGCTATGATGATTAACATCATGACCCTTGTTTAATCATCCTACTTATATTGTCCCTACGCATGCTTATCCTAAGTATGTATGATCCCCTTGACACCTCATTTATCACCTCCTTAATGGTATGATGGCTAGCATCATGCCATTGTTGTCTCTTAGTTCTTACATGAAACTATAGGTTGGGAACCCCTTGGAAAAATCTTGTTGAAAAGAACTTTTGAAAAACCTTGGGTGAGTTGGACTTACCTAAGCGTGTGTTTATGAAAGGAAAGGATCTTGGCAAAGATGGTTGGAAAGAAAATCTTGTTTTCGAAAACTTTGGCGCCTAAGTATTCACCCGTGACAATTAACCCGCGCAACCACAGCTACTCCAACGTGGGCACGGAGCTTAGCTTGACGTTTGTTCTTCTTAGCATGAGGCACCGCACAACTATACAAGGGTACGGTTACCCCGAGTCCGGGTTGTCAGTGTTGGGACAATAGTATAACGGGAGGCCTTCGGGGCTGACCCGTCCGGAAGATACTATGGGTCTCCTGGCTTGGCGGTGGAGCCACGCTCTAGAGGAGGTGAGCTGCCACGGTGCCGGGGAGGTACATACTCCATAGGGTAGGACCTCTTGCTAAGTCGAATGGGCGAAAGGCTATGTTCGGGTATCCGTCGTGGCATATGTTGTTATGCGGGGATGATGCCCACACGATAGGTATCCGGATAGAGGTGGGGAAAGTGTGCAAACTCTGCAGAGTTAAATCTATTCGAATAGCCGCGTCCGCGGTCATGGACGGTTGGAATGGCTGTTGCTTAGCCTGATGAGTTTTGGTTTACAAAATGGTTTGGCAAATGAAAGGAAAGAACTTGTTTTGAAGTACCGGAAGGGTACGGGAAAGGTTGTGACGACCATATGGAGATGGTCGGGAAGGACAAATAAATTGGGTTACCCCATCCTAGTGTTTTATGTGGAAGAACTCTTTGAAGTATCATCTTCAACAAAGATATAGAGATGTCATAGGGTATCTTTTGAAGTATCTTCTTTAACAAAGATATAGAGATGTCATAGGAATGTCTTATCACCCTCTTAGTGTCCCCTTCAACTGTGATGTGGGATGCTTTAACCACAAGAGAAACTGATTCTCTTTCACATGCTATATCCACCAGAGAAACTATTCTTCCTCTCTTGTCTTCTTTAGTTAGAATTGTTATCACCTTCTTGATGGTTTGCGAGTACAATTCAAATGTACTCACGGCTTTGTCCCTGGCTATTTACTTGGCCAGACTTGGAGGAAATCGACAGAAGAAGAAGGAGTTGGCGACGACTATGCGAGCTAGGAACGTCTTCCCAGTCAGTTGCCTGTAGGGTTAAGGCATATGACTTGGGCTCTACGCTGCTGAAGTGATTCTCGCTACTCGATGATTAGATTAGGCCCTTCGAGGCTATCTTGAAAAGATGGGTCATGTGACCTAATTGTAATTTTCTTATTCCGTTTTGTAAAGGATGATGTAATTTGATATCGGTTCGGTTATGTGTTCACGGCACACCGATCATGGGAACGTGAACTGTATACATAACAGGGTATTTCGGACAGCTAGTCCGGGGTCCCCACAGAGCTGGTATCAGAGCATCCTGACTGTAGGAGACCTTAGTTAGCATGGACGTTAGTTAGGAAATAAGTACTTGGGCAAAAGTATTTACCAAACAAATTCTTTCTTTAGTCGGAAGCATAGCTTCTACTCCTCTTGTTTCTTCAAAACTTCTAAAATCTTATCTCTCCGCTTTATAAAAATGTTTGAAAAGTCTTACTCTATTATCTCATCCACTTCAAACCTACATATTGGACGATGTCCCCAACTCAGACCCGCAGACTCGAACTCAAGAATGAATCACTCCCTCATGAAGACTCATGTACCTCCCACGACAGTTATGGAAGATTGGATGCCGATTTAGTCGTGCACATAAAGGGATAATAACATCATGTCTTGGTTAACACCAAAGTCTATCAAGGAGCTGACCTTGTTCCTCCGTGGACTTGCACTTTTGCAGTCGTCAAGGATCGAGTCCTCAATTCTTGACTAGTAATTTGTAGGCCAGCCACGAGAATATCTCGACTTCAGGAGCACCTCAACAGTTACCCCTTCAAAGACCTCACGTCCCTGGGATGTTGAGCAAGAAGACTACACAGTTTTATCCTCTACCTCAACATCGATGACTCAACACCAGGCCGCATCACCACCCTCTGCTTCGAGAAATCCTTGTTGAAGACGATGTCAACAAGCTGAAGACGCCAACATATGTGACCAGCCCCAAACCAATATGATGGATAGGACAAACTCAATCGCTTTGATTGAGCTACCCCTGCGTATTAGGCATCCCTAGATGCTTAGAGTGCCTTGTTTGGTGTGATGATTGCTTGTAGTTCCCTTGTGTGCTGCCTTGAGTGTTTTTATCTGTTTGTTGTGTGTATGATTGTCTTGGTCTTTAGGTCTGAAAAACACTCTTAATGTGACAACCCAACATAGGAAGCCTCCCAAAGATGTTTTCACCCCACCTACCTCACCAATAAAATGCTAATTTCTAGTTAATTGAATAAGTTAACGGATGGCTCTAACTTTAACCTCGTTAGCGTTGATTTTTCAACCATGAGGAAAACTAACTCAAAGCCCTATCTCGCGCTATCTACCTTCAAGATCAGCTGAAGCATCTCTACTACGCCAAGGAAGCAGAAGCCGGTACCTTCAAGATTGACTGCATCTCTGCGAGAAGCCATACTAACTTGGTCTAACCTTGGAGTATAATCGCGCTAGCTTCAAGTATAACTTTTTGGAACTACCCTCTAACACACCGTCTAACAAGCTGAGAGGACAATAGCGTCAAAGCCAAGCTACATCACATGGTTCATCTGGTCCTCATCAAGTGAAGCTCCTGAAGATACCTCAAGACTCAAGATTAGGTGCAGTTTACCTACTCACTTCTTAACTGGTATAAGTCAACACCGACCCTCGTGCTGAAGACTTGCCTTCGACGACCTTTGTTACTGCTTCATATGGACAACAACCAGGCGCTTCATCGACTTACTAACTTACCGCACGTTATATGGTCTAGTAAACACCGTGATTGCCTCTTGAAGTCGTGGACTACACATCGCCCATGAAGATCCTTCAACTGATTACGAAAGATCGACGACTTCTTCAGAAGCCCCAGACAGAGCCCCAAGGCAGAAGTTCGGAGTTTTTTTTTTCTGAAGCCCCCGATGAAAAGTCTTAAGGGTGGAAGACTTCGTCTTCCACTAAAAATTGGAGCTGACCCGAAAAATTTAAACCTTTCTGAAACACCGTTGGGAACTTGGGATGCACTAACTCCCCTTGAAGCTGTGGACTGCACCTCGCTCCCTGAAGATGCTTCAACTCAAGATGAGAGATATCACTCCCTCGAAGCACCGACAAGACCCGTGCTAGAAGCTCTGAGTCTCTAGAACCCCCGTTGAACAATCTTAAGGGCGGAAGACTTCGTCTTCCACTAAAAAATTCTAAGCTAACTCTAAAAAGTTTTCGACTCTGTTAGGGCACCGTTGGATTGCACTACCTCCCCTAGAATCATGAACCCCGCCAGGATCCTTAAGAAAACTACAGATCCAACACCTGCTGGGAGTAGTCAACCTCTTCACGAAGCTTGCTCTCGGCCAGAATCTACCGTGTCTCTCAGAAGCTCAAGTTGCAACCCTCTCAACAACGACACCTCTACAGAAGAATGGAGTCTAACTTTAGTTAAACCGTACGACCCCTCTAGTTCCACGCTTAGTAATCTCGGGACGAGATTATTTTAAGGGTGGAAGATCTGTCACACCCCAACTTTTGCAACCTTGTATAGTTGTCCAGAATGCAAAAATTAGGGGGAACAAAAACTTTTCTAAAGACTAATTAGATGAATTGCCTTGATCTCGTTTGTTATAATGAAATGCTTTGATCTCAGCTGGTAGATGAATTGTCTTGATTTGCTTGTTGAGTTTTGTCTTGAGCTACTTCAAAGAACAACACCTCTAGTGGTAAAATCATCCTTGAATTCAAAACTTGGGATCATATACCCCTTAATACATCCCTCTCTTATACCCTAGTCAAAACCCCTAAGGCATCACAAGTTTGGCTAAGTCCTAAAATTGTTATCAGGTCCATTTTGGAGTCCCTGGATTAAGCTACCCCTTGCCATCCAAGGCAATGAATCTGGTCCTAAACCTACCTTATCATAAGCACTTCCCAACCATGTCCTTGTCTTGACCAAATACCTCTTATACTCATTTATCCTTGTCTCGTTTTGAGGCCAAGTCAAAAATATGTTTTTGGCAGGCTTAAAAAATTCAAACTTTGGCAGTTGATATCTAAGCACCCACAACTGTTATTAGTGACATCAATGCATGGATCTCATCTATGCGACACCCTCTACAACTTCCACGTATTGCATGTCCCATAATACCCTTGCAACCTATATTTTCAACTTGATCTTACACCCTATCCATTGTTGCACCACTAGATCCCATTTTCAACTTTTATCTTTTGCTTATCTTTATTCCATGTTTAATCTCCACAAAACCAAGAGGGAAGATGGTAGCCACATTATGTAGCCACCCTCTACCCTTGAGGTCACTTCTCCCAAAATATTTTATTTGCCAAAAATCTTATTTAAGATTCTTCTCTAATTTTCACTACAAAACTAATTCTAGTTTTAGCAAAGCTTTTCAATTTTATTTTCTCAAACAAAATAGGAAATGTGTGTGGTATGTCATATCACCTTATCTCCTCCCAAAAATATTTGCTTTATAATAATTATCCTTGTTTTGTTTTCTAACAAAATGCATGATATGGTACTTATACCATTTCTTGTTTGTTTTTAAACATAAGAAAATCTACCTTGCTTTATAAAGTAAGTGGAAAGTTTTGAACTCCTATACTCCACCTAGTTTCTCTCAATATTTTCAAATTTATTTTCATTTCAAAAATTGCCATAGCCATAGGAGAGATCCCAACCTTATTTGTTGAGCCATTTTTACAAAATAACCTTTGAGTCCCAACTATACCTTTTTATTGACACCTAATAATGCTTATGCATTATTGCATGTGATCATGCTCACACCTCCTCTTCTCTCTCTTTATCCATATTTGGATATCACATATTTCAACTATCCACTTCCTTCTACCTTGATCAAACTCATCTCTAACCTTGCCATCATCCACACCATCACCTAGCTAATCAACTTTGCCCATCTTAGTCAATATTGTGGCTCATCTAGGAATGCACTAGAGGTGAGCCGGCCATGCATTGCATGTATGACACTCTTACACCATGTTCCTTTCTCCCTCTCTCCTCTCTTGGTTAAATCATGGGAACCACGAATCTGCACCCTACCTGGCTCCTCTCAGCATCCCTACACCACCCCTCTAGCACTCCTTCCTCTTTCCTCTCTCTTTTCCTTCCCAATGCCATTGAATGGCATAGGTCTTGACCCAAACGCCCTAGACCTGCACCTCTATACCCCTAACCTTGTCTAACAGCTCTCCCTTGATTCCTGGAGACGTGTGATGCTTATCCCCCGAGCCCCAAGGCTCCCCACGCTCTCACTCGACCATGCCAACCCGGTGGTCACCCATTCTTGGTCAAGAAGGAAGCCAGCGTCCCATCCCCGAGGCTGCGCCAAGGAGACGTCCTGGCACCCCTTTCCTCGAGGTGCATGGTCCCGAGGAGATCCCTGCCCCGCAAGAGCCTCTCCCGTGCTCGCCAAGAACGTGGTCACCCCGCACCGGCCGTGCCTCGCGCGTTCCCGACCATCGTCGCCTCTCCAAGCAAAGACCTATGTCGTAGGCCCGCAAGGCACCGTGCATAGACCCCAGCGCAATGATCGACTCCCTCCCGCATGCTCCCTCATTCCATCGGTGCGTATCGAACACCTGCGTCCTGTCTTAAACGTCGCCTCACCGTGACCGATATGGCACGCTACTCTTCCTCTCGTCAGTCGCACTGTGCTTGCCTCTCGACCCCCTTGCATGATGACACCGCCCATTCCACCCAATCGCTCGCGCTCACGCGACCCAACCTTGTGCACCATGTCCACCATGAGCACGCCTCGGCTATAAAAGCCGGCCGAGCGACCCCAGCCTCTCGCTTCGCCCGATTGCACTCTCCTTCCCCTCACCCCACTCTTCTCACCATGCCAGACCTCACGAACAAACGCAGAGGGGCAGCTCTGGCCCGCTGCTCACCGGAGGAGCACCACCACCGTGGCTGCTGAGACGATGGCGGGCAAGACTGCGGACGCTCCCGTCACGCTCGTCTCTCCCCCTCTGCACCATCCTTCTCTCCATCCTCTTCCCGTCCTAACGCCCCCTTTTTCGCTGCCCAGGTCCGCCGGGAGCGGCCGCCGTCGTCGCCGGCCCGAGGGAGAGGAAGCCGACGGGAGACGCTGCTCCTTGCGTCACGGAGGCAGCGGACAAGCCCTGGACGCGCGCCCTGGACCGCCCCGGCGCGCCACCGCCCCGCCACGACGTCGACCGTCGCTCGCCATCCGCCGGTGAGTCCCCAGACCGCCCTGCCGCTTCCTTCTGGCCGCCGCGTGCGTGCAGCGACGCGGGAGGAAGACGGGATCCTCCCGATCGTGCACTGCATGGCCACGTCGGCCATGCAGGCCTGGCCCGCCACGGCCCCCCCTCTCCTTTTCTTTTTCGTTTTGTTTTCTTCTCCCACCCTCCACCTGGAAAACCCGCTTGGGCCGACCCAATTCGATTCTGGCGGCCCATTTAGTCTCAGCCCGCGCCCCCTTTCTATCTTATTTCCTGAAAATTAAAACTGCAACCCATCTCGATAGGATTTAATTCACCAAAATTCCAAAAATGCTCGAAATCAAGTGATTCCAATTTGGTAGTGTCCTATAACAAAATCCTAATCACCTGAGGCCAGTTTTAGACCAAGATCTATTTTAGGTTTTCCTCAGTTTTTAAAATGGTACAAACATGCAGTAGCCTTGATAATTCAATTGTGAGAGTTTCAAAAACATTTTGAGCCCAAAACCAATTTTTTAGTCAACCCTATGGTATTACCCAATTTTTGGAACTGGTTTGAGTGTTTTAGGGCAAAGTATGAAATTGTGGTATTTAGTACAAGATTGATCAGAATCTGTGTTTGAGGATTTGTTGCAGGAGCTTAAAATAATATCTCTGAATGAAACCAATTGAGTTAGAACCAGCCTTTCAATACCTTTCAGAAGCAACTGACCTTATATTTTTAGGATTTTTCTGCGATTTTTGGCATACAAATCTTGTTCTATGAATAGTTCAGATTCAAGCAAATTCCTAAATTTGTAGATTTAATATTTTTGAGTGAATCCAATTGGGTTAGTATTGTTTTAGTACTGGCCTTTTTGAACAAATATTGTTAGTCCCTTTTCTTGCTAGATTGTTTCTGTTTGTGTTAATTGTGTATCACATGGTTTGATGAACCAAAAACCTTTTTATTTATTAAACCCTTTAACCACAACTTTTATTTAAAAACAGCCATCTTATGTTTTAACCTTGCAAAACAAGTACCCCTGCATTCTTAGGCTTGTAGCATTTGAAACCTTGCTTGCAAGTTGAAATATGGTGTTGATTGTGTATTGCGTGTTCTTTTATTTTGCGACGCTAGATTCGAGCGATGTTGGAGTTGGAGAGGAAGGATTCGAAGAATTTGAAGAAGTCCAGGGACAAATAAGCCAACCAAGGCAAGCCATCTCTTGATCTCTGAATGTTGAATCACATATTGTGGTTACTTTGTTGTTATTATTGTCTCTCAATCTATCTTGTGTTGTTTCTACTTTTGTTGTTGGAGCATGCTCACCGTGAGCATGTTTAGTCTCTTTGGCACCTCACCGACAACCCCCTTTAGTGACATGGTGGTTGTCATCTTCATGATCTCGGTGTACCCTCTAAGTGTGATGGGTATGCCCACTTACCTTGAGTGTGTCGACCTCTCGACACCCTTTTTGCACCCCTTCGCGGTATGATAGTTAGTATCGTGCCCTTGTTATATCTTCTACTTTGAGTGATGCTATGCATACTTACTCCCAAGTGTGCCGAACCTCTTGTTGATGTTATACATACTTACTCTCAAGTATGTTGCACCCCTTGTTGATGTTCTGCATACTTACTCTCGAGTATGTTGAACCCCTTGTTGATCTTATGCATGCTTACCCTAAGCATGTATGCCCCCTTGACCGCCTATATTATCATCTTCTTGGTGCTATGATGATTAACATCATGACCCTTGTTTAATCATCCTACTTATATTGTCCCTACGCATGCTTATCCTAAGTATGTATGATCCCCTTGACACCTCATTTATCACCTCCTTAATGGTATGATGGCTAGCATCATGCCATTGTTGTCTCTTAGTTCTTACATGAAACTATAGGTTGGGAACCCCTTGGAAAAATCTTGTTGAAAAGAACTTTTGAAAAACCTTGGGTGAGTTGGACTTACCTAAGCGTGTGTTTATGAAAGGAAAGGATCTTGGCAAAGATGGTTGGAAAGAAAATCTTGTTTTCGAAAACTTTGGCGCCTAAGTATTCACCCGTGACAATTAACCCGCGCAACCACAGCTACTCCAACGTGGGCACGGAGCTTAGCTTGACGTTTGTTCTTCTTAGCATGAGGCACCGCACAACTATACAAGGGTACGGTTACCCCCGAGTCCGGGTTGTCAGTGTTGGGACAATAGTATAACGGGAGGCCTTCGGGGCTGACCCGTCCGGAAGATACTATGGGTCTCCTGGCTTGGCGGTGGAGCCACGCTCTAGAGGAGGTGAGCTGCCACGGTGCCGGGGAGGTACATACTCCATAGGGTAGGACCTCTTGCTAAGTCGAATGGGCGAAAGGCTATGTTCGGGTATCCGTCGTGGCATATGTTGTTATGCGGGGATGATGCCCACACGATAGGTATCCGGATAGAGGTGGGGAAAGTGTGCAAACTCTGCAGAGTTAAATCTATTCGAATAGCCGCGTCCGCGGTCATGGACGGTTGGAATGGCTGTTGCTTAGCCTGATGAGTTTTGGTTTACAAAATGGTTTGGCAAATGAAAGGAAAGAACTTGTTTTGAAGTACCGGAAGGGTACGGGAAAGGTTGTGACGACCATATGGAGATGGTCGGGAAGGACAAATAAATTGGGTTACCCCATCCTAGTGTTTTATGTGGAAGAACTCTTTGAAGTATCATCTTCAACAAAGATATAGAGATGTCATAGGGTATCTTTTGAAGTATCTTCTTTAACAAAGATATAGAGATGTCATAGGAATGTCTTATCACCCTCTTAGTGTCCCCTTCAAGCTGTGATGTGGGATGCTTTAACCACAAGAGAAACTGATTCTCTTTCACATGCTATATCCACCGGAGAAACTATTCTTCCTCTCTTGTCTTCTTTAGTTAGAATTGTTATCACCTTCTTGATGGTTTGCGAGTACAATTCAAATGTACTCACGGCTTTGTCCCTGGCTATTTACTTGGCCAGACTTGGAGGAAATCGACAGAAGAAGAAGGAGTTGGCGACGACTATGCGAGCTAGGAACGTCTTCCCAGTCAGTTGCCTGTAGGGTTAAGGCATATGACTTGGGCTCTACGCTGCTGAAGTGATTCTGCTACTCTGATGATTAGATTAGGCCCTTCGAGGCTATCTTGAAAAGATGGGTCATGTGACCTAATTGTAATTTTCTTATTCCGTTTTGTAAAGGATGATGTAATTTGATATCAGTTCGGTTATGTGTTCACGGCACACTGATCATGGGAACGTGAACTGTATACATAACAGGGTATTTCGGACAGCTAGTCCGGGGTCCCCACACTTTTCCAAGATTGATCTAAGATCCGGTTATCACCAGATAAAGATCAAGAAGGAAGACGTTCCGAAAACTGCCTTTGTCTCAAGGTATGGACATCATGAATACCTTGTAGTGCCTTTTGGATTAACCAATGCCCCAGCAATTTTCATGAATCTCATGAATAAGATTTTCATGCCATGTCTAGACAAGTTTGTCATCGTATTTATCGATGATATCTTGATCTATTCCAAGGATAAAGCGGAACATGCTGAACATCTAAGGATAGTGTTGCAAACACTAAGAGAACATCAACTCTATGCCAAGTTTAGCAAGTGTGAATTTTGGCTAGATCAAGTGGAATTTCTTGGTCATGTCATTAGCAAAGATGGAATCGCTGTTAACCCGAGCAAGGTAGCAGCAGTTCTAGAATGGGAAGCACCCAAGACTGTCAAGGATATCCGAGGATTCCTAGGAATGGCAGGATATTACCGGAGGTTCATTGAAGGATTCTCCAAGATAGCAGGACCAATGACAAAGTTGTTAAGGAAGAACACACCATTTGTGTGGTCAGATGAGTGTGAGAAGAGTTTTCAGACTCTAAAAGAGAAACTCACCACAGCACCGGTGTTAGCAGTTCCTGAAGATGGCAAGGATTACACCGTGTACTGTGACGCATCCAAACATGGATTGGGTTGTGTACTCATGCAAGATCGGAAGGTAATATCATATGGATCGAGGCAACTCGGACCTCATGAAGTGAACTATCCAACACATGATTTAGAGCTAGCAGCAGTTGTATTTGCACTCAAAACATGGAGACATTTTCTCTATGGAGCTAAGTGTGAGCTCTATACGGATCATAAAAGCCTCAAATATTTCTTCACTCAAAAGGAACTCAACATGAGGCAGAAAAGATGGCTAGAATTAATCAAGGATTATGATTTGACCATCAATTACACTCTAGGAAAGGCCAATGTTGTAGCATATGCCTTGAGTAGGAAGAGCACCGGCGGAGTGGAACAAGAAATATCACCGGAGTTGAGGAAGGAAATAAGTCAAGCCCAAATACAACTCTGGGAGAAGGAAGCTCATGAGGGACTATCGGCTTTGCAAGTAGCCGATGAGCTAAATGTCAACCTGAAGAATGAGATAATGATGGGTCAGCTGGATGATCCATTCATCGTGGAGGAGATGAGAAGGATAGATGAAGGAAGACCATCAGAATTTCACCGTGAAGAATCTGGATCATTATGGTTCCAGAAGAGAATTTGTGTTCCGGATATTGCTGAAATCAAGGAAGTAATACTCCGGGAAGCCCATCAAACACCATACTCCATTAATCCGGGAAGTACGAAGATGTACATGGATCTAAAGGAGCTATTCTGGTGGAACAATATGAAGAGAGAAATAGCACAATATGTGGCGGAATGCCATACCTGCCAGTGAGTGAAGGCTGAACACCAGAGTCCGGCAGGAAAGTTACAACCTTTACCTATTCCAGAGTGGAAATGGGAGGAAATAGGAATGGATTTCATCACCGGACTACCCATGACCAATAAAAAGAAGGACATGATTTGGGTAATCGTGGACCGGTTGACGAAAAGTGCACATTTCCTAGCAGTAAATCAGCAGGACAAAGGAGAGAAACTCATCGATCTTTACATCAAAGAGATCGTGAGTAAGCATGGAGTGCCTAAGAAGATAGTGTCGGATCGAGGATCCGTATTCACATCAGCATTCTGGAAACAACTACACGAAGCTTTAGGATCCAAATTGGACTATAGTACCGCCTATCATCCTCAGACAGGTGGACAAACCGAGAGAACCAACCAGATCTTAGAGGATATGCTTAGGGCCTGTGCCTTAGACTTCGGAGGATCATGGGAGGAGCACTTGCCACTAGCAGAGTTTTCATACAATAATAGTTATCAAAGCAGCATCAAGATGGTACCATTTGAAGCTCTGTATGGAAGAAAGTGTAGATCACCGATATGTTGGTATGAAGCTGGAGCAAGCAAGGAGTTCAATCCTGATTATGTCAAGGAAAAGCAGCACATCATTGACATTATAAGAGATAGACTGAAGATAGCCCAAAGTCGACAAAAGATCTATGCAGACCAAAAGAGAAGAACATGGGAGCCAAGAGTTGGAGACATGGTATATCTTAAGGTGAGCCCGATGAAAGGACTCCAGAGGTTTGGAGTAAAAGGAAAACTCAGTCCTAGATACATCGGACCTTTCAAGATACTGAGTCAGAACCGAGGTTTAGCCTTTGAATTGGATCTACCGGGAAGGCTAGCACAAGTTCACAATATATTCCATGTGTCACAACTCAGGAAATGCTTAAAGACCCCATATGAGCCAATATCACATGCGGAGCTCGAGTTACAACCAGATTTGACTTACATCGAGAAACCAACCAAGATTCTCGAGGAAAGCTGGAAACAACTCAGAAATAAAGCTATCAAATACTGCAAGATACAATGGAAGCATCATCCCGAGAGGGAAGCCACCTGGGAAAAGGAGGAGGACCTGAGGAAAACATACCCCGAACTCTTCAGGTATTACAACCACAACTTCGGGACGAAGTTTTCTTTAAGGGGGAAAGGCTGTAATGTCCCAGGTTTAGAGACGATCGAGGGGTAGATTTTAGAAAGGGATGTGCATTGCATTGTAATTCTGGGGAAATTTCGCGCTTTTAAACAAAAACTGCATCGAAGGGGGACAGGTTTCTCTCTCGACACTTTACAGGGTTAGGGTTTCGAGAGAGCTATGAACTTGTTCCTACTTAGCTAGATTAGGGTTTTGAGAAGAGAGAAGAGATGATGTATCACAATCTTAAGTTGCATGATTGAATACTCAATTAAGTTGCATGATTGAATTCAAACCAAATTTGAATTTGAATTTCATATTCAAACATCACATTGATACCACATCATTCAAACTTAAGATAATTCAATAAGTAATTAAAAGTAATCAAGAATATAAATAATACAACAATTATATAAAGCTCATTAAGGAAAATGGGAGCTTTATTGATATACACACAAAATACAATGTCATTTACAATATCCATAATTAGAAAAAGGAATATACAACACTTTACAAGAATTGGAAAAAGATTAGAAAAGAAAATAAAAAGAAAAGTACAAGGATGGATCCTATCCTAAATACTACAAGATCATCTTCACTTGATCTTGGATTTGATGACCTCCATATTCATCTTGCTCAATTGTTGATTCCTGCACATAATCACAACAAATAAAAGTTATGCCAAGTGGCATAGCCACTTGGCAGGTTAGAAATCAAATGAAAATATGAAATAGGCAGATAGGACCAAAGTGGCCGAGCTGATCCATGCCACAGTCAAGTTCCAGGTCCAGGTGCACAGCACCTGTCTACACACACACACGCACTCGCTCACGGGGCTGTGTGCATGCAGCACACACACACAGTGAGTCACCCAAAGGGAAAGGTGGAGCTGTCGACCAGGGATGCAATGGCTGGCCATATAAATGCTTTTCACAGCCAAAACCCTAGTCACTTGTTTCAGCCATCGACAGGCAGCAGTGGTAAGTCACCAAGAACAGCAAGTATAGCTCAAGAACACCAAGAACAGATGAACAGCTAAAGCTGTTTCATCCACTCCACAATCACCAGAAATTAAACCAAGACCACAAGCTTGCTAGGAGGAGCAGGGGCAAGCAAAAGACCAGCACGAGAAGCAAACCCTCTACACCAACAAAATTTCTAGGAGCTGGAGTGAGGTATACCAATCATCATGAACAAACCGAGATGGTTTTGTTCATAAATAAGCATATGCACCAATCACACATAAGCAAAAGGGTAGATACCCTATGTTTGTGTCATCCTATGCCTAACTAGTCATTTGGTTCAAGCAAACATAGAGAACAGCCGATAGAGATCATCCAGGGAACATTGGTTGTGTCTACACATGGACACAACCGAGAGAAATCCAACATGGATTCAAAACCCTGGCCAGATACCAGGCTCACTTGACAACCAGAGCTAGCTAAGCCATCAGACATGATAGACTATCATGTGTCTATCTAGATTATCAACATCAAAAGCATCTGGCAACCAGAAATGGTAAGGCTAGTAAGCAACAATCCACCACAGCCAGTTCCTGAGAAGTGGGAGCTACCATGACAGCACCAAGTGGCTGTCAAGGCTACCTCAAACCACAGCCAACATTTCCAGCACTTATATCATTACCCAGAGTGGTTCAAATGAAGCTAGGGTTCCCAATAAATGATTGGCATCCCTCTAGCTTTACCAAATCCACTCATATGATCATCACTGCAGAGCAGTTCACATCATTTATCTACATAATGAATCAAAGCTACACAGATAAATGAAACAGAGAAGTAAGCTATGCACCAGGCCATGCAGTGGATCCAATGGATCATTGCAGACAGTAGCAGTGACTTGAGCAAACACCAAGTAATACAGACACAAGCCAGTGTGTTACACTGACATCAGGAGAGCCTCAACTAGACACAAGAATGAAACAGCAGCCAATACACCAAGCAACTGATGATCATAAGATCATCAGGGCTTGACAAAGCATGCTAGAACCAAGCCTAGCATCAACACCTTAACCATATAAATTAAATGGCCACAGAACAGAAACAATGGCACAACAGACAATTAAATATATGACATATAATTGTATGCAGTAACATATCATCAAGAGAGGGTGTTGTCTAGACCACAAGCATGCTCAAGGGAGCATGTCCATGAATTATAGCACACTGAAGAGCACCCAGGTGCACTGGTTCTTGAAAATTAGCAAGAATTGCACACTGCAATCAAACCAGAGCAGTATATATGAACACATTTGATGTCAGGCAAGCATAGAAACAAGAACTGAGGCGCATGGAAGAAATCTTGCAAGTAAAGCAAGTTTACACAGGCACATAGCTTAGCAATCTTGCGCAGCAGCACAAGCAGCACATCAGCATAAGCAACACAGCAGTAGCACAGGCATAGCGCAGCAGCATAGCACAGCAGGAGCAGGCAAATATGGCGCAGCAGAAGAATACAACAGCTCTTGCGCAGGCAAGCACAGCACAGCAGCAGGACTAGAGGAGGAAGAAGGTCAGGCACAGGAGGGGAGCAGGAAAGGAGGCGCACTTACCCGGAGTCGAGGAGAACAGCGCAGCCATGGCGGCCACGGCGGCACACACCGGAGCGCGGCGGCGCCAGGCCAAGCCAGGCCATGGCAGCACCACAGCACCACGACCAGGCACATCAACATCGCAGCATCAGGGGCGCCGGCAGGCGGCGCATCGCCATGAATCCATGCGGCCAGGGTTGCAGACGAGTTGGGGCCGCATGGTGGCGTGGATGAATTCCAGATCGACGCGGACCACCGTGTCCGCCGTCGAAAGGCGGATCAGATCCACCTGATCTCGCCGGCGGCGGCGGCCTGAGTTGGCCGGAGAAATTCCGAGAAGGGGGCGGCGACGAGGAATCGCCAGAGAGGAGAAGGGGATTAGGGTTAGGTCGAGCGGCGCGGGGAGAGGGAGTGAGCAAGCGACCGCTCGGGTCGGTTGGACCCGAGCTGGTTTAGCCCAACCCACTGGGCCACCCTGACAGGTGGGCCTAGGGGCAATATAGACATTTCACAATTTCATTTAAAACAAGAAACTTTGAAATTAAATAGAAAATTGATAAGAGCTCTAAAAAAATAATTAAAAATATGAAAAAGGATCAGCATAAAATTCTCTATTTAAATAAAATATCAAACATAATTTTTGAAGACAATTAAAAAGAAGTCTTATTGTGATGATTTAAAAATTTAAACCACATATATTATTTTCTAAAATGAAAATAAGTCCATTAATGTCATTGGACTTTAAAAACACCTTGACAACATTTCAAGGTTGTATTTTACTTTAAATTAAGTATCCCCAAATTATTCTTAGTATTAACCTCTTACATGAAATAATAACGACATCGGAAGGGGGGAACAAACCCTAAAACTCGAAACATGTATAATTGCTTCTTTAACCATTGCCCTTATCGGACAATGATGCTATTTTTCAGAACCAGAGGACAAGGGTCAGTCCACACCATCCAACTGCAAAACTTTGCAGTTGTTCGAGCAAGTTCATCACTTGCTCATGTCATTTGAGTATTTCTATCAAATTACTTGCAAAGTACTATGGTTATCACTATTGCATAAAAATCAAAACCACTACTTTCATAACTATGAATATGACTATGTGGTGGGCAATGGAACCATGGTTTGTGTTGATATGGTGGATGTTCCATTGCATGGGTTTATATCCATCTAGGATTAAACAACAAATGTCGCCAGTGATTCTTGTGCCGTAATACCCGTGTTAACCATAAGATCCGGAGTGGGACGGAGTAGTCAAAAGTGTTTCCACCTCTTGTTCATCAACGGATGCGCTTACCGTAGCAGTTGTATCTGGCGGAACAACCGGAGGGTGGGGATCCCATTCTAATTCCCCACGGTAAAGCATTGCTTGCCATAGCAGTTGTGTCTTGCGGAACAACCGGAGGGTGGGGATCCCATTCTAATTCCCCACGGTAATGCGGTCTATGATGGGTTGCAGCTACCGGCGTAGGAGTGTATGGTAGATCCCAGCACTGTTGTCATGGTCGGGGTCCACCCTGAAATTACGGGAATAATGGGACCGGCATGGACCCAGGGTCGGGGCATGCAACAATGGGTGGGTGTTCGAGGTAGCGGAGGAACATGATTGGCTAGACCTTATACCGGGCCTCACACCATAGGAAGTGTGGACGGGAAAGCTGCCCGGTTGGCATCAAGGTTAAGATCTCTTATGGGTAAAGCAACACACCTCTGCAGAGTGTAAAGAACTGTGACCTGTCACTCCCTGTTCCGGGATAAGGAACTGCGAACGCGGCCGGAAAGGAGCTCTATGAAGTTCTAGTAAACCGGTGAAGGCTGACGGACATAGCTCTTTGAAATAAAAGCAATCTCTTGAAGAAATGTTTACCAAAACTTGCATTGGTATTAGACTTTCTGGTCTAATATCGTAGCTAGTGCATTAAACACCTCTTATCTATAATGAACTTGTTGAGTACGCTCGTACTCATACCACTCTTAAATCCCATGCTTAGATTGTCTGAATCATTTGGAGGAGGACTACGACAACAATGAAGGAGCCGAGATCATCGGCTATGAAGAACCAGACCTCTCTGGAGGTATCGAGGGCGTAGACTACCTCATCGTCTACGGAACCGGGGAGGCTTCCGGAGGAGATCAAGCCTAGAGACATCCAGTAGTAGTAGTAACCGAGCAGCCCGAACTCTAGTATTTAGCTGCTCGAGGCAATAAATGTATAGTTTAATGAGACTTTTATATTGTAAGCTAAGTTGGGTTCACCTCGAACCCAGGAGTATCCCTCTGAGGACCCAAGAGGAGCTCCAAGACAATATATGTTTGATGCTTGTAATAATAAGTGAATGAGTTATGGACCCTGCTATGTTCTGTTGTACTACTCTGAGGGATGTAATATTTGCGGAATGGTACTTCGTGAATGTTATATCAACGACTGGCATACTACAACATGCAGTGGTATGCAGGGTCACCACATAGCCTCCGCCTCCGCCTCGTAGTTCTTGTTCTTGGCTGCCAAGGTCTGGATCCTTTGCTGGCTCTTCTTGAGTTTTTCAGCAAGATCCGACAGCTCTTGAATATGCTTCTCCAAGAGTTCTTTTTTCTTCTTGGTCTCCTCCTCGGAGGATTCCTTCAGGAACTTCTTGAGGGATTCATTTTCCGCCTCAAGAACATCGACCTTGGCGGCAAGGGTGTCGATGGAGGGGCCTTTGGCAATTTCTTCTGGAACTCGGAATTTCAACAACACAGGTAGTTCAGATAGTATGGTCACATTGACGATCCTGGGGGCTCAGTCGGAGTTATTACCTTCATGACCCTTGATGCGAATCTCCAGCAGCGCGATGGCCTTCTGATTATCCGCGTCCCTGGTTTGAAGAAGTTCAATTTCTTTCCTCTGCTCCAGCACATGGGTGCGCAAATCCTCGCGCAGTTTCCGCGTGTTCTGTGAGAGCAGTTTAAGGATTAGACGGAAATTCAAACTTGTGGGGGCTGGACGGAAGTTAAAATAGTTAGCATGTGAAAATTTTGATTTTCCGCTACAATTTACAGTTCAAGACATTGGCTCATACATGTTACTCGGAAAAATGCATTAACCAATGCCTGGGGGCTGGTGTTACCTGATGCACATTCTTGTGCTCGGCGAAGAAAGCCTTGATACCGCTCTCCAGCTCGGTCAGCTCCTGCTCCTCCGTGTTCGCAGGCCCCCACACTTGCTCCATCATGGCGGAGATCTCCGCGTGGCGCTGAGAAAGGGGGACCTTTTGCAGGATTGGGAAGAAGTGAGGATGAGTCTGGGGCGTTCCAGTGGCGCCGCTCAAGATGAGTTTTCTCTCGACTTTGTCAGTCAGAGCATCGGTTGAGGTAGCAGTAGGCTGCTCAGGTGGAGGTGCAGATGAGGATGCGCTCTTGCCGGAATCGCCATGGCCGGACTCGGCAGTTGGGTCCTCCAGAAGATCATCAATGTTGATGACGTTCTTGGGATCCGGCTTGGCGGCTAAGGAGGCCTTGGGCGGAACCTCCACTTCCGGGGTAACTGGAATAGAAGCTGGAGATGGCTTGACCCTCTTCTTGGTAATCTTAGGGGCTTGGCTTCCGGAGCTTTTGTTGCAATATAAGAAAAAGAAGCATAACAAGTTAGTGTATGTTAACTCACAGCAGCAACAAGATCTTGTGACGGAAACCAGATGCTTACCCAGTTGGTATAAAGAATTGCTGGATGTTGGGTTGAGCACGGTTGCTGGTATCGATAAGCTTGAGGCGTTTCTTTTCCGCCTCCGCCTTACGGGTAGCCGCGGTGCTAGGCACCTCGCGGGCACGTTTGGCTGCAGGGCTGGAGGGAGCAGCTCTCTTCCTCTTGGAAAGGCGCGGAGCTTCGGGGGCTTCCGCCTCAGATGCGGCTTCCGGGTCAGTGTTTCCCGATTGAGGGACCCGGAGGAGAGTTCCGAGTTCGCCCTCTTCGAGGGCTTCGAGCTTTGTTACCAAGCCAATACTTAGACAAAATTTAGAGTGTAAAGGAATCGACAGGTGGGTCGAGGTAACGTACCGCGGTCCCGGAGCCGTTGGTGTGGATGTCCTTGTTACACACGTGAATATGAAGATCACGCTGAATCTTGATGAGGAGTCGGATCCGTTTGTCGATGGCGTCGGCGGAGAGGTTGTCCTTAGAAGCGCGCATAGGATCATCGCGCCCGTGTATTGGAACATCAAGCGGTCTCGATGTTGAAGTGGTTGGATCCACTTGGTGAACCAGGACATGGTGAGGTCCTTCCCCGTCAGACCTTCCTCCGTCAGCTTGCAGATCCGCCTAACTGCGCGAGTCAGCTGAGGCGACTCGGAAAGATGAGGACATTGCGTCCAGGCCGGATTCTCGCTGGCGGGGCTATTTTTGAAGGGCGGCAGCACCCTCTCGCTCGCCGGGTCGGAAACGTCCTTCAAATAGAAGAAACCCCCCGACCAATATCATGCGGATTCGTGGCGGTCGGTTGGAGGGTAGACGCGGCCAGGGCGGAGCATAAAGGTTATTGACCCGCAGGTGGCCAACTCGGAAGCTTTAGGAATTTTCTCCTTCTTGACGGAGAAATAGTACTGAAATAAAGGAAGCTTTGGAGGTATCCGGAGATGGCCCTCGCAAAGGGTGACATGATTGCTGATCGCCAAAACGCTGTTTGGGGATATGTTGTGGGGCTGGAGCCCATACTCCTTCAAGATTTCCGAGAAGAAATCACTCGGAGGAAATGAGAAGCCACGCTCCACGAGTGCCTTCGTCACCACCATTTCTCCGGCTTCGGGAGCTGGAGCCAGAGAACCCGGAACTGTTCGCCAGGATCCGGACTTTAGGAATCCCTCCGCTTCGAGGTTGTTGAGCTCTATTTCGGTGGTGGTGCAGGGCCATCATTTCCCCTTGGCTTTGCTGTCTAGCTGACGAGCCTTGGATTTTTGGCGGCCGCTTCTTCCGCCTTCTGCTCTGATTGGTCTGCTCTGGAGGTTTTCTCCGGGATAGTGGATGTTCCCTCGGCGTTCTTGCCGGAACCCTTGGAAGGCTCCAGCTGAACTGGGACAAAGGGTGGAGGAGCGGAGGAGAGGGGTGTTGCCATGACTGGCTTGGAGGTGGGAGGCGGAGTCGAAGAAGACATCTGAAGAAAAAAACAATGGCGGAAAAGCTGGCTTAGTCGAATCCCTAACTGAAACCCTAGACTCATCCCTACCAACTACGGTGTGAAGACGAAGCTCGAGAGCTTACCGGAATGGTTTCCGCGGTGGTCGGAGTCGCCGGCGACGATGTTTTGGCGCGGTGGCTCGCCGAAGTTAAGAACAGGAAGAACACTGCGCGGCGGTGAAGCGACTCCGGTGAGACTCCGGCGAGATTCTGGCAGACTCCGGTACGGCGGAGGGAGAGCTCCGAGGCGGCGCTGCGCTGAGAGGTGAATGGGGGGTGAATGAATTGTTTAGGGTTAGACGGTGGATATTTATAGGCCGTGGGAGGAGATTCGTGCTCCGCATCCTGTGGTCGGAATGCAAGCGTCGCACCGTTGGATGATTGACACGTGTCGCAAGCCCTAACGGTAAAAATGGCTAAGGATAAGTTACCGCTCAAATCGCGCGAAAATGGCGCCAAGATTGGCGGAACCGTTTGAATCTTTTAAGGTTCCGGGTTGTAGCGTGGAGATAAACAAACTCTTGTCCGCAGCAGGGGAGTAACCCGGAGACATGCTGAATGCTGTCGATGGATGAAGTCCCGCAGGATGGGGGAGATTTCCGACTAAGAATTGGAGAAAAAGAAAAAATATAAAGTTGGAGTTCTTAAAGTTTCCCCATGTTACCAAGATTGAGGGAAGCTTTAAAGTTTTAGCAAGGCGGAAACAAGAGGTGAATCTCGGAGAACTCTAGGGGCTACTGTTGTGGGTATACTTCATGGGTGTACCATCGACAGTGCCTAGATCCGGCAAGCCCGGGTGGCCCATAGACGGTGATGTGGCATGTGGCCCATCGGGCGGCCCAGTTGCTGTTGATCATGAAAGATGAAGTCCAGCCCAGGATCAGTAAGCCGGATCCGAACCGACCTTCAGAGGAAGCCGGATCCAGGGAGGCCCATGAGGAAACCGGATCCAGTACGACATATATGGAAGGGGGATCCTTGACGTACACGGCAAGACATTGTACCGTAGTGAGGCAGTCTGTAATCCGGCTAGGACTCTCCATGTAAACCCTAGATCCGTGCGCCTATATAAGCCGGATCCCGGGAGCCCTAGGGGCACAACCACAACTCATTGTAACAACGCGAAAGCGCCCAGATAATTCCAGACAAGCAGTTGTAGGCCCTGTCCTCGTGCAGGTGTTCCGAAGCTGGGTAAATCGCGTACCACCGTCCCGAGTGCACTCCGCCCTATGGCCCCTACTTCTTCTCTCCCTCGTGAGGATCCCTCCTCCGGGGTACCGTCGAATAGGCAACGACACATGGGCTTGCTTATGCTTGTATTGCTTGCCTGCAGCTCTCACTGTGACTCTGTTCTTGTTACTACTCCTGCTAAACGATCAAGTGTATTCAATTGTCTTGCCCTGGCTTGATTACTGTGGCAATCTCTTGCTTATGCAAGTACCAGTGCTATCAGTGTGATGCTCATAGAGCTTTGTTTCACTGTAAAGCTCTGTTGAGCTTGTCTATTGACTAATTAGCTCTACTTCTTGTTGGAGTGGTTCTGAATACAATTATATCTTGCTTATCAGATTATCTGTGATGCAACTGTTCATGTTCTGTGGCTTTTTAGTTCATGTGTTGGTGCTGGGCTTGGCTGTAACCTGCTCTGTCATGCTCTAGCAAGTCCCTGATGATCATATGCTCATCAGTTGCTTGTTAAGTCTGTTGTTTCATGTTTGTGTCTCACTGTTGCTCTCTCTTGTGTCTGTGTGACACACATGCATGTGCTGGTGCTTGCTCAAGCATCAGCTGATGCTGGCAGTGATCCTCTGGATCATTTGCAAGTGTTCCAGTTACTAGTTGCTTGTGTAATTCATTTATCTGTATAGCTTGTTATAATTTAATGGATAAATGAGATGAACTGTTTCTATAGTTATGATTCTTTTAGTTAAATGATTTGAGCTAAAGGGATGCCAACCATTGGTCGGGGACTCTAGCTCACTCTGAACCCTTCTGGGTAATGATGTAGTGGCTTGCTTATCTGTTTTAGGGTTTGAGGTGACCCTGAAAGCACCTAGTCGTTGTCAGAGGTGGCTCCTCTCTCTGTGGCTTGATGAATGCTTACTGGTTGATCCTCTTCTGGATTTTCAGTAGCTTTTGGTGTTGAAAAATTAAATAGACATAATCTGTCTATATATCTGATGGTTTAGTGAACCTCTAGCTGCTAGGTGAGTTGGCTAGACTGGTAGTGCATCAAATCCTTGCTGGATCATTTGGTTGACTGTAGTGGTGATACACTTGGTTTGAATCATTGTTTCCCTGGGATTATCTCTACTGGTCATGCTCCTATTTTGCCAGTAGCTATTGGCTCATCACCAGATGATGATACACATAGGGTATTCCTACCCTTTGGCTTGTGTGTGATGCATATGCTTCATTATGAGCAAAACAGTCGCTTGCTCCTGGATTTCTTGGTTATACCTCACTCCAGCTCCTAGGAAGGATGTTGGTGTAGAGGTTTTGCTTCTGAATTGTGGTTTGTGCTTGCCCTGCTCCTCATGGTGGCTTGTGATGATCTACTTCATCTTGTGCTTGCTCAACAGTCAATTGTTCTTGGTGAAACTGTTTCTGGATGGTTTCTGGTGGTGTGCTGTTCTTCCTGTTCTAGTGTTCTTACCCTTTGGAGCTGATGCCGATGAGCTGCTAGGGTTTGGGCATGAAAAAGTTTATATATTGTCCTCTCCTTGCTCTCCTGGTCGACAGCAATGCCTGGCACCATTTTGGTGACTCTCCACTGACCTGTGTGCTGTTGGGCATGCATGTATCCTTGTGAGCTGCTTGTGTTCCATGGTTGGAACTTGGGCTGCTGATGGATCAGCTCGGCTGAGCCTTGGTATTATCCATCGATTTTATGTTTCTTCTCTAATCTGCCAAGTGGCTTTGCCACTTGGCATAATGCCTTGTTTGTTATGTGTGTGTGCAGGGATCAAATGGATGATCAAGAGAATCTCAAGATCATGTTGAACAAGAAGTTCTTGAAGATTAACTTGTATAGTTTAGAATCTTTCCATTCCTTGTAATTTTCCTTTTTCTTATTTCATTTATTCAATTTCTGAAATGTGTTGTAATATTTATAAATCATATGGATATTGTAAATGACAATGTATCTTGTGTGTGATAATAAATAAAGCTCAAGTTTCTCTAAAGAGCTTTCATTTATGTTTCTATTCTTTTATATTCATAATTTTCAAATTTCCATAATAGTTTATTGGATTAATCTTTATTTCAAATTATGTTATATCAAATTGAAGTTTGAATTTAAAATTCAAACCTAACTTGTTTGAATTCAATCATGCAAATTTAATTGGAAGATGAAATGTTTCCCTCTCTTCTCGAAAACCCTAGTTTAGTTTATTGAGGTCCAAGTCTATCGCACTCTCGAAACCCTAACCCTGTAAGGTGTCGAGAGAGAAACTTGTCCCCCTTCGATGCAGTTTTCTTTTAAAAGCGCGAAATTTCCCCAGATTTTACGATGCAATGCACATCCCTTTCTAAATTCTACCCCTCGATTGTCGCTAATCCCGGGACATTACAGCCTTTCCTCCTTAAAGAAAACTTCGTCCCGAAGTTGTGGTTGTAATACCTGAACAGTTCTGGATATGACTTCCTTAATTAAATCTTCTTCCTTCTCCCAGGTGGCTTCTCTCTAGGAATGATGCTTCCATTGTATCTTGCAGTATTTAATAGCTCTATTCCTGAGTTGTTTCCAGTTCTCCTCGAGAATCTTGGCTGGCTTCTCGATGTATGTCAAATCAGGCTGTAGATCTAGCTCATCATGAGATACTGGCTCATCTGGGGTCTTTAGACATCTTCTGAGTTGCGATACATGGAATACATTGTGTACTTGAGCTAACCTTCCCGGTAGATCCAATTCAAAGGCTAACCCTCGGTTCTGGCTCAGTATCTTGAAAGGTCCGATATATCTAGGGCTAAGCTTCCCCTTCAATCCGAATCTCTGGAGACCTTTCATCGGACTTACTTTAAGGTATACCATGTCTCCAACTTTTGGCTCCCATGTCCTCCTCTTTTGGTCTGCATAACTCTGCTGTCGGCTTTGAGCTATCTTGAGTCTGTCCCTTATTACATCTATGATTTGTTGCTTCTCTTTCACATAATCTGGATCAAACTCCTTGCTTGAACCTGCCTCGTACCAACAGAAAGGTGACCTACACTTCCTTCCGTACAGAGCTTCAAATGGTGCCATCTTGATGCTGCTTTGATAGCTGTTGTTGTAGGAAAACTCCGCTAAAGGTAAGTGTTCTTCCCATGATCCTCCGAAATCTAGGGCACAAGCCCTAAGCATATCTTCTAGTATCTGGTTTTTCCTTTCTGTTTGTCCTCCTGTCTGAGGATGATAGGCGGTGCTATAGTCTAACTTGGATCCTAAAGCTTCATCTAGTTGTTTCCAGAATGCTGATGTGAACACGGATCCTCGGTCTGACACTATCTTTTTGGGTACTCCGTGTTTACTCACAATCTATTTGATATAAAGATCTATGAGCTTCTCTCCTTTGTCATGTTGATTCACTGCTAAGAAATGTGCACTCTTCGTCAACCGGTCCACGATTACCCATATCATATACTTCTTTTTATTTGTCATGGGTAGTCCGGTGATGAAATTGTTATCACCAGAATTTGACCGGATCAGAGGTGGGCCACGATTGGAGATGGGCTTGAAGAATATACATAGAAGGAATACATGAATCGGCCTTGTATACCAAGTTTGGGCTAGTTTGCCCGTGTATCTGTAATATAGTAGGATACGTGTCATTTAGAAGTTAGAGTTTAACCCGTGCACGGTTAGGTGCACGCCTGAATTAGAAAGTCCCCGGACTATAAATATGTATCTAGGGTTTATGAAATAAACAACAATCACGTTCACCACAAACCAATCTCGGCGCATCGCCAACTCCCCGTCTCGAGGGTTTCTTCCGGGTAAGCACCATGCTGCCTAGATCGCATCCTGCGATCTAGGCAGCGACACGTTTATTCGTCGTTCATGCGTTGCTCGTGCTCGAAGCCTTTTTGATGGCGAGCAACGTAGTTATCATAGATGTTTTAGGGTTAGCATTGTTCTTCGTATCATATGCTATCGTCGTGCAACCCTTAGGCATCTAGCCGCCCTTACGCCTATCACGGGTGTAAGGGCGGCACCCCGCTTGATCATTGTTTAGTAGATCCGATCCGTTATGATTGCTCCTTGTTCTTCAAGGATTAGTTTAATATCTGCATTGTTAGGCCTTACAAACGGGTCGAAGGATCCGATGGCGCGTAGGATGTAGTTTGCTAGCCCTAGACAGGATGTTCCGAGGATCAACTTCGTGTTGGTTTTTAGGCCTTGTCTAGGGTCGGTTTACGATCACCGTGCGTGGCCGCCGGGCTCGATCACGAGTAGGATGTTCCGATTGTGCGGTGAAAACCCCAAATCGTAGTAGGTCGCTTTAGCTTTATCTTGATCAAGCAGGACCACCATCTGATCGTACACCTCGTACGTATCATGGGTGGATCGGCTCTTTGAGCCGATTCACTGGACAACCTGAGAGCCGATCGAGGCTCGTATTTAACGTTTACGTGTATGCCATGCAGGAAACTAAGCGAGGCATCATCCAACACCTTCTTGACCTGGTATAGGTCAGGTGGCACGCCCTTGCATCAGCATCGGACGTGTGTGCGAGAAGGCTTTGCGGGCCGTCGCTCGGAGGGACCAGGGCCAGCCGCAGTCTCGGGAGATTCCCGGCTCTACGGTGTTGCCCGTCGCTGCCCGCCGGTGGGTTTCTCGACCGCAACACATTCTCGGCACGCCCGGTGGGACCATCTTCGACATCCACCGCATCGCCATCTACATCCGAGATGGCGGAAGGCACTCCGGTCAAGTACGAGGATCTGACTGAGGAGCTCAAGAAGAAGCATGACGAGATCAAAGCAGTCCTCGAAGCCGACCTCATCGGCTCTTTGTTATCACCAGATTTTGGCTAAATCAGGAGGTGGGCCGCGATCAAGATGGGCTTGGAAGATTACACGTGGAAGATCTCTGAAGCGGCCTTGCTCGGTGAAGTTGGGCCAGATTGCCCATGTATCTTTAAGTATAGTAGATTGTATCTAGATTAAAAGTTAGAGTTTATCTCGTGCACGGTTTAGTGCACGCCCACATTAGAAAGTCCGCTGGACTATAAATATGTATCTAGGGTTTATGGAATAAACAACAACCAACGTTCAACCACAAACAAATCTCGGCGCATCGCCAACTCCTTCGTCTCGAGGGTTTCTACCGGTAAGCACCATGCTGCCTAGATCGCATCTTGCGATCTAGGCAGCACAAGCCTGCCCACGTTGTTCATGCGTTGCTCGTATCGAAGCCTTTTTGATGGCGAGCAACGTAGTTATCTTAGACATGTTAGGGTTAGCATTGTTCTTCATATTACATGCTTTCGTAGTGCAACCCTTGCATGTCTAGCCGCCCTTACACCTATCTTAGGTGTAGGGGCGACACCCCGCTTGATCATAGTTTAGTAGATCTGATCCGTTACGGTTGCTCCTTGTTTCATCAAGGATTAGTTTAACATCCGCAATAGTTAGGCCTTACAAAGGGTTGGAGGATCCAGCGGCGTGTAGGGTGGCGTTTGCTAGCCCTAGAAAGGATGTTCCGGGATCAACCTCGTGTTGGTTTTTAGGCCCTGTCTAGGATCGGCTTACGGTCACCGTGCGCGAGCGCGAGGCCCAATCGTGAGTAGGATGATCCGATTATGCGGTGAAAACCCTAAATCGTCGTAGATCTCATTAGCTTTACCTTGATCAAGCAGGACCACCATATATTCGGACACCTCGTCCGAATCATGGGTGGATCGGCTCTTTGAGCCGATTCACGAGATAACCCGAGAGCCGATCGAGGCTCGTATTTAACGTTTACGTGTGTGCCCTGCAGAAACTAAGCGAGGCATCATCCACACCTTCCCGACCGGGTATAGGTCAGGTGGCACGCCCTGCGGTTGGCATCGGCGCGTGCGACCAGGGAGGCTTTGCGGGCCGTCGCTCCGAGGGACTGGGGCCAGCCGCAGCCCTAGTTGTTCCCGGCTCTACGGTGTTGCCCGTCTCTGCCCGCCAGGGGGTTTCTGACGTCAACACATTCTGGCACGCCCGGTGGGACAACCTTCAACATCCACCACGTCGCCGTCTGCATCCGAGATGGCGGAAAGCACTCCGGTCAAGTACGAGGATCTGCCTGATGAGCTCAAGAAGAAGCATGACGGAATCAAGGCGGTCCTCGAAGCCGAACTCATCGGCTCTTTCCACAGAACCCGCTCCCAGGGCCAACCAGGACACTTGTTCAGCATCAACATGGTAGAACTTGGGTACCGCCCCGGTAAGGGTAGTGATGAGGGCAGCTGCTCTCATAGCAAGAGTGAAGAAGGAGCCGACCCACGCAACCGGCTCCGACACTGCCACCAAGTCCTGGTGATGATCAAAATGGAGGCCGATTCTAGCGATCGGACCGTATTATCCGCGCCGCCCGCTCTCCCAGTATTTGGCGTCGACCTCACAGGGGACGGAAAGCTGGGGTATGGGTTCACCTCGGCTGATGAGCTGGAGGAAGTCGACATCGGCCATGGGGACAAGCCGCGACCAACTTTCATCAGCAAGAAGTTGGATCCACAGCTCAGGAGCCAGATGATTGCTCTGCTGAAAGAATACCCAGATTGCTTCGCATGGGACTATACAGAGATGCCTGGGTTAGACGAAGCATCATCGAACATCGGCTCCCTCTTAAGAAAGGATTTCGGCCGTTCCAAGCAACGAGCACGTCGGATGAGAGCCGAAATTCTGGAGGAGGTCAAGAAAGAAATCGAGAAGATGTTGGCCGCCGGGTTCATCGAAGCCATGCGGGTATGCCGAGTGGATCTCCGGTCATCGTGCCTCGTAGAGAAGAAGGATGGCCGATGGCGTGTGGCCATCGATTTCGGAGATCTCAACGAGCCACCCCCAAGGACGAATATCCAATGCCCGTGGCGAAGACACCGATCAATGCAGCCTGCCGGCCACAAGGTGTTGAGCTTCATGGATGGCAACGCCGGCTACAATCAAATCTTCATGGCTCCGGAAGACATACACAAGACCGCATTCGGAGTACCGGGGGCGGTAGGCTTGTTTGAATATGTAGTGATGACCTTTGGATTGAAGAATGCTGGTGCAACGTACCAACGAGCTATGAACTATATATTTCACGATTTGATCGGTAAGTTGGTGGAAATCTATATCGACGACGTCGTAGTCAAATCTGTTTCCATGGAGGGACACTTGGATGATTTACGGCGCGTCCTAGACCGAACTCGGAAGTTCGGACCGAGAATGAACCCGAAGAAGTGTGCCTTCGGTGTGACGGCTGGTCGGTTCCTAGGTTTCCTGGTTCATGAACGGGGAATCGAAATCGGCCTGAAGAGTCAAGAGGCGGTGCGCACCATGCAGCCGCCCACCACGAAGAAGGAGCTCCAACGTCTCATCGGCAAGATCAATTTTGTCCGACGGTTCATCTCCAATCTGTCGGGACGAATCGAGCCATTTATGGCACCGGTGAAGACCAAGTCCGACGACGAATTTCACCGGGGGCAGAACGAGCAGGCGTTCGATGAAATTAAAAGGTATCCGACGACGCCGCCTGTGCTAGTTCCGCCCGGCAAGACAAGCCGTTCTACATCTACCTATCAGTGGCTGACACGTCCATCGCCTCGGTGGTGGTGCAACTCCACGAGGGCGTCGAAAGGGTCGTTTTCTACCTCAGCAGAAGGATGTTGGACGCGGAGACAAGGTATCCTGAGATCGAGAAACTGTGCCTCTGCCCGTTCTTTACCCGCACCAAGCTGCATCACATCCTTTTGACGGCGGAGATCTTCGTCATATGCAAGTCGGATGTCGTCAAGCACATGCTGTCGGCCCCTCGTGTTGAAAGGCCGACCGGGTAAGTGGATGTTTGCGTTGTCGAATTCGATCTCCGGTACCGGCCTGCGAAGCAGCTCAAAGGGCAAGCGTTGGCCGATCTCATAGCTGAGCGAATCAGTACCAATATAGCAGCACTATCCATACGTGCATGGGCTATGTTCTTCGATGGATCGGCTTGCGACGAAGGTTGTGGCATCGGTATTCTGCTCGTGTCGCCTCGGGGGGCAGAGTACTCTTTCTCCATCAGATTATCTACCCCTTGCACTAACAATGTGGCAGAGTACGAGGCAGTACGTAAGGGGATGGAATTGCTATTAGAAGCTGGGGCAGAAGCAGTAGAGCTTTTTGGAGACTCTAAGTTGGTGATTAACCAGCTCACGGATGAATACAAGTGCGAAAGTGAATTGCTTTTCCCATACTTGGATGGAATGCCGTGAGTTGATGACACAGTTTCGGTACATCAACTTTAATTGGGTCCCAAGAGCCCAAAACACCGAGGCCAACAATCTCGCACAAATGGCGTCAGGCTATATAGATACCCCTGAAGGGTCGGAGGTCCAGGTGCAATTCCTGGAGCAGGATGATTGGAGAGCCGAAATCTTCAATTACTTACAAGATTCGGCTCGGGGGGCACCCAAACGGATAAGATACAAAGCCATGAAGTATGTCCTCATAGGAGACGATATGTTCTACAGGACGTTGGAAGGGTTACTACTCAAGTGCCCGGGACCAAGCGAGTCTAATCGGCTCTTACATGAGGTGCACGAAGGCGCCCGTGGAACTCATCGGTCGGCTCACAAGATGAAGTGGCTAATCGGGCACTCGGGGTTTTATTGGCCCACCATGCTTGAAGACTCGCTTCAACTACTACAAGGGGTGCCAAGCATGCCGGATGTTTGGGAAGATTCAGATGGTACCGGCATCGGCGATGAACCCTATCATCAAGCCTTGGCCGTTCCGAGGGTGGGGCATGGACATGATCGGCAAAATCCATCCGGCGTCGAGTAAAAAACATGAATGGATTTTGGCCATCACAGATTACTTCACCAAGTGGGTGGAAGCCGTCCCTATGAAGAAGGTAAAATCAGAAGATGTGATCAAGTTTGTGAAAGAACACGTGATTCATAGGTTCGGGATTCCCCAAACTATCACGACCGATGGAGGTTCGGTCTTTGTTTCTAAAGAATCCAGGAAATTCGCGATGACATGGGGATTAAATCGATCCGATCATCTCCGTACTATGCTCGAGGCTAATGGGCAAGCTGAAGCGTCCAACCGGAGTTTAATCAAGCTGATCAAGAGAAAGATTGATGAGAACCCTAGGGATTGGCACGAGAAGTTATCAGAAGCATTATGGGCCTACCGCATGTCGTGCCATGGAGCTATAAAGACTTCGCCGTACCAGCTTGTCTATGGACAGGAAGCCGTATTACCTTGGGAAATTACGGCTGGATCAAGACGTGTCACGTTTCAGAATGATCTGACAGCGGAAGAATATGCAGCTTTGATGAGTGACACTATTGAGGACGCAACAGAACTTAGGCTTTGGTCATTGGAGAAGATTAAGGAGAACAAATCCAGGGTAGCTCGTGCCTACAATAAGAAGGTTAGACCAAAGGAGTTTCAAGTTGGTGATCTGGTATGGGAAGCTGTGTTGCCGTTAGGAACCAGAGACAAGGCATATGGCAAGTGGTCTCCTAATTGGCACGGTCCGTACAAAGTCGTCCAGGCCTTGAAAGGTAATGCATATATGTTGGAAGAGTTGGACGGACAGAAGTTCCCAGTAGCCGTCAATGGTCAACACCTCAAGAAGTATTTCCCAAGCATGTGGGATGATGGGCAGTAAGGTATGGAGGCCGATTTTGAATCGGCCGATTAAAAAAAAATTTGAGTACAGCCGATGCAGCAGTCATCGACTTAAGGATATAAAAGCCGATGCATGGCCATCGACTCAAGAGGTATACATGGACGTGCAAATCAGGTTAGGGAAGGAGCTAAACTGACCTGCAAGAAGTAGATTGAAGAGGCTCGGGGGGCAGCTCGCCCTAAAATATCTTTGTTTCGGAGAGCCGATTTCGTTGGAATCGGCTAGTTCCATATTAATCATTTGGAAGCCAAGGGTAGCATTTTTGGCTGGTTCATCACTGATTCAGCAACAGTTCCAGGGCCCTTGTAAAGACACCTTCTCACGACTGAACCCACGGCTTACTGCGAATGGCGGTATTATTATCATCGGGCATACCGGCTAATCTGGGGAGGTGATTGAATTGACCTGTTTCGCAGATTTATCGTGAGAGACCGATGCGTTGCCATCGGTCATTGGACGTTGATTGGGCTAACGGTCGACAAAGTCAGATGAGGAAAAATAAGCTGAATCAGCACACGGGACATCGGCAAAATCAAAAGAAGTTTTCATTGATGATAAAATTTCTTACAAGGAGAAACCGATTGTTCAACAAGAGGGAACGGATTACTACCTACCAGCTCTATGGTAGTAAATCCCTACTCTAAGGGCTGTTGCCGTCTTCGCCGTCACTAAGGTGGCTGTCGCCGTTGCTGTTGTCGGCGAGTTCCTCGTGGCTGCTACTGTGACCTTCAGCAGAGGCCTCTTCCTCGTCATCATCATCGTCCTCGTCTGACCAAGCCCAGCCCCGGATACGCTTTGGTGGTGGTTCGTCGGAGGAGGTGTCATCCTCCTGTTCCTTCTTCAAGTCGGAGGAGGCATCTTCTTCTTCGTCGTCCTTTTCTGCTTTGGTGACGGAGGTGAATTTACCCCGGAAGGGAGGGTCGTCGTCGTCGCTCTCCGCCTCCGACACTCCGTCGACCGGGTACCGGAGGTCATCTTCCCCATCGGTTAGGGGCATGGCCCCATCTGACCAGACAAGGTCTTCACCCTCCGGCACGTAGTCGAAGTCCCACTCCTGCCTGTCCCAATGCTTGGGAGCCCGGCGGTTGTACGTCTCCATCTGGTTGTGCTCTGGAAATAATTCGCTTGAGGAAAAGGATTGGAGAGAGGCGGAAGAGGAGGAAGAAGATGACATGGCTGGAGAAGAAGAGGGTTTTGGGTGCTGATATCTAGAACAGAAGAAGGGGATGAAGAGAGCTAATCGGTCGAGCACGGATAAATAATGAGAAATCTGGTGGGAATTTAATGCTATTGCAGTTTCCGAGGAGGAGATGCTAAAGCTGTCAAATTGTGCAGAGAAGCTGAAAAGACAGGGCATCATGATGAAGAATATTGCGGCAGTTCTGCTCTGCAACGACATGACCCTTCGAAGGAAAAAACAGAGTGGTTTTGGAATTATCATTGCCAAAACCAGGGGGGCATGTGTTATCACCAGATTTTGTCTAAATCAGGAGGTGGGCCGCGATCAAGATGGTCTTGGAAGATTACACGTGGAAGATCTCTGAAGCGGCCTTGCTCGGTGAAGTTGGGCCAGATTGCCCATGTATCTTTAAGTATAGTAGATTGTATCTAGATTAAAAGTTAGAGTTTATCTCGTGCACGGTTTAGTGCACGCCCACATTAGAAAGTCCGCTGGACTATAAATATGTATCTAGGGTTTATGGAATAAACAACAACCAACGTTCAACCACAAACAAATCTCGGCGCATCGCCAACTCCTTCGTCTCGAGGGTTTCTACCGGTAAGCACCATGCTGCCTAGATCGCATCTTGCGATCTAGGCAGCACAAGCCTGCCCACGTTGTTCATGCGTTGCTCGTATCGAAGCCTTTTTGATGGCGAGCAACGTAGTTATCTTAGACATGTTAGGGTTAGCATTGTTCTTCATATTACATGCTTTCGTAGTGCAACCCTTGCATGTCTAGCCGCCCTTACACCTATCTTAGGTGTAGGGGCGGCACCCCGCTTGATCATAGTTTAGTAGATCTGATCCGTTACGGTTGCTCCTTGTTTCATCAAGGATTAGTTTAACATCCGCAATAGTTAGGCCTTACAAAGGGTTGGAGGATCCAGCGGCGTGTAGGGTGGCGTTTGCTAGCCCTAGAAAGGATGTTCCGGGGATCAACCTCGTGTTGGTTTTTAGGCCCCGTCTAGGATCGGCTTACGGTCACCGTGCGCGAGCGCGAGGCCCAATCGTGAGTAGGATGATCCGATTATGCGGTGAAAACCCTAAATCGTCGTAGATCTCATTAGCTTTACCTTGATCAAGCAGGACCACCATATATTCGGACACCTCGTCCGAATCATGGGTGGATCGGCTCTTTGAGCCGATTCACGAGATAACCCGAGAGCCGATCGAGGCTCGTATTTAACGTTTACGTGTGTGCCCTGCAGAAACTAAGCGAGGCATCATCCACACCTTCCTGACCAGGTATAGGTCAGGTGGCACGCCCTTGCAGTTGGCATCGGCGCGTGCGACCAGGAGGCTTTGCGGGCCGTCGCTCTGAGGGACTGGGGCCAGCCGCAGCCCTAGTTGTTCCCGCCTCTACGGTGTTGCCCGTCTCTGCCCGCCAGGGGGTTTCTGACGTCAACACTCTTTTCACAGAACCCGCTCACATGGCATCAGGTGGAAAGGGTTCTCACCTGAAGGCGCGCTCGATGGAGTGGACCTGTCCTCCCCGTCAGAAGAACGCACCAGGTCGCTACGTCAGGAGATCAACTTCATGGTGGCTCATTCGCTGCACCGCCATTCTGAGAGCCTGGTGAACACTTTGGAGCGTGTCGCTCTCGCGTGATCCAGAAATCATGAGCCACCGGTATTCTCCGTCGGGACCAGCTGCGGGGACTTACCAAGGAGAGATGCCACTCCAGTCCCGTCCACCGCTGCCGTTCGCGTTGACAGCACCAGAACTGCCGAGTTCATCGGCATACGTCGTCTACAAGATTGGTGGTGACCCTAGTGACTATCAATTCTTACATGAGGCGCCCAAGGAGATCCCCGACGGATACACGTGCGCATACGTGCCAGACCGCAAGAATCGGGCACTCTCGAACCAGGCTGCAACAAGCAGGGACTTCGGAACAGCGAGGAGGAACGTCGGGAACAGATCTTGAGAAGCGGACGTGGCTCGCTAAGTACGCCACTCCGACAAACCTCCAGAGCTCAGCTCCTGCAGTTGGCTCAGAGCTGGAAAAGCAAGCATGGCTGGCTAAGTATGCCACCCCGGCGAATCTTCAGGGTTCGACGCCTTCAGCCATCACCGCGGGTCAGATTTGTACAATTCTGAAAGACCAGTTCGGCATGATGTCGAAAAGGAGGACAATCGGCTATTCCAAGCCGTACCCCAACGAGTACGAATTGATCCCGCTACCACCCAAATATCGGCTCCCTGATTTTACAAAGTTTAGTGGATCAGATGGTTCCAGCTCCATCGAGCATGTGAGCCGATATTTGGCACAGCTGGGCACGATCTCAGTATCAGACGAGCTGCGTGTGAGGTTCTTCGCACAGTCCCTCACAGGATCGGCTTTCGGGTGGTACACATCGCTGCCACCAAACTCAATCCGGACTTGGAAGCAGTTGGAAGAACAGTTCCACGTGCAGTATCACTCAGAGGCTTCCGAGGCTGGCATTGCCGATCTAGCACAAGTACGACAGAAGCGCAGGGAAACAAGTGGCGGAATCACGTCCGGCGCTTCAGGACCGTTAGGAACCGATGCTATTCGGTTCATGTAAGTGAAAAAGAAGCAGTCGAGTTGGCGGTGGTGGGTCTCTCATCATCGATCAAGGACGTGGCCTCCCAAGCAGACTACCCTTCACTGGCGCACATGGTGCAGAAGCTGTCGGCATATGAACAGCGCCACCCAGATGTTTACCAGGATAAATTCAAGCGTGCGGTGGTCCTGGTTGAGGCAGATGAAGATGAAGGTGCTGCGGGAGATCAAGAGGTAGCAGTGGCTGAATGGACTCGGGGGCAAGCCCCGTGTCCTGTAAATGGGTTAAGCCACAAGGTCCTCCAAAAGGGTTTGACTTCGACGTGACCAAAGCTGAGCAGATTTTCGACCTCTTACTCAAGGAGAAGCAGCTAAAGTTACCCGAAGGCCACAAGATCCCCACGGCGCAAGAGTTGAACGGAAAGCCATACTGCAAATGGCATAACACGTTCACCCACGCCACCAACGACTGCAGGGTGTGGCGTCAACAGGTCCAAATGGCGATAGAACAAGGGCAGCTGTTCTCATAACGAGGACAAGGAAGAAGCCGTTCCACGCGACCGGCTCCGACACTGCCCAAAAATCTATGTATGGACAAACGCGGCAATGCCGATCTGTGGGATCGGCCCCAAAGATCTATGGAGAAACATCGCCAGACCTTCATGGACCAACCAACACGGAGGCCGATTGCAGAAATCGGCCAAAATTATCCTCACCATGCGTTCTGCCCGGGTTCAACGTTGATCTAATGAGCAATGGATTTACGTCGGCTGACGAGCTGGGAGAAGTCAACACTGGTCCTAACAGAGACGACGTCCACATATGGTACCTTGGCTAACCACAGAGCCGATATCAGCAGATACCTGGCAGAATCGGCTCGGGGGGCACCTAGTCAGATGAACACGTGCGGCACCGATGCATGTGCGGAGAAATATTGGGGGCCGATAGGGAAATCGGCCAGTAAAAAAAAACCAGTTCAGACATTGACCTCAGAATATTAAGAAAGCCGATGCACGGCCATCAACTTTAGGCAAGTTCAGCGGAACAAATTCAGCAAAACATACATCAGTTTACATCTACTGAAGGAAAGCGTTAAGGGCGTGAAGAGCATCGGCACGGATCCGATCCACCTCGGCGATCTCGGCCTCGTCATCCTCATCTCTCCCCATCACCAACTGACTGCTCAGGGCACGAATTTCAGCCAGATCGATCTTCAGATCGGCTGTGAGACCTTTTGCTTCCTCTTGAGAGCGAGCGACGAGGGTTTCCTTGTCTTGGATAAGTTGTTTGGTCTCCCTGACCCTCTTTTCAAGGTCCTCCAGTTCCTTGCGCAAGGTCTCGAGTTCGACACTATGGGTAGAAGTGGCGGTCTTGGCGTCTAAAGCTGCTTTCTTCTCGTTGAGCCGTTGACATTTATCTGCAATATCAGCTCTCAACGGGAGCTGGGCGCGGCGAAGAGTAATTCTTTGACGAGCCGACTGCACCCTTGACCTGAAAACCGACAAAGTCATAGCTGGCCAAAGCTTAACCTGCAGCGTCACCGGGAGACGGGGCTGGATGTCTTCGAGGATGCCCTTGATCGCCTCGGGGTTCTCGACCAGGGTTTCGACCGAGGAGGAGAGCAAAACCTTGAGACGCTGGAGCGGGCCATGGACCGCGCTAGGGTTTGGTTCTTCACCTGCTTTGGAAGTAGCTGGCTCGATGGAGTCGGGATCGAACGTCAGCAAGCTTGAAGGATCACAGCCCTGACAGACGAACAAGAGCTGCATGAGCATACAGCAAAGGGAAAGGGTAGGCCCGAGAGAGTGGAGCGTACCTCTGCCAAGAAAGGAAGGGCAGCCGATGTTGTGACAATCGGCTTTGCGGTAGTCTGGGCCAGGTTAGCCACTTGGTCAGCCACGCTCGGCGAGTTGGATAGGACGAGTGTAGCGGATGGCATCGGTACCTCTTCAACGTCCCCGCTAGAGGTCCCATCAGTCTGCAAAGGAAATGGTGAGGCAATCCAATTAGTAACGGGACGGTGTGGGATATGAGCTGTTGAGGTAATTACATTTGAAACTTCCTGGCTCGGCGAGGAAACTTGTGGGCCTTTGCGAGCCCTTTTGACGCATCGACGCTTCATGCGTGACCCCGTTTTGATCGGAGCTTGAAGGTCAGCAGGCTCGGGAGTCGACCTTTTCCTAGAAGCCGACGTCGGCGAGTCCGTCTGGCTCTGTGTGGTGGATCTCTCTGTATCACCCGGGGAGGAGTCCCTTGGACTGGACTGTGCTCCCTCGTTGGAGTTCTCTTTAGTGGAAGTCTGAAAGAAGAAGTACAGCCATGTTACAAAGGTTGGGAAGGCCAATGTGTTCGGTCAAGACACGAGTCAGCTTACATGCAAGCTTGCTTGGACAGGAGCTTTGCGCTTCAGGGTTTTTCTGACAGCTACTTTCCTCACTGCCTTTCTCGCCTGGGTTGAGGCTCGGGGGGCAACTGACCCGGAGGATGCTTTGCTCTTGGGAGCCGATTTCGGTGAAATCGGCTGGCTCTGCATTATGACATTTTTCAAGGGCGGCGAGCCCTGACAGAAGAGAACTACCGGGGCTGGTGGAAGGAACTCGAATGGGGAACCGTTGGCTTGTGTGGGCTCTAGGCCATCCTGTTGCTGCCAAGGAATAAAAATCAGGTTACAGATAATCATCATGAGCCATTGCAGGTAATTTATATGTAATGGTACCTGGTGTGCAGGGACGTCATATTCAGCATCAAGTTGCTTCAACGAACGGTCCTAGAGCTCTTCTCAAGGCGTGGGTCTTCCACATCGACCACCAGGTCTCGAAGCCATCGGTAGTAGTGGTAAAACGGAGGTTATGAGGAATTGGAATGGCCAGAGCGTCGAAGAAGGTATAACACCTTTGGCCAGTAATAATGTCGGGCAATTCAGCCCTGCTTGCTGTCAGGTGGTGGAGAAAGAAGTGTGGGGGCACTTGCCCGAGGCCAAGCTGCCGGGCTACTACCACCGGTTGGTAAGACTCGTAGCCAGGCTTTATGATCCTGTTTGAGGTACTCTTGCCAACTGGGAGAAAGCAAGGACGGATCATGATGGAGTACAGATGCTGGGTCGTCGGCGTCATCGGCAAGACTGTCTAATCGGAAGGAGACTGGGTTCTCGAAGATTTCCGATTCACTATAGGGAAAGAACAAGGGGTTGTCCAAGCCTTGGAAGAAAATCTTGAACCACTCTGCTGCTTCCTTGGAGATCAGCCTGCTGCCTGGGAGACTGTACAGAGCTTGGCCATAGCTAGTGCATCGGATTTCCTTCCCATTTGCATCTGGGAAGGTGCAGGTGGCCAAAGGTGGGAAATTTGGGATCTGGTTTTGAAAGTACAATTGAGCCCATAACTGAATAAACCACCAGGGGCCTCCTGTTTTGACTGTCCGTTGGGAGAACAGTTTGACAGACATCAGTTGAAGAGATCGATAGACTTCTCCAAGGAGCAGTTTTCCAAGGCCAAGTTGAGTACCTTTCGCGAGTTCATAGGCCAGGGAGAGGTAGTTCTTGGTTGGGGCGAGTGAAGGACCACAAAATATGAAGTGCTCCAACCAGAAGTTCAAGAAAGCCGTGTGCTCTCTTTCTGTCACAGGGCCTTTGGTTTTCATATAACGCCTGAGGTAGGCACCCCAGCTTGTGCACTCTATTTTGGAGGAAAGGGTGAAAGGTACCTTTGGCAATTTAAAGGCAGAAGGGCTGGGGGATGAAATGTCTAGGCCTGTGATCATGGCCACGTCCAGCAGAGTTGGTGTCATGGGGCCATGGCCGAACATGAAGCAGTTCAGTGCATCGGACCAAAAGTAGCCAATGGTTTTCAAGATGTTCTCGTTCTTTTCGAGAGGAGACAGTGATAATGATAAGGCATCGGCTATCCCTATCGAGTCCCAGGTAGCATAGTGTGTTTTAGACACTCTACTGTACCATGCCACGCAACCTTCGGGAGGATTAGGCCAGGCTCGCAGGCAGTCGGCCCAGGAAGTCAGATCTAAATTCTGATTCACGAAGGGGATCCTATTGGCCTCGCATGAGATTAGGTGAGCGGGACTCTCGGAAGAACGGGGGCCAAGACACATAGAGTTTGGGAGAGAAGGATGCGGCAGCAGGATGTCTGAAACCTAGAATTGATAATGAAATAGGGCATTAATTCAGGTGTTGCTGTTTACTCCTAACATTGATTCGCATGACGAAGAGGCTGTTGGAGGATTCCGCCATTTGATGCGCTGAGGAATTGAGGCGGCGCGGCTGAGATCTGAGAATCGTGGAGCTGCTTGGGCGGCGATTTGGGGATCTGAGTTTGCTTTCTCAGACGGTGGGCGCAGGTTACCGTTTGGAGGAGCAGTTAGGTTGGCCTTACTCTTGTTTTATCATAAAGGCTGATGTGAGACCATCGGCTCTTTTGGGGAGTGCTTGACCCTGACTATCGGCAAAGTTAAGTGAAGACATTCCTTCATTTTAAGATGATTTTTTTTTAGATTGGTGATAAAAGTCAAGGAGGCAAGACGCCACGACATGACCCGACGAAGAAGAAGCAGAGTGATTTTGGAAATGTCATTTCCAAAACCGAGGGGGCATGTGTTATCACCAGAATTTGACCGGATCAGAGGTGGGCCGCGATTGGAGATGGGCTTGAAGAATATACATAGAAGGAATACATGAATCGGCCTTGCATACCAAGTTTGGGCTAGTTTGCCCGTGTATCTGTAATATAGTAGGATACGTGTCATTTAGAAGTTAGAGTTTAACCCGTGCACGGTTAGGTGCACGCCTGAATTAGAAAGTCCCCGGACTATAAATATGTATCTAGGGTTTATGAAATAAACAACAATCACGTTCACCACAAACCAATCTCGGCGCATCGCCAACTCCCCCGTCTCGAGGGTTTCTTCCGGGTAAGCACCATGCTGCCTAGATCGCATCTTGCGATCTAGGCAGCACACGTTTATTCGTCGTTCATGCGTTGCTCGTGCTGAAGCCTTTTTGATGGAGAGCAACGTAGTTATCATAGATGTTTTAGGGTTAGCATTGTTCTTCGTATCATATGCTATCGTCGTGCAACCCTTAGGCATCTAGCCGCCCTTACGCCTATCACAGGTGTAAGGGCGGCACCCCACTTGATCATTGTTTAGTAGATCCGATCCGTTATGATTGCTCCTTGTTCTTCAAGGATTAGTTTAATATCTGCATTGTTAGGCCTTACAAATGGGTCGAAGGATCCAGTGGCGCGTAGGGTGTAGTTTGCTAGCCCTAGACAGGATGTTCCGAGGATCAACTTCGTGTTGGTTTTTAGGCCTTGTCTAGGGTCGGTTTACGATCACCGTGCGTGGCCGCCAGGCTCGATCACGAGTAGGATGTTCCGATTGTGCGGTGAAAACCCCAAATCGTAGTAGGTCGCTTTAGCTTTATCTTGATCAAGCAGGACCACCATCTGATCGTACACCTCGTACGTATCATGGGTGGATCGGCTCTTTGAGCCGATTCACAGGACAACTCGAGAGCCGATCGAGGCTCGTATTTAACGTTTACGTGTATGCCATGCGAGGAAACTAAGCGAGGCATCATCCAACACCTTCCTGACCAGGTATAGGTCAGGTGGCACGCCCTTGCATTAGCATCGGACGTGTGTGCAGAAGGCTTTGCGGGCCGTCGCTCGGAGGGACCAGGGCCAGCCGCAGTCCTGGGAGATTCCAGGCTCTACGGTGTTGCCCGTCGCTGCCCGCCGGTGGGTTTCTGACCGCAACAGAAATCCATTCCTATTTCTTCCCACTTCCATTCTGGGATTGGTAAAGGTTGCAACTGTCCTGCCGGACTTTGATGTTCTGCCTTCACCCTTTGACAAGTATGGCACTCCGCCACATATTGTGCAATTTCTCTCTTCATGTTATTCCACCAGAATAACTCTTTTAGGTCCATGTACATCTTTGTACTTCCTGGATGAATTGAGTACGGCGTTTGATGTGCTTCCCTGAGTATAACTTCCTTGATCTCATCATTATCTGGAACACAAATCCTTTGCTGAAACCATAGGGATCCCGACTCGCCCAGGTGGAATTCTGATGGTCTTCCTTCCTCAATCCTTCTTATTTCCTCCATGATGAATTTATCATCTAATTGGCCCATGATGATCTCATCCTTCAAGTTCACATTTAGTTCATCTGCAAGTTGTAGTGCTGATAGTCCTTCGTGTGCTTGCTTCTCCCAGAGCTGTATCTGTGATTGGCTTATTTCCTTCTTCAACTCCGGTGGTAGTTCTTGTTCAACTCCCCCGGTACTCTTTCGACTCAAGGCATCGGCTACAACATTAGCCTTTCCGGGTGTGTAATTGATGGTCAAATCATAGTCCTTGATCAATTCAAGCCATCTTTTCTACCTCATATTCATTTCCTTTTGAGTGAAGAAGTACTTGAGACTTTTGTGATCTGTGTATAGCTCACACTTTGCTCCATAGAGAAAATGTCTCCATCCTTTTAATGCAAACACAACTGCTGCTAGCTCTAGATCATGTGTTGGGTAATTGACTTCATGTGGTCTGAGTTGCCTCGATCCATAGGATATCACTTTCCGATCATGCATGAGTACACAACCCAGTCCATGCTTGGATGCATCTGTTATCACCAGATTTTGGCCAAATCAGGAGGTGGGCCGCGATCAGGATGGGCTTGGAAGATTACACGTGGAAGATCTCTGAAGCGGCCTTGCATGGGGAATTTGGGATAGATTGCCCGTGTATCTTTAATTATAGTAGATTGTATCTAGATTAAAAGTTAGAGTTTATCTCGTGCACGGTTTAGTGCACGCCCACATTAGAAAGTCCGCTGGACTATAAATATGTATCTAGGGTTTATGGAATAAACAACAACCAACGTTCAACCACAAACAAATCTCGGCGCATCGCCAACTCCTTCGTCTCGAGGGTTTCTACCGGTAAGCACCATGTCTGCCTAGATCGCATCTTGCGATCTAGGCAGACAAGCCTCGCCCACGTTGTTCATGCGTTGCTCGTATCGAAGCCTTTTTGATGGCGAGCAACGTAGTTATCTTAGACATGTTAGGGTTAGCATTGTTCTTCATATTACATGCTTTCGTAGTGCAACCCTTGCATGTCTAGCCGCCCTTACACCTATCTTAGGTGTAGGGGCGGCACCCCGCTTGATCATAGTTTAGTAGATCTGATCCGTTACGGTTGCTCCTTGTTTCATCAAGGATTAGTTTAACATCCGCAATAGTTAGGCCTTACAAAGGGTTGGAGGATCCAGCGGCGTGTAGGGTGGCGTTTGCTAGCCCTAGAAAGGATGTTCCGGGGATCAACCTCGTGTTGGTTTTTAGGCCCTCGTCTAGGATCGGCTTACGGTCACCGTGCGCGAGCGCGAGGCCCAATCGTGAGTAGGATGATCCGATTATGCGGTGAAAACCCTAAATCGTCGTAGATCTCATTAGCTTTACCTTGATCAAGCAGGACCACCATATATTCGGACACCTCGTCCGAATCATGGGTGGATCGGCTCTTTGAGCCGATTCACGGGATAACCCGAGAGCCGATCGAGGCTCGTATTTAACGTTTACGTGTGTGCCCTGCAGGAAACTAAGCGAGGCATCATCCACACCTTCCCGACCAGGTATAGGTCAGGTGGCACGCCCTTGCGGTTGGCATCGGCGCGTGCGACCAGGAGGCTTTGCGGGCCGTCGCTCTGAGGGACTGGGGCCAGCCGCAGCCCTAGTTGTTCCCGGCTCTACGGTGTTGCCCGTCTCTGCCCGCCAGGGGGTTTCTGACGTCAACACATTCTGGCACGCCCGGTGGGACCACCTTCGACATCCACGACATCGCCATCTACATCCGAGATGGCGGAAGACACTCCGGTCACGTACGAGGATCTGCCTGATGAGCTCAAGAAGAAGCATGACGAAATCAAGGCGGTCCTCGAAGCCGAACTCATCGGCTCTTTCCACCGAACCCGCTCCCATGGCGTCAGGTGGAAGGGTTTCATACCTGAGGGCGCACTCGATGGAGTGGACCTGTCCGCCCCGCCAGAAGAACGCACCAGGTCGCTGAAGTACGAGGATCTGCCCGAGGAGCTCAAAAGGAAACATGACGAGATCAAGGCAACCCTCGAAGCCGAACTCATCGGCTCCTCTGAGAAGACCCGGCCGCACGATATCAAGATCGATAGAGACTCAAGTCCGTCGCCTGGCGTCGACATGGTGGATCTCAGCCACTCCATAGGCCAGCCAAAGTTCTCCTTTGGTGTCAACATGGCAGGGCTTGCAAGCCGCCATGGCAAAGATGAAGCAGAAAGTAGCCACGCCCGTGGCAAGGATGAAGAGGAGGCCGATCCACGCGACCGGCCCCAAGATGATGACAGACGGTACCTGACAGGGGAGGGAATGAGAAGCGTGCGGTATCAACGTCCACTCTCCGAGCACCTCCTCAACAAATATGAGCGGCAGTACGACCGACGTCGGCACTACGATGTAGATGATGAAAGGAATTGTCGGTCTGGTGCAGAGGTCAGGAGGTACCGTCAACATGATAGAAGCAACGACGGGTACGATCGTCGCACTGAAGGAAGGTCAAGGGGGCAGGATGACATGGATAGGCACTGGGACTGTCCGTTCTTCAAACATTGCTGGGACTCAGGAATGAGCCGATTGCCAACAATCGAGAACTGCCCAGAATGCAAGCAAAGGAAGAAGGATGCCGCTAACGTGTCCGTGTTCAAGCGTCTAGGGCCTCTCCCGCCTCGGAACAAGCACGCTGAGTCCGCTCGGGTGGAAGATCTCGAGGAACTAGAGGACGATGATGAAGAAGATAAATATCATCGGCCCGGTGGTGCCCCGATGGGCTCGGCCGTTCCCAAAGCGAAGGGTTCAGCATCTGCGTGGGTTGGAAGAAGCTGAAAGATTGTACCTGTACACGCTAAGGAAGGCACGGCCTGATCTGGCCGCCAAAATTCGGCGAACCCTGGACGAAGAAGGTCGGCCACAAAGAAAAGAGTGGCGCCCCAAGCAGAGGAAAGCCGATGATGATACATCGGCTGGCACAAACATGGTCTTCATTCTTCCAACGGAGTTTAGCGCTCCAAGATTATATGAAGCACCTGTGGCGCAATTAGACTGCGGCCCGCGGCCGGTCATCTTTGAGAAGCCAAAAGAAAGAAGTTACAGGCATCTGAAGGCCCTGTACTTGCGAGGCTACATCAATGGGCAGCCTGTCAACAAGATGTTGGTGGACACCGGAGCGGCAGTTAACATCATGCCATACTCCATGCTACGTCGGTTGGGACGCTCCAGTTCGGATCTGATCAAGGCCAACGTAACACTGAGTGATTTCAACGGCCAAGCATCTGACGCACAAGGTGTTCTGAATGTGGATCTGACCGTAGGAAGAAAAACTGTCCCTACGACGTTCTTTATCGTCGACGAGCAAGAGCACCTACGCTGTCCTACTAGGGAGAGATTGGATCCACGCCAATCTGTTGCATTCCATCCACGATGCACCAATGCACGATACGATGGGATGGAGATGAAGTAGAAGTCGTCCATGCGGATGATTCGGTCGAGGTTTCAACAGCCGGCATGGACATTTGGGAGACATCAGGCCAAGAGCCGCTCTCAGGTATCAATTTGGATGACTGTGAGCGCATCGACGTGACAAAGAACGGGGTTAGGCTGGTTTTATCCACCGGCCTGACCGTGTAACAAAAGCAAATGTCGATGGATAAACGTGGCGAGACCGATCCTTGTGATCGGCCCCAAAATATTTGTGAAGGGACATCACAAAACCTTCACCGAGAAAGCAACGGGAGGCCGATTCCAGCAATCGGCCAAAATTATCCTCACCATCCATTCTGCCTGGGTTCAACATGTTATCCGACGCAGGCCGATACCATCAATTCTCTTGACGGAATCGGCTCCAGGGGCACCCGGTGGATAAAACACGAGGATATGCGAGTAGAAGCGTCTCATCCTTTGATGATGGGTATTGGAGTATGGGGGCCGATACACAAATCGGCCGAAAATTCAAAAATTTTCAAGCATAGCCGATGTGCAGACATTGACTTAAGAATCAATGGAGCAGGGAGTGGGTCTTCCCTTCAAGGACCCCTAATTCCCATTGGCAAGTCTTCAAGTTCAACGGCAAGGGCAGCATAAAGCGTGCAAGTCAGGGTGGGGGTGAGCCTAACGAAGGGAACATATCTCTTCTAAGACCAGGAGAACCGCCGATGACGAAGCCATCGGCTGCCACGTTTTGACTCAGTAACTGTCACTTCCAGGGGACGTTGCGCCCAGGGTTGGAGGGCGTCAGAAATGCGAGGACATCTTCACCAGAAGTTGCTGCAGCCTGCCGAAGATAATGAGCCGATCTGATCAGCAAGGCGCAAGGGTTGAACTGAAGAAGCTCGGGGGAGGGCGGTTCGCCCTGAAATCTCCTCACTCTAAAGAGCCGATTTTGTTGAATCGGCTGATACTGCATTACGAGTTGGAAACTGAGGATGATCGACATGGTCGGCTCACTGCTATTCTCGCCCGAGCGAGGCTCGGGGGCAGCTCACCTTGAAGGTTCTCTGCTCTGGGGAGCCGATTTCGTTGGAATCGGCTAACCCTGCATCACAACTTACCTGAAGAATGGTGCTAATGTTGCAAAATTATCAGTTTCAGTATGCAAGACGATTCAGCAACAAGCCCAGAACTATGTTGAGGGCACCTACTCAACATCAGATTACTAGCCTGCTGGATCGGCTGTATAGACTGTCAACGGATGAAAGGTGATCAATTGGTTGGCCCCGCACGATAGCACTCTCGGACATGGTCGAGCCCAGGCCTGTTTGCCTGAATTACGGGTCCTCATCATTGTTTCCACCCCGGTCGAGGCTCGGGGGCAACTTGCCACGAGAGGTCCTTTGCTATAAGAAAGCCGATTTTGCTAAAATCGGTTGGCTCTACATCTCGGTTTGATTTTGAGCAATGGTTGCTGAAAGAGAACGAGCAGGATTATAAAACGTCACCTGCAGAAGTGATGCTGTCCTGCGAAGTGGCAGCCTTCGGCGTTTGAATTGATCCGGCAACGAGTCCTAGGGCTCTTACGAAGGCAAAGAGGATCTGGAAGGGAAGGATGTGGCAGAAGAATGTCTGAAAGGCCCAGGGTTTGCGCGATTATGGCTTGGCCTTGTTTGACCAGGAGTTTGGGTCCAGATGGATCTATCTCGAAATTTATCGTGAGAGACCGATGCGATGCCATCGGCTTATTGGGCATTGACCAGATTGGCAATCGGCAGAATCAGTACGAAGGACAATCGGCTAAATTATCATAAAGGGAATCGGCAAAATCAAATTGGGGAATTTCTTCATTGATAAACCAGATTTCTTACATAGAAGAGCTGATTGCTCTCAAAAGGAAGTACTAGGGGATACATTGCCCCGTCTACTACTGCTGGCCCTATGCTAAGATCCTATCTAGGGGCTGCTGCTGCCCTCGTCGTCGTCGTCGCCGTCATCGCCACCTGTCGGCGCTACTCCCTACCGGCTCGTCATCGCTGCTCCGGCGGCCGCCGACGGGACCCTCGTTGTCTTCGTCCTCTTCGTCAGCGTCGTCGTCGCTGTCGACGTCGCTGAGGTTCCCGGGCCAGAGGTGGCGGCGTTTGGCCGGCGGCTCGTCGGAGGAGCTGTCTTCGTCCTCCTCCTCCTCCTCCTCCTCCTTCGCCTCCTCGGAGGAGGTGAAGTCATCCCAGGAGAAGCGATCGTCATCGCTCTCCTCCTCCGATTCCCCGTCGGCGAGGAAGCGGAGGTCGCTCTCCCCACTTGGTCAAGGATTTGTCTTCCTCGGACCAGATGGAGGAGGCGTGGTCTTCCAGGTCCCATTCTTTTGGTGCGCGAATGTCCGGCGGCGTCTCACGGGAGGAGGAGGACCCGAGGGAGAGTTCCGATGAGGTGGAGGAAGAGGACGACATGATGCGCAGAAGGGCTTTTGGGAGTGCTAATGTGAAGAGGACGAAGAGGAGAACTGTTCGATGCAGTTAAATAAAGGGGATGGAGATTTAATTTTTGAACAGTTTTCGAGGACATGGTGCCAAAGCTCGTCAAATCGTGCAGAGAAGTTGGGAAGGCAAGTCGTCATGATGAAACATACTCGCGACGGTTCCGCTCCGCCACGACATGACCCTTCGAAGGAAAAGCGAGTGGTTTTGAAATTATCATTACCAAAACCGGGGGGCATGTGTTATCACCAGATTTTGGCCAAATCGGGAGGTGGGCCGCGATCGGGATGGGCTTGGAAGATTACACGTGGAAGATCTCTCGAAGCGGCCTTGCATGGGGAATTTGGGCTAGATTGCCCGTGTATCTTTAATTATAGTAGATTGTATCTAGATTAAAAGTTAGAGTTTATCTCGTGCACGGTTTAGTGCACGCCCACATTAGAAAGTCCGCTGGACTATAAATATGTATCTAGGGTTTATGGAATAAACAATAACCAACGTTCAACCACAAACAAATCTCGGCGCATCGCCAACTCCTTCGTCTCGAGGGTTTCTACCGGTAAGCACCATGCTGCCTAGATCGCATCTTGCGATCTAGGCAGCACAAGCCTGCCCACGTTGTTCATGCGTTGCTCGTATCGAAGCCTTTTTGATGGCGAGCAACGTAGTTATCTTAGACATGTTAGGGTTAGCATTGTTCTTCATATTACATGCTTTCGTAGTGCAACCCTTGCATGTCTAGCCGCCCTTACACCTATCTTAGGTGTAGGGCGGCACCCGCTTGATCATAGTTTAGTAGATCTGATCCGTTACGGTTGCTCCTTGTTTCATCAAGGATTAGTTTAACATCCGCAATAGTTAGGCCTTACAAAGGGTTGGAGGATCCAGCGGCGTGTAGGGTGGCGTTTGCTAGCCCTAGAAAGGATGTTCCGGGATCAACCTCGTGTTGGTTTTTAGGCCCTGTCTAGGATCGGCTTACGGTCACCGTGCGCGAGCGCGAGGCCCAATCGTGAGTAGGATGATCCGATTATGCGGTGAAAACCCTAAATCGTCGTAGATCTCATTAGCTTTACCTTGATCAAGCAGGACCACCATATATTCGGACACCTCGTCCGAATCATGGGTGGATCGGCTCTTTGAGCCGATTCACGAGGATAACCTGAGAGCCGATCGAGGCTCGATTTAACGTTTACGTGTGTGCCCTGCGAGAAACTAAGCGAGGCATCATCCACACCTTCCCGACCAGGTATAGGTCGGGTGGCACGCCCTTGCAGTTGGCATCGGCGCGTGCGACCAGGAGGCTTTGCGGGCCGTCGCTCTGAGGGACTGGGGCCAGCCGCAACCCTAGTTGTTCCCGGCTCTACGGTGTTGCCCGTCTCTGCCCGCCAGGGGGTTTCTGACGTCAACAGCATCACAATATACGGAATAATCCTTACCAACTTCTGGTACCGCTAACACCGGTGCTGTTGTTAACTTCTCTTTCAGAGTCTGAAAACTCTTCTCACATTCATCTGACCAAACAAACGGTGTATTCTTTCTCAACAACTTGGTCATTGTTCCTGCTATTTTGGAGAATCCTTCAATGAACCTTCTGTAATACCCTGCCATTCCTAGGAATCCTCGGATCTCCTTGACATTCTTTGGTGCTTCCCATTCTAAAACTGCTGCCACTTTGCTTGGGTTTACTGCAATTCCATCTTTTTGCTAATCACATGTCCAAGGAATTCTACTTGGTCTAGCCAAAACTCACACTTACTGAATTTGGCATATAGTTGATGTTCTCTTAGTGTTTGCAACACAATCCTGAGATGTTCTGCATGTTCAGCCTTATCCTTTGAATAAATCAAGATGAACACGATGATAAACTTGTAAAGATAAGGCATGAATATCTTGTTCATGAGATTCATGAATATTTCTGGGGCATTGGTTAACCCGAAAGGTACGACTAGGTACTCATGATGTCCGTACCTTGATACAAAGGCAGTTTTCGGAACATCTTCCTTCTTGATCTTTATCTGGTGATAACCCGATCTCAGATCAATCTTGGAAAAGACTCCTGCTCCTCTAACTTGATCAAACAGATCCTGTATTCTGGGAAGTGGATACTTGTTTTTGATAGTAACATTGTTCAGGTTCCGGTAATCTCCACACATCCGTCGACCTCCATCTCTTTTGTCCACAAATATTACTGGTGATCCCCAAGGTGAAATACTCTCTTGAATGAATCCTTTCTATTCCAAGTCATCCAATTGTTCCTTGAGTTCCTTCAACTCCTTGGGTCCCATCTTGTATGGTGCTTTAGCAATTGGGGATGTTCCTGGAATTAAGTCAATAGTGAACTCTATCTCTCGGTCTGGTGGCATTCCAGGTAATTCCTTTGGAAAAACATCCTGGAATTCATTGACTATTGGTATATCCTTGAGTTTCACCTCCTTCATACTATTCAATTGCAACTCAACCTCAATCTGGGCGTGCTTGTCTCCTTGATAAATTATTCTTACTCCATCTAGTCTTTTCAAAGATACTGTCTTGTTTGCACAATCTATCGAGGCTCCATTCTCCTCTAACCAGTTCATACCAAGAATGACATCCATGTCCTTCATAGGTAGAACGAATATGTCTGCGTCAAACGCACATCTATTGATCTTAATGATCTGCGCTTCCTTAACGTGGGTAACTAAGATCGTTCCCCCTGCAGATAATATGGTAATGGGTGTTTCTAATTTAGTGCAATTAATCCCATGTTTGATGATGAATTGCTGAGAAATGAATGAAGTAGTTGCACCAGTATCAAATAATACTTTGCCAGGATGAGTGTGTATCTGTTATCACCAGATTTTGGCTAAAACAGGAGGTGGGCCGCGATCAAGATGGGCTTGGGAGATTACATATGGAAGAACTATGAAGCGGCCTTGCACGGAGAATTTGGGCTAGTTAGCCCGTGTATCTTAATATAATAGATTGTATATCGGTTTAGAAGTTAGATTTTATCTCGTGCACGGTTTAGTGCACGCCCACATTAGAGAGTCCGTCTGGACTATAAATATGTACCTAGGGTTTATGGAATAAACAACAACTCACGTTCAACCCCAAAAACAAACCAATCTCGGCGCATCGCCAACTCCTTCATCTCGAGGGTTTCTATCGGGTAGCGACATGCTGCCTAGATCGCATCTTGCGATCTAGGCAGCACAAGCCCTACGTTGTTCATGCGTTGCTCGTATCGAAGCGCTTTTGATGGCGAGCAACGTAGTTATCATTAGATGTGTTAGGGTTAGCATTGTTCTTCGTTTAAGCATGCTTACGTAGTGCAACCCTAGCATATCTAGCCGTCCTCACGCCTATCTCAGGTGTGGGGGCGGCACCCCGCTTGATCATTATTTAGTAGATCCGATCCGTTACGATTGCTCCTTGTTCTACAAGGATTAGTTTAATATCCGCAATAGTTTGGCCTTACAATGGGGGGAGGATCCGAGTGGCACGTAGGGTGGCGTTCGCAAGTCCTAAACGGGATGTTCCTAGGATCAACTTCATGTTGGTTTTTTGGCCTTGTTTAGGATCGGCTTACGAGCACCGTGCGGGGCCGCAAGGCCCAACCTGGAGTAGGATGATCCGGTTATGCGGTGAAAACCCTAAATCGTCGTAGATCTCATTAGCTTCATCTTGATCAAGCAGGACCACCAAGTATTCGTGCACCCCGTACGGATCATGGGTGGATCGGCTCTTTGAGCCGATTCACGGGATAACCCGAGAGCCGATCGAGGCTCGTATTTAACGTTTACATGTATGCCCCGCAGGAAACTAAGCGAGGCAACCTCATCACCTTCCCGACCAGGTATAGGTCAGGTGGCACGCCCTTGCACTTCGCAACGCCGCGTGTGACCGGAAGAGCATTGCGGGCCGTCGCTCGGAGGGGTCTCAGCCAGCCGCAGCTCTAGGCTCCCCCGGCTCTACGAGTGTTGACAAGGCCGCTGCCCGCCGGTGGGTTTTGGCGGTCAACACATTCTCGGCACGCCCGGTGGGACAATCATCTACATCAACCACATCGCCATCTACATCCGAGATGGCGGACGGCACGCCGATCACATGCGACGAGATCAAAGCCATCCTCGAAGCCGCACTCTTCGGCTCCTCCCACCAAACCCACTCCCATGGCGCCAGGGGGAGGGGCTCCACGCCCGAAGGCGCACTTGATGGGAGAGATCTCTCCACCCCGTTGGAGGAGCGCACCAAGCCTCTGAAGCATGGGGATCTGCCCAAGGAGCTCAGAAGGGAACATGACGGGATCAAGGCAACCCTTGGAACCGAACTCATCGGCTCCGCTGAGAAGACCCGGCCGCACGGTATCGGGCTTGGTAGAAACCCACGTCCGGGTCCCGGTGTCGACACGGTGGATCTCAGCCACCCCATAGATCGGCCAAAGTTTTCCTTTGGTGTCAATGTGGCAGGATCTGCAAGCCGCCATGACAAAGAGGAAACAGAAAGCAGCCACTCCCGTGGCAAGGGTGAAGAGGGAGCCGATCCGCGCGGCCAACCCCGAGGTGAGGACATGCGGTACCTGGCAAGGGAGGGAATAAGAAGCATGCGGTATCAACACCCACACTCCAAGCACCCTCTCAGCAAATACGAGCAACACCAAGACCAACGTCGGCGCTACGACGCCGACGATGAAAGGAATTTCTGGTCTGATGCCGAGGTCGGAAGGTACCGCCAACTTGGTAGAAGCAACAGCGGGTACGGTCGTCGCGCCGATGGGAGGCCAAGGGGGCAGAGTGACATGGATAAGCACTGGGGCTGCCCGTTCTTCAAACATTGCTGGGACTCAGGGATGAGCCGATTGCCAACAATCGAGGACTGCCCAGAATGCAAACAAAGGAAGAAGGGTGCCGCTAACGTGTCTGTGTTCAGCCGGCTAGGGCCTTTCCCGCATTGGGACAAGCGTGCCGAGTCCCCTCAGATAGAAGATCTCGAGGAGCTAGAGGACGGTAGTGAAGAATATAAATATCATCAGCCCAGATGGTGCCCTGATGGGCTCAGCCGTTCCCAGAAGCAAAGAGTCCAGCGTCTGCGTGAGTTGGAAGAAACTGAAAGATTATACTCGCGCACGCTAAGGAAGGCACGGCCTGATCTGGCCGCCAAAATTCTCGCTAACCCCGGACGAGGAAGGTCAGCCACAAAGAAAAGAGTGGCGCCCGAACAGAGAAAAGCCGATGATGAAACATCGGCTGGCACAAATATGGTGTTTATCCTCCCTTCGGAGTTCAATGCCCCGGGATTAGACGAGACCTCCGTGGCACAACTTGATCGCGGCCCACGGCCGGTTATCTTTGAGAAGCCACGAGACAGAGCTACGAGCATCTGAAGGCCCTGTACTTACGAGGGTATATTGATGGGAGGCCTGTAAACAGGATGCTGGTGGACACCGGAGCGGCAGTTAACATCATGCCATACTCTATGCTACGTCGGCTGGGACGCTCGAGTTCGGATCTAATCAAAACCAACGTAACGTTGAGCGATTTCAACGGCCAAGCGTCTGAGGCACAAGGAGTCCTGAACGTGGATCTGACCGTAGGAAGAAAAACCATCCCTACGGCGTTCTTTATCGTTGATAGCACGAGCAGTTATGCTGTTTTGCTGGGGAAGAGATTGGATCCACGCCAACTGCTGCATTCCCTCCACGATGCACCAATGCATAATACAGTGGGATGGTGATGAGGTGGAGGTCGTCCAAGCCGACGACTCGGCTGAAGTCTCAACGGCTGGCATGAATGCATGGGAAGCAGCAGGCCAAGAACCCCTCTCAGGCATCAAATTGGACGACTGCGAGCGCATCGATGTGACGAAGGGAAGGGTTAAGCTAGTTTTATCCACTGGCCTGACCATATAGTTTAAGCCAAGCGATGTGCAAGTCGGCGAGGCTGATCCTTGTGATCGGCCCCAAGGATCTGTGAAGGAGCATTACAAAACCTTCACTAAGCAAACAACGTGGAGGCCGATTCCAGTAATCGGCCATGAATATCCTCACCCACCATTCTGCCTGGGTTCAACACGTTATCCAACAGAGCCGATACCATCAATTCTCTTGACAGAATCGGCTCGGGGGGGCACCCAGGTAGATAAAATACGAGGATATGCAATAGAACCATTTCATCTTCTGTTGATGGGTATTGGAACATGGGGGCCGATGTACAAGTCGGCCGAAAAAATTCGAAAAATTTCAGGCATAGCCGATGCACAGATATCGACTTAAGAGCAGGGAGCTAGTTCCCTCCAAGAATCTGGAGGGCGTCAGAAATACGAAGACGTTCTCACCGGAAGTTGCTTCAGCCTGCCGAAGATGATGAGCTGATCTGATCAGCAAGGCGCAAGGTTTGGACTAAAGAAGCTCGGGGGAGGGCGGCTCGCCCTGAAATTCCCTCATTCTGAAGAGCCGATTTGTTCTGAATCGGTTGATACGGCGTTTGCGAGTTGGAAATCAAGGATGATTGACGTGATCAGCTCGCTGCTATTCTCACCTTGAAGGCCCGGGGGGCAGCTCGCCGTGAAGGTCTCTGCTCCGGGGAGCCGATTTCGTTGGGATCGGCTGAACTCTGCACCACAAGTTACCCGGAGAATGGTGCTTATGGTGCAAAACTATCATAGCCTGATGGATCGGCCGTATGGACCCTCAACGGAAGGGAGGTGATCGGCTGGTGGCCCTGTGGGATAGCTCTCTTGGACAAGGTTGAGCCCGCCCCGAAATCTCGATGGTGATGATCTGTCCTTTATCCTCGCTTTGGCCGAGGCTCGGGGGGCAGCTCGCCCTCGAAGTTCAACCAACTCTGTCGAAGTGGGCCCACTCTTCGTGACGGCTCGTTCAAAAGACGGTGATTATTGTAGAAGGAAGCTGCCGGAGCTGAACGAGCAGAATTCGGAGAGGATAATGAAAAGAAGACCTGACATTATTTCAGGAGTTCTGCCGTTAGGTTCAACATGCCATCTTGAGAGATCTGCGGATTTGCGCGAGTAAAGGCTTGACCTTGCGTGGCAAGGAGTTTGGGTCTGGGTGGATCTATCTCGAAATTTAGTGTGGGAGACCGGTGCGATGCCATCGGCTTGTTGGGCATTGTCCAGTTTGGCAATCGGCAGAGTCAGAAGGAAAGACAATCGACTAAATTATCATAAAGAGAATCGGCAAAATCGAGTTGGGGAATTTCTTCATTAATAAGCCAGATTTCTTACATAGAAGAGCTGATTGCTCTCAAAAGGGGAAGACCAGGGGGATACATTGCCCCGTCTGCTACTGCTAGCCCTATGCTAAGACCCTATCTAGGGGCCGCTGCTGCCCTCGCCGTCGTCGTCGTCGCCGTCGTCGCCACCGCCGGTGCTGCTCCCCGCCGGCTCGTCGTCGCTGCTCCAGCGGCCGCCGATAGGACCCTCGTCGTCTTCGTCCTCTTCGTCGGCGTCGTCGTCACTGTCGACGTCGCTGAAGTTCCCGGGCCAGAGGTGGCGGCGTTTGGCCGGCGGCTCGTCGGAGGAGCTGTCTTCATCCTCCTCCTCCTCTCCCTCCTCCTTCACCTCCTCGGAGGTGGTGAAGTCCGCCCAGGAGAGGCGGTCGTCTTCGCTCTCCTCCACTACTTCCTCGTCAGCAAGGAAGCGGAGGTCGCTCTCCCCGTCGGTTTGGGATTTGTCCTCCTCGGACCAGACGGAGGAGTCATGGTCCTCTTTGTCCCACTTTGTCGGGGCAAGGATGTCGTACGCCGCTTGTGTACCCCACGAGGGCGTTGACTCTCGGATGGGAGAAGACACGTGGGAAGGATCCGACGAAGAAGAAGAGGAAGAGGAAGAGGACATGGTTGCAGGGGAGGGTTTTTTGGAGCGCTACTGCGGAAGGGGTAAAGAAGAGAACTGTTCGTTGCGGCTAAATAAAAGGAGGTGGGGGTTTTTAATTTCCGAGCAGTTCTCAAGGACATGGTGCCAAAGCTGTCAAATCGTGCGGAGAAGTTGGGAAGGCAAGTCGTCATGATGAGGCGTGCTCGCGACAGGCTCCGCTCTGCCGTGACACGACCCTCTCGAGGAAAAAAAAACGAGTGGTTTTGAAATTATCATTACCAAAACCGGGGGGCATGTGTTATCACCAGATTTTGGCTAAAACAGGAGGTGGGCCGCGATCAAGATGGGCTTGGGAGATTACATATGGAAGAACTATGAAGCGGCCTTGCACGGAGAATTTGGGCTAGTTAGCCCGTGTATCTTAATATAATAGATTGTATATCGGTTTAGAAGTTAGATTTTATCTCGTGCACGGTTTAGTGCACGCCCACATTAGAGAGTCCGCTTGGACTATAAATATGTACCTAGGGTTTATGGAATAAACAACAACTCACGTTCAACCCCAAAAACAAACCAATCTCGGCGCATCGCCAACTCCTTCATCTCGAGGGTTTCTATCAGGTAAGCGACATGCTGCCTAGATCGCATCTTGCGATCTAGGCAGCACAAGCCCTACGTTGTTCATGCGTTGCTCGTATCGAAGCGCTTTTGATGGCGAGCAACGTAGTTATCATTAGATGTGTTAGGGTTAGCATTGTTCTTCGTTTAAGCATGCTTACGTAGTGCAACCCTAGCATATCTAGCCGTCCTCACGCCTATCTCAGGTGTGGGGGCGGCACCCCGCTTGATCATTATTTAGTAGATCTGATCCGTTACGATTGCTCCTTGTTCTACAAGGATTAGTTTAATATCTGCAATAGTTTGGCCTTACAATGGGGGGAGGATCCGGTGGCACGTAGGGTGGCGTTCGCAAGTCCTAAACGGGATGTTCCTAGGATCAACTTCATGTTGGTTTTTTGGCCTTGTTTAGGATCGGCTTACGAGCACCGTGCGTGGCCGCAAGGCCCAACCCGGAGTAGGATGATCCGGTTATGCGGTGAAAACCCTAAATCGTCGTAGATCTCATTAGCTTCATCTTGATCAAGCAGGACCACCAAGTATTCGTGCACCCCGTACGGATCATGGGTGGATCGGCTCTTTGAGCCGATTCACGGGATAACCTCGAGAGCCGATCGAGGCTCGTATTTAACGTTTACATGTATGCCCTGCAGAAACTAAGCGAGGCAACCTCATCACCTTCCCCGACCGGGTATAGGTCGGGTGGCACGCCCTTGCACTTCGCAACGCCGCGTGTGACCAGAAGAGCATTGCGGGCCGTCGCTCGGAGGGGTCTCAGCCAGCCGCAGCTCTAGGCTCCCCCCGGCTCTACAGTGTTGACAAGGTCGCTGCCCGCCGGTGGGTTTTGGCAGTCAACAGTATCTGAAGCGTACCTATGACTGCTTTATCCGAATTTATCACCTCCTCCAGACTGGTGCAGTTTAACTTTCCGAAGGGCTTCTTGTTCTTCCAGTTCCCTCCGGAATTCCCACTCCGGTTACCTCCTCCTCCATTATTTTTCTTGGGGAAATCACGAAGCATATGCCCCTCCTGGCGACAACCAAAACATATCACCCTTGGCTTCTTGCAATCCTTCGAGTAGTGCCCTGGGAATCCACAATTATGACAAATTACCTGGTTTATAGGCTGGAATCCTTGGTTCCTCCTGTTGTTGTTGTTGTTGTTGTTGTTGAATCTGGGCTTGAAACTCAAGCTGGTGTTGGGCTTATTGCTGATGAACTTCTTAGGCTCAAATTTGGCCTTCTTCCGCTTCTCTTCTTGTAGTTGTTTGAAATCATCCTCAAGAGTGATGCCTGCATCCACCAACTCTTGGAACTCCGTAGCTCTCAACATCCTGAGCTGAACTTTGAACTGAGGATTCAATCCTCTCATAAACCTCTTCTTCTTCTTGTCCTCCGTGTTGACCTCCTCAACAGCATAGCGAGACAATCCTGAAAATTCCCTGACATAAGTCAGGATAGCCTTATCCTTATGCTCGAGACTCTCGAACTCTCGACGCTTCAACTCAACTATACTTTCAGGGACATTGGATTCCCTGAACTTCCTCTTGAACTCCTCCCAGGTGAAAACCTTTTCAGCTGGGTAACCAGCAACGATACTATCCCACCATGATGCGGCGTGTCCACACAGTAAGTGTGTAGCATATCTGACCTTCTCCAGGTCATTTCATCCAACAGTATTGAGCTTTCGCTCGATATCCATCAGGAAATCCTCCGCGTCCATAGGTTCTGGCGCGTAGGCGAACGATATTGGATTTGTATTCTGAAAGTCTGACAAGGTAACGCCCTGATGCTCTGGCCTCTCCACCTTGTTCTGCTGCAGCAACTCCTGGAAGAATCTGTTCTGCTGCTCCATAGTCAGACGTTGCCTTTCCTCCAACATTTGCATATATTGGAGGAAGTTCTGCTGTGTCATGGGTGGTGGTGGTGGTGGAAACTGATTCCTCATAGCTTCATCTGCCTCTTCCTTCTGTTTTGCCTCACGCTCGAGGCGCTGTGCTTCACTCTCCTCGCCCGTCGCTCCAGACATTACCCCTAGTTCTCCAACACAAAGTGGTACTCATAATTACTCCATGCGCAAGCTTTCTGAGCTCAACCTTGTGCACAGAACTAGTCACACAAGGGAAATCAAGAAGCAAATGCAAATCATACAAAACATATACCATGTATATACATACTTAAGTGGTTTATTACAATATTCAGTAGTAGTGTGAGTATGCAAACTCACTTATTGAAGTATAATTACAAATTATACAAATATTACATACTACAATACATGTGGTACAACTGTATTGTAGTTTCGCCTCCAGTGGTAGTCTCTAGTCGTGGCTCACTCATGGTACATCCCAGGCTTCCATCCAGTTGAACGAGTAGTCCTCCTGACAGAATCTGGAATATATGGTCTCCCCGTCGGCTGGTAGTCGGAATCAGAAGATGATCCGAGAGAAAAATATGTCATCATGAAATGATTATTTAATGAAGTATAATCATCCCACATGGGATACTCTTCCTCCCCAACGGACACATTACCGGTGTACTCGGAAGTGTTCATATCAAAATGTCCACGCCTTCCTCTGACTCCGGAACTCTCTCCTATGCCCACATCACGGTTCTACCTTCCATCGGAGTCGGATTCTATCATTATCGGATACTCTTCATAATCTCCCCGACTATACTGGTGGTTCTGATACTGGTTCATGGCATCCTGGTCTATGTCGGGATTACATTTTACGGGATCACTATTAGTTCCCGTAAATGATCCCAAACGCCATCCAGTTGAATTCTCAATTGGAGTTTCTGAGCGTTGGCGATTCCCGGATTCTTCTCCACCCTCTTATCCACCTTGTGAGCTACTAGGAAAGTACCTAGGGGTGATAGGTGTGGTTTGGGGTTCTGGGGCATCTATGCTAATATAGTCACCAGTTGAGTAAACTGGTGTAGGAACTTCGCTCTCCATCGGCTCCTTTCCCTTCGCCTCCTCCTTGCACTACAAGAAAAGTTGCCATGGCCGACAAAGTTGAAGTCGCGCCGTGGTTGCTGGTGTACCATGGCCGACGATTTTGGTCCCTCCGTGGTGCATGTCAAAACTTTTTTTTTCTCGTTTTTGAGGCCACCTAGCCCGACGAAAGCGGCCAAAACGTCGCGTATGGTGGCCCGGGACGTGGTGCATCGCGAATTCTCGGGTTCGCCGGCCGAGTCAACCCAAATCCGCACCGCCGAGGGATGTAGGGCCCAGATGGCAGCCTCCTCGGCATTGTTTTTTTTTCTCGA
>NC_061508.1:184088701-184117007 GCF_022539505.1 Lolium rigidum
CTCCGTATTTTGTTTCAGGTCTATGTCCACACAATGATTTGGCATAGTTTTAGTGTAGCATCTATTCCCTGATGGTACAATGATTAATTGACTTGTGCTAATGCTTTACCAGCAAAATTCTGCTTTATTTTCCTAGTTCTGTAAGCGCAGCTGTGCTAACTAATGGTCCATTGTGTTACAAAGAACACACGATATTAGTTATTATCGTGTCTCTTTATAGAAAAAAAAGTTCACCGTAGTTTCTGAGGTGATGGTTTAATGTGTGTGACTGGCTGGTGGTAGATTCTACCAGTTTGATGTCTCTTCGTGAGCTCCAAACTACGTACATCAATCACAATATCAAGTCTAATATTGTTGTAATGTGTAGCAATGTTTCAATGGAACAGAAGTTCAAGTTTTCCAGAATTCGTGGCCCACCTGACAACTAGGCTGAATTCAGCCCTAACTATATCCTTCTGATGTATGGAGTACAGCAGCTACACCTCTTGAGAGGCCAAAATACTCTCAAGGCAGTAATTCACAGGGAGATGCCACCATTTGATATTTTCCAACCGGGCTAGCCCCCTTTCCAATAATTTCTTAACCTAAATACAAAGTTCATTACATAGCAATGAGAATGAGCTGGGAAATATTGGGGATAGCAAGTTGGGGCACTAGTAGGATGTAGGAAACCCGCTGTGAGCATTCGTTCCCGAACACCTCTACAGGGAAAAACCTACTAGCACGGTGACATCTCCTACGTAATGAGTGTTAGAGTTGTACAGTTCCTATAGTCCATTTTCTTGTATTCCTCAGTGTATGAGGGACTTAGCTGCACATTGTAACACATGTACTGGCCTATGGCTATCCGTGAATACCAGTTGCCATTTCTCAACATGGTATCAGAGCACACGGTTTAGCTCTTTTTGCACGCAGCAACTCCGTGCTCGATCCACGCCGCCGCCGATGATCTTTCCGGCCGACGCTGCTCCACTGCTTTCTTCCTCTTTTATTCCACGAAATTTAGTCCTTTTTCGGCCGTTTTAGAGCTCCAAATCGAGCTCTTCCGTCGGCCCCGTCGAGCTCTCGTCCTGGTTGCCGCTGTCCTTGGCCGGATCTCCTCCGTCCGTGGCCGGATCTGCTGGCCAGGCTCTGCCCCGGTCACTGCCCCGGTTGCCTCTGGCCGGCTGCCTCGTCCTGGCCGCGTCTGGGCGGCTCCGTCGGCCCAGCCCCGCCCCCAATCCGGCTCGGCCCGGCCTGGTCCGGCCTCCTCCGGCAGCCCTGCGCAAGCTCCGTCCCGATGTGGTCTCCTGCGTCAAAATCCTGAGAGCAGCTGCAGCTTCGTACGTGAGCAGTTGTTCCGTACGTGAGGTTGCTGTTTGCTACTCGTGAGTTGTTTCCTAGATTCAGATCTGGGTTGACAAAACAAATGGCATCTTCCGTGTCTGGCTATGTCAGTATTCCTCGGTGCCCAGTGATCTTTAACGGCACCAACTATGGGGAGTTTGCTGCCTTTATACGCATCCACATGCGTGCTCTTCGGCTGTGGGGTGTTCTTACCGGCGAGGTCTCTTGTCCGCCGCACCCCACTGCTCCTGTGACTCCTACTCCGCCGTCCGTGCCACAGGCCCTTGCTGAGGATGCTACTCAGACTGATCGGGATGCAGCCAAGTCTGCTGAGGCTGCTGCTGATGAGGCATATGAGGAGCAGGTACTTGCCTATTCAGAGGCTATTGGCTCCTACCGTGATAGTTTGGCTACTTTTACTCAGTGGTGTGATGAGGATGCTAGAGCTGCCGCTGTTCTTTCGCAGAGTGTTCAGCCACAGTTTTCTTCTGAGTTTATGGGCCTCGCTACTGTTGCTAAGATGTGGTCTCACCTTCGTCAGCGCTATAGCCTTCACGGGGATTCTACGTGCTTGTCCGTGTTGCGTCAGGAGCATGATCTTCAGCAGGGTGACTCTACTGTTGATGAGTTCCACACCCAGAGTGCGGCGATCTGGCGCCAGCTTGACTTCCTTCGCAGTGTTGTCTGTGGTACTTGCCAGTGTTGCCGGACAGTACGTTCAGATATGGACTTTCAGAGGATCCATGAGTTTCTGTCTAGACTTCGTCCAGAGTTTGAGCCCCGTCGTGCTCAGTTGTTTGCTCGAGGCCGTGTTCCTATCTCACAGGTGTTGACTGAGCTTCGTGCTGAGGAGACTCGTCTGCGCGGTGCTGGACTGCTTGGGACACCCTCTGTTCTTGCTGCTCGCGTTCCCTCGGTACCTGCACCGCCGCTATTACCCACACCAGTGCCTTCTGCTTCTGGAGGAGCCCGCCCTTCTCGTGGTGGGGGTCGCCCTCGTCCTCCTCGTTTCTGCACTCACTGTCGGAGGCCCGTTCACCTTGAGTCTGACTGTTATCAGAAGCAGTTGGGTGTGCCTCCTCGTGCTCCACCTTCAGCGCCTGTCACCACCGGTTTCACTGAGCAGGATATAGCGAGACTTCAGCATCTCCTTGCCTCCTCCGGCTCTGCTTCGACGGGTACTGCTGCCTCCGCGGCTGTTTTCTCTACACAGTCAGGTACATCTTCGTGGGTTATGGATTCTGGAGCTTCTTTTCACATGTCTCCTGATTCTTCCTCTCTTTCTTCTCTTCGTCCTCTTCCTCTTCCTGTTCGAGTTCTTACTGCCGATGGTACTTCTCTTCCTGTTGCTGGTCGTGGCACTCTTTCTACTCCCTCCTTTTTCGTTCCTGATGTTTCTCATGTTCCCCGTCTTACCATGAACTTGTTTTCCGCTACTCAACTTACCGATTCTGGTTGTCGGGTCATTCTTGATGTTGATTCATGTTCTGTTCAGGACACTCACACTCGGGCACTGGTTGGGGCTGGCCCTCGGTGTCGTGACTCTCAGCGACTTTGGGAGCTTGACTGGCTTCATGTTCCTTCTTCCACCACTTCACCGACTGCACCACGTGTGCTTGCTGCTTCCACTACCGCCTCCTTTCAGTAGTGGCATCATCGTCTTGGTCATCTTTTTGGTTCTTGCTTGTCGTATTTACTTCGTCGAGGTCTTCTGGGGCCTGTCTCAGGAGATGTCTCGCTTCAGGGTTGTCATGGATGTAGGATTGGTAAACAAAATCAGTTACCTTATCCTACCAGTGAGTCTGTATCTCAGCGTCCTTTTGATTTGGTTATTCTGATGTATGGGGTCCCGCTCCCTTTGCTTCCAAGGGGGGCCAACGCTACTATGTTATTTTTATCGATGATTTCTCTCGCCACACTTGGATCAATTTTATGACTTCTCGCAGCGAGGTTCTTGTTGGAGATATGCCCAAGAGGCAATAATAAATTAGTTATTGTTATATCTTAGTGTTCATGATAAATGTTTACATCCCATGCTATAATTGTATTAACCGAAACATTGATACATGTGTGTTATGTAAACAACAAGGAGTCCCTAGTAAGCCTCTTGTATAACTAGCTTGTTGATTAATGGATGATCATGGTTTCGTGATCATGAAGATTGGATGTTATTAATAACAAGGTTATGTCATTAGGTGAATGAGATAATGGACACACACCCACATAAACATAGCATAAGATCAAGTCATTAAGTTCAATTTTCTATAAGCTTACGATACATAGTTGCCTAAGTCCCTCGACCATGAGATCATGTAAATCACTTACACCGGAAGGGTACTTTGATTACATCAAACGCCATCGCGTAAATGGGTGGTTATAAAGATGGGATTAAGTATTTGGAAAGTATGAGTTGAGGCATATGGATCAATAGTGGGATTTGTCCATCCTGATGACGGATAGATATACTCTGGGCCCTCTCGGTGGAATGTCGTCTGATTAGCTTGTAAGCATATGATTGGATCATAAGAGATGACATACCACGGTACGAGTAAAGAGTACTTGTCAGTAACGAGGTTGAGCAAGGTATGGAGATACCGATGATCGAACCTCGGACAAGTAAAATATCGCGTGACAAAGGGAAAATCGGCATCATATGTAAATGGTTCAATAGATCACTAAGTCATCGTTGAATATGTGGGAGCCATTATGGATCTCCAGATCCCGCTATTGGTTATTGCTCGGAGAGGAGTCTCGACCATGTCTACATAGTTCACGAACCGTAGGGTGACGCGCTTAAGGTTCGATGTCGCATAAGTAGATTCGGAATATGAGATGGAGTCCGAATTTTTTGTTCGGAGTCTCGGATGGGATCCAGGACATCACGAGGAGGTCCGAAATGGTCCGGAGAATAATATTCATATAAGGGAAGTCATTTTTCGGGGTTCGGGAAAAGTTCGGTGTTTTGACCGGAGCTTCTAGAAGGTTCTAGAGGGCCACCAGTGGGCCCACCACCCCGGGAGAGGCCACATAGGCGCCACATGGCATGGTGAGTCCTACCCACTATGACATGTGGGCCCAGGCCGGCCCCCCTTGGAGATAAGATCTATCTCTAGTTTAAATGGTTTGAATCTAGAGATAAGATCTATCTCTAAAAATTAAATGGTTTAAACGAAGAGATAAGGGGAAGACTTGGGGGAGAAGAACTCCCCCCTTCATGCGCCGGCCAAGGGGATAGGTGGGGCCCAGGGGAACCCTAGGTTGACCCCTCCCCCTATATAAAGAGAGGAGGGGGTGGCCGGCCACACCACCATCCAGAAAACCCTAGCCGCCCCCTGTCTTCCTCCTCCATATACTGCGCAGGCTTAGGCGAAGCCCTGCAGTAATACTTCTCCACCACCACCACCACGCCGTCGTTTTTCTGGGATTCCGTGGAGATCTACCACACCTCCATTGTCCGCTGGAACGGGGAGAGGAAGGGGTTTCATCGACACCGTACGCGCGACGAGTACGGAAGTGCTGCCGGATTGCAGCACTGGGGACGATCGTCTACACCAACAACGAGATCTAATCTCGTAGGCTTTGGAAATCTTCGAGGGTTAGTCTCACATCAATCTCGTTGCTCCGATCTTGTAGATTAGATCTTGGGTGTTCCATAGATTAGATCTTGGATTTATTCATCTTGCGGTAGGAAAATTTTTGTTTTCTATGCTACAAACCCCATCAGTGGTATCAGAGCCATGTCTATGCATAGATCTATTGCACGAGTAGAACACAATGGTTTTGTGGGCATTGATGCTTTTGTTTCTTTAGTTTGTGTACTTTGCATCTTGCGGGATGGTGGGATGAAGCGGCTGATACGTCTCCGACGTATCGATAATTTCTTATGTTCCATGCCACATTATTGATGATATCTACATGTTTTATGCATACTTTATGTCATATTTATGCATTTTCCGGCACTAACCTATTAACGAGATGCCGAAGAGCCGCTTGCTTGTTTTCGTTGTTTTTGGTTTCAGAAATCCTAGTAAGGAAATATTCTCGGAATTGGACGAAATCAACGCCCGAGGGCCTATTTTGCCACGAAGCTTCCGGAAGACCGAAGAGAAGACGAAGTGGGGCCACGGGGCGCCGCCACACTAGGGCGGCGCGGCCCGAGTGCCGGCCGCGCGGCCTCGTTGTGTGGGCCCCGTGACGCCCTTGACCTGCCCTTCCGCCTACTTAAAGCCTACGTCGCGAAACCCCCGGTACCGAGAGCCACGATACGAGAAAACCTTACCGAGACGCCGCCGCCGCCAATCCCATCTCGGGGGATTCCGGAGATCGCCTCCGGCACCTCGCCGAGAGGGGAATCATCTCCCGGAGGACTCTTCACCGCCATGGTCGCCTCCGGAGTGATGAGTGGGTAGTTCACCCCTGGACTATGGGTCCATAGCAGTAGCTAGATGGTCGTCTTCTCCTTATGTGCTTCATTGTCGGATCTTGTGAGCTGCCTAACATGATCAAGATCATCTATCTGTAATGCTATATGTTGTGTTTGTCGGGATCCGATGGATAGAGAATACTATGTTATGTTGATTATCAATCTATTACCTATGTGTTGTTTATGATCTTGCATGCTCTCCGTTATTAGTAGAGGCTCGGCCAAGTTTTTACTCTTAACTCCAAGAGGGAGTATTTATGCTCGATAGTGGGTTCATGCCTCCATTAAATCTGGGACAGTGACAGAAAGTTCTAAGGTTGTGGATGTGCTCTTGCCACTAGGGATAAAACATTGATGCTATGTCCGAGGATGTAGTTATTGATTACATTACGCACCATACTTAATGCAATTGTCTGTTGTTTGCAACTTAATACTGGAAGGGGTTCGGATGATAACCTCGAAGGTGGACTTTTTAGGCATAGATGCATGCTTGGATAGCGGTCTATGTACTTTGTCGTAATGCCCAATTAAATCTCACTATACTTATCATATCATGTATGTGCATTGTCATGCCCTCTCTATTTGTCAATTGCCCGATCGTAATTTGTTCACCCAACATGCTATTTATCTTATGGGAGAGACACCTCTAGTGAACTGTGGACCCCGGTCCATTCTTTTACATTGAATACAATCTACTGCAATACTTGTTCTACTTGTTTTCCGCAAACAATCATCATCCACACTATACATCTAATCCTTGATTACAGCAAGCCGGTGAGATTGACAACCTCACTCGTTTCGTTGGGGCAAAGTACTTTGGTTGTGTTGTGCAGGTTCCACGTTGGCGCCGGAATCCCTGGTGTTGCGCCGCACTACATCCCGCCGCCATCAACCTTCGACGTGCTTCTTGGCTCCTACTGGTTCGATAAACCTTGGTTTCTTACTGAGGGAAAACTTGTCGCTGTACGCATCACACCTTCCTCTTGGGGTTCCCAACGGACGCGTGCTGTACGCGTATCAAGCTCTTTTTCTGGCGCCGTTGCCGGGGAGATCAAGACACGCTGCAAGGGAGTCTCCACAATCCAATCTCTTTACTTTGTTTTGTCGTGCTTTATTTTATTTACTACTTTGTTTGCTGCATTATATCAAAACACAAAAAAATTAGTTGCTAGCTTTACTTTATTTACTGTCTTGCACTCTATATCAAAAACACACAAAAATTAGTTACTTGCATTTACTTTATCTAGTTTGCTTTATTTATTATCGCTAAAATGAGTAATCCTGAAGTTGAAGTTCGTTCGTTTAAGCAACAAGGGGGAGAATGTTTAAAAGATGCTTGGTATAGAATTAGTGATGCCCATAATAGGTGCACTAAGAAACACTCCACCACTATCCTACTCAGGAATTTTTATGTTGGTATCTCTAGCTGGAATAGGTATGTTCTTGATTGTCCCGCGGGAGGTAACTTCCTAGGCGCTCCTGCTTTAGAAGCTAGTTGCATTATTGAGAGTTTATTTGGAATACCACCTGTTAATGAAGTTAAAATTGAAACCTCTCTTGAAGATGTCATGAAAAAGTTGGAAACCATAGAGCAAAACCTTCCAAGTATTGATACTACTTTGGGAGCACTACTTGATAGCACTGATAAACTTGATAAATCTCTAGGTGGAATGAATGAGAGAATCACCATCTTAGAATCTTGTGCTACCCATGATAATCAAACCCAAAGGATTAGTGAACTTGAAGAAGCTATGGGAACATTGGGTTCAACCTTTTCATCTATAAAGTTTAGAGAGAAAGCTTATGTGGGTAAGGAGCAAAAGTTTATGTATGTCTCGAAAGTGCCTAAACCAAAAAAATATTATTATAGGCCTAAAATTGACAAAGCCCTTAGTACCACTACAGATGGGGGAGCTTATGATATCAATGCTCCATCTCTTGACAACACTTGATATACACTTTCTGCGCCTAGCTGAAAGGCGTTAAAGAAAAGCTCTTATGGGAGATAACCCATGTTTTTACTACAGTACTTTTATTTTATATTTGAGTCCTGGAAGTTGTTTACTACTGTAGCAAACTCTCCTTATCTTAGTTTTGTGCATTGTTGTGCCAAGTAAAGTCTTTGATAGTAAGGTTCATACTAGATTTGAATTACTGCGCAGAAACAGATTTCTTTGCTGTCACGAATCTGAGTCTAATTCTCTGTAGGTAACTCAGAAAATTATGCCAATTTACGTGAGTGATCCTCAGATACGTACGCAACTTTCATTCAATTTGGGCATTTTCATTTGAGCATGTCTGGTGCCTCGATAAAATCCATCTTTACGGACTGTTCTGTTTTGACAGATTCTGCCTTTTATTTCGCATTGCCTCTTTTGCTATGATGGATGAATTTCTTTGTTTCATTAATGTCCAGTAGCTTTGTGCAATGTCCAGTAGTGTTAAGAATGATTATGTCACCTCTGAACATGTAAATTTTTATTGTGCACTAACCCTCTAATGAGTTGTTTCGAGTTTGGTGCAGGAAGTTTTCAAGGATCAAGAGAGGGAGACGATACAATATGATCAAGGAGAGTGAAAGCTCTAAGCTTGGGGATGCCCCGGTGGTTCACCCCTGCATATTTTAAGAAGACTCAAGCGTCTAAGCTTGGGGATGCCCAAGGCATCCCCTTCTTCATCGACAACATTATCAGGTTCCTCCCCTGAAACTATATTTTTATTCCATCACATCTTATGTGCTTTGCTTGGAGCGTCGGTTTGTTTTTGTTTTTGTTTTTGTTTGAATAAAATGGATCCTAGCATTCATTGAGTGGGAGAGAGACACGCTCCGCTGTTGCATATGGACAAATATGTCCTTAGGCTTTACTCATAGTATTCATGGCGAAGGTTGAATCTTCTTCGTTAAATTGTTATATGGTTGGAATCGGGAAATGCTACATGTAGTAATTCTAAAATGTCTTGAATAATTTGATACTTGGCAATTGTTGTGCTCATGTTTAAGCTCTTGCATCATATACTTTGCACCTATTAATGAAGAAATACATAGAGCTTGCTAAAATTTAGTTTGCATATTTGGTCTCTCTAAAGTCTAGATAATTTCTAGTATTGAGTTTTGAACAACAAGGAAGACGGTGTCGAGTCTTATAATGTTTACAATATGTCTTTTATGTGAGTTTTTCTGCACCGGTTCATCCTTGTGTTTGTTTCAAATAACCTTGCTAGCCCAAACCTTGTATCGAGAGGGAATACTTCTCATGCATCCAAAATCCTTGAGCCAACCACTATGCAATTTGTGTCCACCATACCTACCTACTACATGGTATTTCTCCGCCATTCCAAAGTAAATTGCTTGAGTGATACCTTTAAATTTCCATCATTCGCCTTTGCAATATATAGCTCATGGGACAAATAGCTTAAAAACTATTGTGGTATTGAATATGTACTTATGCACTTTATCTCTTATTAAGTTGTTTGTTGTGCGATAACCATGTTTACGGGGACGCCATCAACTCTTTGTTGAATATCATGTGAGTTGCTATGCATGTCCGTCTTGTCTGAAGTAAGGGAGATTTACCACTCATTTAATGGTTAGAGCATGCATAATGTTAGAGAAGAACATTGGGCCGCTAACTAAAGCCATGAATCATGGTGGAAGTTTCAGTTTTGGACATATATCCTCAATCTCATATGAGAACATTAATTGTTGCTACATGCTTATGCATTAAAGAGGAGTCCATTATCTGTTGTCTATGTTGTCCCGGTATGGATGTCTAAGTTGAGAATAATCAAAAGCGAGAAATCCAAATGCGAACTTTCTCCTTAGACCTTTGTACAGGCGGCATAGAGGTACCCCTTTGTGACACTTGGTTAAAACATGTGTATTGCGATGATAATCCCGGTAATCCGAGCTAATTAGGACAAGTTGCGGGCACTATTAGTATACTATGCATGAGGCTTGCAACTTGTAAGATATAATTTACATGATACATATTCTTTATTACTACTGTTGACAAAATTGCTTCATGTTTTCAAAATAAAAGCTCTAGCACAAATATAGCAATCAATGCTTTCCTCTTTGAAGGACCTTTCTTTTACTTTTATGTTGAGTCAGTTCACCTATCTCTCTCCACCTCAAGAAGCAAACACTTGTGTGAACTGTGCATTGATTCCTACATACTTGCATATTGCACTTGTTATATTACTTTACATTGACAATATCCATGAGATATACATGTTATAAGTTGAAAGCAACCGCTGAAACTTAATCTTCCTTTGTGTTGCTTCAATACCTTTACTTTGATTTATTGCTTTATGAGTTAACTCTTATGCAAGACTTATTGATGCTTGTCTTGAAGTACTATTCATGAAAAGTCTTTGCTTTATGATTCGAGTTGTTTACTCATGTCATTACCATTGTTTTGATCGCTGCATTCATTACATATGCTTACAATAGTATGATCAAGTTTATGATGGCATGTCACTCCAGAAATTATCTTTGTTATCGTTTACCTGCTCGGGACGAGCGAGAACTAAGCTTGGGGATGCTGATACGTCTCCGATGTATCGATAATTTCTTATGTTCCATGCCACATTATTGATGATATCTACATGTTTTATGCATACTTTATGTCATATTTATGCATTTTCCGGCACTAACCTATTAACGAGATGCCGAAGAGCCAGTTGCTGTTTTTCTGCTGTTTTTGGTTTCAGAAATCCTAGTAAGGAAATATTCTCGGAATTGGACGAAATCAACGCCCAGGGGCCTATTTTGCCACGAAGCTTCCAGAAGACCGAAGAGAAGACGAAGTGGGGCCACGGGGCGCCGCCACACTAGGGCGGCGCGGCCCAGGTGCTGGCCGCGCGGCCCTGTTGTGTGGGGCCCCCGTGACACCCTTTGGCCTGCCCTTCCGCCTACTTAAAGCCTCCGTCGCGAAACCCCCAGTACCGAGAGCCACGATACGGAAAACCTTACTGAGACGCCGCCGCCGCCAATCCCATCTCGGGGGATTCTGGAGATCGCCTCCGGCACCCTGCCGGAGAGGGAAATCATCTCCCGGAGGACTCTTCACCGCCATGGTCGCCTCCGTAGTGATGAGTGAGTAGTTCACCCCTGTACTATGAGTCCATAGCAGTAGCTAGATGGTCGTCTTCTCCTTATGTGCTTCATTGTCGGATCTTGTGAGCTGCCTAACATGATCAAGATCATCTATCTGTAATGCTATATGTTGTGTTTGTCGGGATCCGATGGATAGAGAATACTATGTTATGTTGATTATCAATCTATTACCTATGTGTTGTTTATGATCTTGCATGCTCTCCGTTATTAGTAGAGGCTCGGCCAAGTTTTTACTCTTAACTCCAAGAGGGAGTATTTATGGTCGATAGTGGGTTCATGCCTCCATTAAATGCAGGACGAGTGACGAAAGTTCTAAGGTTGTGGATGTGCTGTTGCCACTAGGGATAAAACATTGATGCTATGTCCGAGGATGTAGTTATTGATTACATTACGCACCATACTTAATGCAATTGTCTGTTGTTTGCAACTTAATACTTGGAAGGGGTTCGAATGATAACCCGAAGGTGGACTTTTTAGGCATAGATGCATCGTTGGATAGCGGTCTATGTACTTTGTCGTAATGCCCAATTAAATCTCACTATACTTATCATATCATGTATGTGCATTGTCATGCCCTCTCTATTTGTCAATTGCCCGATCGTAATTTGTTCACCAAACATGCTATTTATCTTATGGGAGAGACACCTCTAGTGAGCTGTGGACCCCGGTCCATTCTTTTACATTGAATACAATCTCTTGCAATACTTGTTCTCATTGTTTTCTGCACACAATCATCATCCACACTATACATCTAATCCTTTGTTACAGCAAGCCGGTGAGATTGACAACCTCACTGTTTCGTTGGGGCAAAGTACTTTGGTTGTGTTGTGCAGGTTCCACGTTGGCGCCGGAATCCCTGGTGTTGCGCCGCACTACATCCCGCTGCCATCAACCTTCGACGTGCTTCTTGGCTCCTACTGGTTCGATAAACCTTGGTTTCTTACTGAGGGAAACTTGCCACTGTACGCATCACACCTTCCTCTTGGGGTTCCCAACGGACGCGTGCTGTACGCGTATCAGCGGCCCGGGCTAACTTTACATGACCGCATCTCATGAGACTTGCTCCACGCTTGACATGCAACTTGTATTGCATAAGTGGCTTTGCGGGTGTCTGTCTCTCCCACCATAGTGAAGATTCCAATTTGCACTTTCTATTCTCAACACTAGTATCACCGTTGTGGTTCATGTTCGTAGGTAGATTGGATCTTACTCGAAAACCCTAAACCACGTAAAATATGCAAACCAAATTAGAGGCGTCTAACTTGTTTTTGCAGGGTTTGGTGATGTGATATGGCCATGTGATAATGATTATATTTGATGTATGAGATGTTCATTATTGTAACATGGCAACCGGCAGGAGCCTAATGGTTGTCTTTAACTTTTGTTAAAGACCTGCGTGTCTATTCATCATGTAATAGCTTTATTTCAAGTAGTTGTTATAGTAGCTATAAGTGATGGACAACCATGAAGCGGCGCCATGGACCTTGACGCTACGCCAACGATGATGGAGATCATGCCCGTTGATGATGGAGATCATGTCCGTGCTTTGGAGATGAAGATCAAAGGCACAAAGATTAAAGGGCCATATCATATCACATATGAATTGCATGTGATGTTAATCCTTTATGCATCTTATCTTGCTTAGATCGCGACGGTAGCATTATAAGATGATCCCTCACATTAATATCAAGATAATAAAGTGTTCTCCCCTCGTATGCACCGTTGCTACAGTTCGTCGTCTCGAAGCATCTCGTGATGATCGGATGTGATAGATTCTACGTTCACATACAACGGGTGTAAGACATGTTACACACGCGGAAATACTTGGGTTTGCTTTACGAGCCTAGCATGTACACACATGGCCTCGGGACAACGGAAACCGAAAGGTTGAACACGAGTCATATGGATGATATGATCAACATGTTGATGTTCACCATTGAAGCTACATCATCTCACGTGATGATCGGTTTTTGTGTAGTGGATGTGGATCATGTGCCACTTAACAACTATGAGGGATGTTGTATTAAGTGGGAGTTCATTAGTAATTAGATTAAAACATGAACTAATTATCATGAACATAGTCTGAATAGTATTTTGAATTAAATTTGTAGAATGGCATCCGTTATCTACCATGCGCTAGTCTTGTAATTGAGATAGAAATACTGCTAAGTCTGACAACTAACTTTACGGACTGGTACCGTATTGTTAAAGAATCAAGATATGATTAAGTCCTAATGCAAACTTTTAGTAAACCTCACATTGATGATTCAAAGAGCAATGGTTTCAATTAGTACTAAATCATCTTGTCTCCGTGAAACTTGAAGTTCAAATCCGTTTGAAAAGTAAGGAGCTGGAAATTTTGTTTTCAGAAATAAGCAAGGTATGAGATATATATGATATCTAAGACCCTATTGCAGGATGACTGAATATAATCTAGTGAGACTACATAAACTCATTAGTTTTATGGGAATGTACGAAGGTTGAAGACGCCAGGCGTCTCGATCCTCCAACTAGTTGGGCACTAACGATATTCACATATCCATGAAATGATCGTCCTTAGTATGCATCGCTGCTAAGACTCGTCGCTTCGAAGCATCTCGTGATGATCGGGTGTTATAGATTCTACGTGTGCATACAACGGGTGCAAGCCAGATTTGCACATGCGAATACTAAGGTTAAACTTTACGAGCCTAGCATGTACAGACATGGTCTCGAAAAGACGTCATGCTTTGATGGATAAAAATTATGAGTGAAATTGTTCATCACATTAAAAGGTTACTAATAGTGAAATCTGGAACACTTATCATGTGATGATCAAACTTCAAAGTAAGAACCTCAAGGTTATTGGTATTTGACCAATGGACCTAGAAGTTATTGAAGGTGAAGTGTTTTCTGAGAATGAGGAAATCTAAAATAGAAACTACAAAAGATTTTTGGCAGAAAGAAAGAAAAGACTAGAAAGTCTAGCTCAGGTGTATATAGAAGATATACATGTTAAGAATGTATACCTTGTTTTTGGTCTCACGATGAAATTCTTGGGTATTAGTACCATATTGGTTGGTATGAGGTGTCATACAAAACAAGGCAATACAAGAATACAATGGCCTAAGTGACTGAAAAGGAATGTGATAGGAATGCACATCTGGAACAAAAATAAAGTGTTATTATGTTCGTCGTTGGCATTCTGTCTAGCCATTCAGATTTATAATAAAGAACTTTATAATTGTTGTTTTGTTCTGGTTAAATGAAAACAATGAATTGTTCAAATTGTAACAACATTCCATGTACGATGGATAAGTTATTATAAATTTTTATGGTGAAGCACACATACATAACACTGACGCTAAAATGCCATAAGGTAAATAATGTGAATTCCACTCATTAGTGGAACCGCCATTTAGGTCATGTTAGAAAGGAACGCATGAAGGAACTCCATTTGAATGGATTTTTGGAGTCATATGATTTTTGAATCATTTGGCGCTTGCAAATCTCTTCTAAAGAGAATGACTTAAATACCGTTCATAGGCCAAGAGTTGAACGGGTAACTAACTTAGTGGAAACATGCATGATGATGTATGTGGTTCACTGGGCATAGTTGTGTGCGGGAGATTCTTCTACTTCATGAAAACTTCCAACAATGAATTGAGTACATATATGTGGATATATTTATTCGATCAGGAAGAACTTTCAAACTGTGGGGACCCCGGACTACGTGTCCGAAATACCCTGTTATGCATACCTCTCACGACCCCATGATCAGTCTGCCGTGAGAACATAACCGAACTGAATATCCAGATTACAACATCCATTACAAGTACCGAATAAATAGTCTTACAACAATAGGGTCACATGACCCAGTCTTACACAAACGCCACATCGGGCAAGTTCACACACACATAGCAGCGTATACACGTCGTCATCGTAGAGCCCAAGTCATGCCTTTAGACCTACAGGCAGCTGACGTGGAGAGCGTCCTAGGTCGCATAGTCGTCCTGGTAGCCTCCGTCATCTTCATAGTCCTCCTCATAGTCTGGCCAAGTAAATAGCCAGGGACAAAGCCGTGAGTACACTTGGAATTGTACTCGCAAACCATCACAAGGGGGTGCTAACATAAGCTAACTAAAGGAGACAAGAGAGGAAAGATAGTTTCTCTTGTTGATATAGCATGCATCAATTTCTCTTGTTGGTATAGCATCCCGACATCTCAATTGATGGGAACACTAAGGTTGTCCTATGGCATCTCTATATATTTGTTAAAGAAGAGTTCCTTTCCATGAAACATTGGTAGAGGCTCCCCATTTTGATTTATTTTCCGGCGACCATCTCCATATGGTCGACACACACACCTTTCCGGTACCCTTCCGGTACTTCCAACACAACACTTTCTTTGTAAAGCCTTAGTCAAAACAAAACTCAAAGCCCAGGTTAAGGTTGGCCTTTTCAACTCGTCCTTGACCGCGGACGCGGCTATTCGAATAGATTTAACTCTGCAGAGTTCGCACACTTTCCCCACAAGAACCGACAAATCCGCCGGGATCATCCCCGGTTCGACATACAAAAGTATGCGAGGCTCGGATAATCAGTCATAGTCCTACGCCCGTCTCCATTGTCATGAGTTCCTTCCCTGCGGGCTTACCCCTTCCCGGCACCCCGGCAGCATACCTCCTTAATTGAGCGTATCTCCGGCCCCACGACGGAAGACCCTCAGTAATCGTCCGGCTATAGACAACTACAGTGTATTTCCTCCTTCAGAGCGCAACCCAGCGTCAGAGGTCATCGTGACCCTCCCTAGAGAGTTGTGAAGGGGACTCATGCCAATTTCAACAGACGTCAAACTAAGCCCGTACCCACTTTGAGTAATGTGGTTGCGCGAGTAAAGTTGGTTCGGCGAACACTTATACGCAGTGCTCGTTTTTCCCATAAAACCTTAACCTTCATCATTTCCACATGTCCATCAACCATACAACACTTTTCCAATACCCATACCAAAACCTCTGCTTTCATAAACTTTACACTCAAGTAAGCTTCCCTTACTCAAGGTTTTCTCAAAACATTTACAACAAGGTAAACCTTGAGGGGTTCCCATCCTAAAGTTTCATGAGAGGAAACTACGATTATCTTTATGGCCGAGATGGCGACCATAGACTCATCAAGTGGTTTGGGTGAGTGGCAAAAGAGAACTCACACTTGCTTGAGGTAAGCATGTGTAAGTCAACAATTATTGTATTAAGTCTCGAGATTTTATGATGCTATATTACTACTTTAGAGTAGTGTAAAATTAACCAAATTATTAGAGTTGGGCATATTCATCTCAATTTGAGAATACACCAAGACCATGGCATTGATACCTCTATACTAAACAAGGTGGTGGTGGTGTAAGATATTTTCTAGGAATGAGATATACTCAAGTTGAGTATCCAAGATACCCAAATGGAATGGCACGGCCATGATACCATGCATCCCATAAACACAAGACAATAGTGGAGTATCACCACTAGGGAGTACCCCACTTGAAAACATACATAGATGACAATATAGAGAGAACAACACACAGAGAGATCAAGGTTCTTTGGACATCAACAAATGACATCCAACTAGACACCAAATCAGAGTTCAAAGATGGCTTGCCTTGGTTGGCTTGTCCCTGGTCTTCCTCAAGATCTTCTCCAAAATCCTCCCCTTCCACTTCACCCTCGTTCGTATCTAGCGTCGCAAAAGTAAACGGTACACATAATCAATACATAACATAAGAACCAAAGGGTAACTTAATAAAATATGCAAAACATGCAGGGGAGTTGTTTGGCAGTAAATAAAGATGGGTTGTTTAATTTAAAACCAAATAGAGGTAAAGGTTTAAATAAAACAAACAAATTTTGAACCTATCATTGCATGTGACACACATACACTCATGACCAGAGACAAAATTTTATGAACAGAGACTAATGTTATTTTTCCTGGATGCACAGTAACAATGTAAGATCAACACAATTGGATTCATTCAAAAATATTAATTTTCCAATTTTACGAATTAATAATACTAAACAGAATACAGTGGTCATGTTTAATACATTAAAAATTGTACAAAAATCCTAAAAATACAAGGTCAGTGGCATTGGATAGATATTTTCATACTGGTTCTACTGCACTTGGAATCACCTCATTTGAATTTCCCAAACTCAATTTATAAGCAAAACAGTACACTGGAAGATTTCCATTTTTAATTTCTATTTCAAATTTTTAAACGGAAATAAAATGGGCGGGAAGATCTGGGCCGTGCTGGTGCTGTGCAGTTGGGCCGGCCCAGTGGGGCTCTCCGGTGGCGGGAAGATCTGGGCCGTGCTGGTGTTGTGCAGTTCGGCCATGCACGCCGACGTGGTCGTGCATGCGCCATGCGGACGTCGGATCTGGATCGGGCGGCCTGGAGTCGTCGCGTCCACGACGTCTGCGCGGCGCTCGCCGGCGCAGAAGAAAGGGGGCGGCCAGGGAGCTTACCGGCGGCTGGCAGTGGCGTGGATCGGTGTAGACGGGTCGGCGGCGTAGGTGTGCTGCTTGTGGACGTCCTGGTGGCGCTCGGACACGTCGTCGTCGCCGCCGTCGCCTCCTTGCTGCAGATCTGTGCGGCAGAGGGACACGGAGGGGGTTAGGCACGGCAGTAGGTGGTGTTGGCGAAGAAAAGAGAGAGGGGATAGGCAGGGGAGCGGCGTCGTCGAACGACTCCTCCTCGTCACCTTCACGGTGACCACGGCGTCGGGAACATCGAGCTGCAGCAGCAGCGGCTCGAGCTGCTCGAGCAGCCAGGCGGAGGGTGGAGCAGCCTAACGTCGTGGTGTGAGGGGGAGCTGAAGGGAGAGGGGTGGCGTTCGGCGGTTTATATAGACGGAGAGGGGCGCTGGTAGTGGGAGGGGCGGTGGCGACGGCCAACCGGTGGCCAAGGGCTGGCGTCACACGTCGGCCCCACCGTGACGTCGCCCTGGTGGCGTCAGCAAGGGAGGGAGCCGAGGCGGTCGCGCGGGCAGTCGAGGTTGATGGCGTGCCGTACGAGGCAACGCCATCATGTCTCCTGCCAGCGTGGCGCGCTCGTGCGTTTAGGCTAGGGTTTGGCGCGGGGGAGGGGTACTGGTGGCGTCTTGGGCCAAAAGAGAGGGGGTGGTGCGGGCTAGGGTTGGGCCAGGGCAAGAGATAGGGGTAGTGGTGTTGTCCATGGCCCAAACCAGGGAAGAAAAGAGAGGGAAGAGAGAAGGGAAAAAAGGGGGCAGTTCCCCCTCTTGTCTCTCAGCCAAAACCAAAGAGAGAAAAGAGAGAGAAGAAAAGAGGCAGGGGTGAAAATAGAGGGGCCATGCCATTGCATGTGCCATGGTGTGGCCAAAGTGCATGTGCACAAATGTTGGAAAATTTTTGGGAAGAACACAAGATGGTGGTGATGGTGTTGATGGTGTAATCCTAGGTGAGTTAATGGTGATAGTGTAAATAGGGGAGAGTGTTACCCCTTATCAAATGTGATGCTCATACACTAGGGTTAGGGTTATAAGAGACAATGTGTATCAAAGGTGGTTTCATATGCAGAGGTAGATCAAACCCTAAACTTTTTTTTAAAGAGAGGTGCATGATTAAATTGATGATGTTGTCACATAATTTATCACACCAAGAGATATGTTGAGTTAAACTAGGCAAGAATCTAACCTACACTCAACCATCATTAACAAATAAAAGTTTTTGTTGGCTCAAAATTTTAAATTGTTTTTAAAATATGCAGGTTCTGGAAAGTGTGGTATTACAGACCTTCCCCCCTTAAAAGAATCTCGTCCCGAGATTCCGAGGCTAAAAGCTGGAACAGGTAGGGAAACTCCTCCCTAAGATAATCCTCTCGCTCCCAGGTGGCTTCGTCTTCTGAGTGGTTACTCCACTGTACTTTGAAGAACTTAATCGTTCTCCGACGGGTTACTCTCACGGCTTCCTCCAAGATGCGAATGGGTTTCTCTCGGTAGGTTAAGTCATGTTTTAGGTCGATATCACGATAGTCAATGTCCTTGAAGACTTCTGGCTTATCTGGCACTTGAAGACACTTTCGGAGTTGGGAGATGTGGAAAACATCATGGAATTCAGATAATTCCTTGGGCAATTCCAGCTGATAAGACACTCCTCCTCTTCGGCCTATTATCTTGAAGGGTCCAATGTATCTTGGTGCTAGCTTGCCCTTGACATGAAAACGCTGCATTCCTTTGAGAGGGGTAACTCGGAGATAGACAAAATCTCCAATGCTGAAAATCACCTCTCGACGCTTGTTGTCGGCGTAGCTCTTTTGTCGGGACTGGGCTGCTTTCAAACGGTCGCGGATGAGTTGGACTTGTTCTTCTGCTTGTCGAAGTATGTCAAGCCCAAACACTTGACTTTCTCCAGTCTCGGACCAATTGAGAGGGGTTCGACACTTTCTTCCATATAAGGCTTCAAAAGGTGCCATCTGCAGACTAGCCTGATAGCTATTATTGTACGAGAACTCTGCGAAGGGTAGACAATCCTCCCATTTGGCTCTGTAAGCAAGAACACAAGCACGGAGCATATCTTCTAGAATCTGATTCACTCGCTCGGTCTGTCCTCCGGTGTGGGGATGATATGCGGTGCTGAATGATAACTTGGTACCCATAGACTCGTGAAGCTTTTGCCAGAAACGGGTAGTGAACTGAAGGCCTCGATCAGAGACGATGATCTTGGGAACTCCATGAAGACTGACTATTCGTGAGATGTAGAGATCTGCCAACTTACTCACACGATCGGTGGTGTTGACTGGCAAGAAATGTGTGACTTTCGTAAGTCGATCCACGATTACCCATATGGAGTCATGTCCACGGCTAGACCTGGGAAGTCCGGTAATAAAGTCCATTCCGATTTCTTTCCATTTCCATTCAGGAATCTTCAAGGGTTGGAGAAGTCCAGCCGGGCGTTGATGTTCTGCCTTAACTTTCTGACACACATCACATCGGGCGATAAAGAACGTGATGTCTCGTTTCATCCCGTGCCACCAAAAGGTGTCCTTCAAATCTTGGTACATTTTTGTTCCTCCAGGGTGGATGGAGTAAGGGGTATTGTGAGCTTCCTCCATAATTAGGTTCTTTAGATTAGGAAGATTGGGAACGCACAGACGTCCATTATGCCACAAGATTCCTTCAGAGTCAATGGAAAATCCAGCCACTTCTTCTTTACCCATACGGCGCTTGATTCCTTCAATACTTTCATGACCAGCTTGTGCCTCCTTGACCTGGTCGTGAAGGGTAGGCCTGGCTTCCATTGCGGCTAAGAATCCGTGACTAACCAGTTCCAATCTGAATTCTTCAAACTCTTGGTACAACAGGGGTTGTTGGATCCACTCTGTTGCTGTTGCATCTTGCGCTTTCTGGTTTCATAAGCAGCCTTGCGCTTAGACTCCACCAAAATGGCGGCATCCACAAGCGCTTCCAAGTCTAGGTAAGGTACAGCCACGAGGATACTCTGGATTTCCTCATGCAGACCATTCATGAAACGGTCCCGCTTCTTCTCATCAGTGTCAGTATCCTGAGGGGCATACCTGGCCAAGGTATTGAACTTTTCGAGATAATCCACTACGCTGGAGTTGTTCTGCTTTAGGTTGAAAAACTCGTCACGCTTCATCTTAATCAATCCCGTGGGAATGTGAGCTTTGCGGAACTTGGTAGTGAATTCCTCCCAGTTGATGACATGATTAGGAACTTGCATGGCCTTGACGTTCTCCCACCATGCTCGTGCGGGTCCAGAGAGAAAGTGAGTGGCGAGAAGAACCTTGTCATGCTCTCCAACAGCAGCGACTTCAAGGTTGTTCTCGATTGTGTGGAGCCAATCGTCCGCGTCGAGGGGAGCGGCGCACTTGGAGAACACGGGTGGGTTGGTGTTCTGGAAATCGCTAAGGCGTGACCTTGGGGCTTCCTCGCCGTGTCCTTCTCCTTCTTCATTGTTGCGGTTTCCCGCGGCGGCTTGAGCAATCTGCCGAAGGGCAGCAAGGTTGGCTTCACTCTCTTGGCGGGAACGTTGGCGGTCCTCCAACATAAGGCGCAGAATCTGAGTCATGTCCGGATCCGGGGGTGGTGGTGGGTTTTCGGAACTAGCACCTCCACGACGAGGCTCAACCATCTGGGGAGGTAATGGTGAGAGGCAAAGTATGAGATAAAGGAACAATTTTAAGGAGCAAGATCTTTCCAAAGGGGGTTGGGAAGCTGTATGCATGTATGAAAAAATTTAAAACCAACATTGAAGAAACATCATAAGACTAACAAAGAGGCAATCATCAACCATCAATCATACGACCCAAAAGAGGTTATAGTTCACAACCAACACATGGTCACATAAGGACCAACAAAGTACGTCGCATCATACGGGACAACTTAACATATAACAAGTCTCGGGGGTGTACATCTAGAAATCGTCAAGTGGTGCGGAAGGGCCATCAAACGGGGGCTCCTCGGGATCCTCCTCATCATCCGTAGTGGCCTTCATGGTGCGAAGGGGCTCGGGTTCCTCGGGCACGTCGTTGATGAAGGCACGGTCATCATCATTTTCCTCTTCATCACGCCCATCCCCTATGAGTCCCTCCTCCTCCAAGAAGTCCTCATCGTCGCTGGCGAGGGCGGTGTTCTCCTTGCGGATATCCTCGCCGTCGTCCTGGAGGTTCTCAAGCTTGTCCTCGGCGTCACGGAGGGCGTCCTTGAGGTGCATGACCTTGACCTTCAACATGTAGTTGGCCTCACGGACGCGGAGCTTCTTCTTCTGCTGGTGGCGGTGCTTAAGCTTGGCCAGCTTCAGATCCAGCTTGAGCCCCTCAAGCTCATGCTTCAGCACCTCGTTCTCCATCCTGTTGGAGTCAAGGCTGAGCTGAGTCTTGAACAGCAAGTTCTCCATCTGGGACACCTGGCGTCCAAGGAGGCAAGTGTAGGGGATCATAGTGGGAATCCCCTCCTCGTTGCGGCGTCCCAAGAAGGCGTGAGGGAGACCCTTGGCCTCCAACTCGACACGGTGGTGGAATACAAGGCGAGAGAGGGCTGCTTGGAGCACCCTCACAAGTCCATCCTCCCACGTGTAGTCAAAGATCTGGACCTCAATCTCCTCGAGCAGCTTCACATGAGAGCCACGGAGTGTGCAGACCACCATCCAGGACATCTCGCCGTCCTTGGTGCACTCCAGCTGTCCTCCCTTCACCTCGGGAAACAGGCGTCCAACGGCCCGTGACACCTCGACGAGGGAGGTCTCAAACAGGTAGGGAGGCTTGTTATAGCCTAGCTAGAGGCTCTCGGAAAACATCGGAGAATCCATCTACACAAAAAATTTAGTACTTAATTAGTAACATGATCAAAGTGTGCAAAATTTTAAGTGCATAAAGTAAAAACATTAAGGATTAATGCAAGTAATATTAAATCTAAGAGAACAAGGGGAGAGACTAGGCATTATTTCAGCATATAGTCATCTCGTTTTTGTTATAGAAAATAGTTTTGTACTACCTTTGCGTCCATGCTAACTAGGGCCTCCTAAGGTCAGGATGGCTCTGATACCAGCTCTGTGGGGACCCCGGACTACGTGTCCGAAATACCCTGTTATGCATACCTCTCACGACCCCCTGATCAGTCTGCCGTGAGAACATAACCGAACTGAATATCCAGATTACAACATCCATTACAAGTACCGAATAAATAGTCTTACAACAATAGGATCACATGACCCAGTCTTACACAAACGCCACATCGGGCAAGTTCACACACACATAGCAGCGGATACACGTCGTCATCGTAGGGCCCAAGTCATGCCTTTAGACCTACAGGCAGCTGACTTGGAGAGCGTCCTAGGTCGCATAGTCGTCCTGGTAGCCTCCATCATCTTCATAGTCCTCCTCATAGTCTGGCCAAGTAAATAGCCAGGGACAAAGCCGTGAGTACATTTGGAATTGTACTCACAAACCATCACAAGGGGGTGCTAACATAAGCTAACTAAAGGAGACAAGAGAGGAAAGATAGTTTCTCTTGTTGATATAGCATGCATCAATTTCTCTTGTTGGTATAGCATCCCGACATCTCAATTGATGGGAACACTAAGGTTGTCCTATGGCATCTCTATATCTTTGTTAAAGAAGAGTTCCTTTCCATGAAACATTAGTATAGGTTCCCCATTTTGATTTATTTTCCGGCGACCATCTCCATATGGTCGACACACACACCTTTCCGGTACCCTTCTGGTACTTCCAACACAACACTTTCTTTGTAAAGCCTTAGTCAAAACAAAACTCAAAGCCCAGGTTAAGGTTGGCCTTTTCAACTCGTCCTTGACCGCGGACGCGGCTATTCGAATAGATTTAACTCTGCAGAGTTCGCGCACTTTCCCCACAAGAACCGACAAATCCGTCGGGATCATCCCCGGTTCGACATACAAAAGTATGCGAGGCTCGGATAATCAGTCATAGTCCTACGCCCGTCTCCATTGTCATGAGTTCCTTCCCTGCGGGCTTACCCCTTCCCGGCACCCCGGCAGCATACCTCCTTAATTGAGCGTATCTCCGGCGCCACGACGGAAGACCCTCAGTAATCGTCCGGCTATACACAACTACAGTGTATTGCCTCCTTCAGAGCGTAACACGGCGTCAGAGGTCATCGTGACCCTCCCTAGAGAGTTGTGAAGGGGGACTCATGCCAATTTCAACAGACGTCAAACTAAGCCCGTACCCACTTTGATTAATGTGGTTGCGCGAGTAAAGTTGGTTCGGCGAACACTTATACGCAGTGCTCGTTTTTCCCATAAAACCTTAACCTTCATCATTTCCACATGTCCATCAACCATACAACACTTTTCCAATACCCATACCAAAACCTCTGCTTTCATAAACTTTACACTCGAGTAAGCTTCCCTTACTCAAGGTTTTCTCAAAACATTTACAACAAGGTAAACCTCGAGGGGTTCCCATCCTAAAGTTTCATGAGAGGAAACTACGATTATCTTTATGGCCGAGATGGCGACCATAGACTCATCAAGTGGTTTGGGTGAGTGGCAAAAGAGAACTCACACTTGCTTGAGGTAAGCATGTGTAAGTCAACAATTATTGTATTAAGTCTCAGATTTTATGATGCTATATTACTACTTTAGAGTAGTGTAAAATTAACCAAATTATTAGAGTTGGGCATATTCATCTCAATTTGAGAATACACCAAGACCATGGCATTTATACCTCTATACTAAACAAGGTGGTGGTGGTGTAAGCTATTTTCTAGGAATGAGATATACTCAAGTTGAGTATCCAAGATACCCAAATGGAATGGCACGGCCATGATACCATGCATCCCATAAACACAAGACAATAGTGGAGTATCACCACTAGGGAGTACCCCACTTGAAAACATACATAGATGACAATATAGAGAGAACAACACACATAGAGATCAAGGTGCTTTGGACATCAACAAATGACATCCAACTAGACACCAAATAAGAGTTCAAAGATGGCTTGCCTTGGTTGGCTTGTCCCTGGTCTTCCTCAAGATCTTCTCCAAAATCCTCCCCTTCCACTTCACCCTCGTTCGTATCTAGCGTCGCAAAAGTAAACGGTACACATAATCAATACATAACATAAGAACCAAAGGGTAACTTAATAAAATATGCAAAACATGCAGGTGAGTTGTTTGGCAGTAAATAAAGATGGGTTGTTTAATTTAAAACCAAATAGAGGTAAAGGTTTAAATAAAACAAACAAATTTTGTACCTATCATTGCATGTGACACACATACACTCATGACCAGAGACAAAATTTTATGAACAGAGACTAATGATATTTTTCCTGGATGCACAGTAACAATGTAAGATCAACACAATTGGATTCATTCAAAAATATTAATTTTCCAATTTTAAGAATTAATAATACTAAACGTAATACAGTGATCATGTTTAATACATTAAAAATTGTACAAAAATCCTAAAATTACAAGGTCAGCGGCATTGGATAGATATTTTCATACTGGTTCTACTGCAATTGGAATCACCTCATTTGAATTTTCCCAAACTCAATTTATAAGCAAAACAGTACACTGGCAGATTTCCATTTTTAATTTCTATTTCAGATTTTTAAACGGAAATAAAATTGGCGGGAAGATCTGGGCCGTGCTGGTGCTGTGCAGTTGGGCCGGCCCAGTGGGGCTCTCCGGTGGCCGGAGAAAAAAAATAAAAAGAAAAAGGCCGTGGCCCGTGGCGGGCCAGACCAGCCGACGTGGCCATGCACGCCGACGTGGCCGTGCATGCGCCATGCGGCCGTCGGATCTGGATCGGGCGGCCTGGAGTCGTCGCGTCCACGACGTCTGCGCGGCGCTCGCCGGCGGAGAAGAAAGGGGCGGCCAGGGAGCTTACCGGCGGCTGGCGGTGGCGTGGATCGGCGTAGACGGGTGGGCGGCGTAGGCGTGCTGCTCGTGGACGTCCTGGTGGCGCTCGGACACGTCGTCGTCGCCTTGCTTGGCGACGTCTGCGTCACGGGCGTCACCGCCGTCGCCTCCTTGCTGCAGATATGTGCGGCAGAGGGACACGGAGGGGGTTAGGCGCGGCAGTAGGTGGTGTTGGCGAAGAAAAGAGAGAGGGGAGAGGCAGGGGAGCGGCGTCGTCGAACGGCTCCTCCTCGTCACCTTCACGGTGACCACGGCGTCGGGAACGTCGAGCTGCAGCAGCAGCGGCTCGAGCAGCTGCTCGAGCAGCCAGCCGGAGGGTGGAGCAGCCTAACGGCATGGTGTGACGGGGAGCTGAAGGGAGAGGGGTGGCGTTCGGCGGTTTATATAGACGGAGAGGGGCGCGGGTAGTGGGAGGGGCGGTGGCGACGGCAATCGGTGGCCAAGGGCTGGCGTCACGCGTCGGCCCCACAGTGACGTCGCCCTGGTGGCGTCAGCGAGGGAGGGAGCCGAGGCGGTCGCGCGGGCAGTCGAGGTTGATGGCGTGCCGTACGAGGCAATGCCATCATGTCTCCTGCCAGCGTGGCGCGCTCGTGCATTTAGGCTAGGGTTTGGCGCGGGGGAGGGGTACTGGTGGCGTCTTGGGCCAAAAGAGAGGGGGTGGTGCGGGCTAGGGTTGGGCCAGGGCAAGAGAGAGGGGTAGTGGTGTTGTCCACGGCCCAAACCAGGGAAGAAAAGAGAGGGAAGAGAGAAGGGAAAAAAGGGGGCAGTTCCCCCTCTTGTCTCTCGGCCAAAACCAAAGAGAGAAAAGAGAGAGAAAAAAAGAGGCAGGGGTGAAAAGAGAGGGGCCATGCCATTGCATGTGCCATGGTGTGGCCAAAGTGCATGTGCACAAATGTTGGAAATTTTTTGGGAAGAACACAAGATGGTGGTGATGGTGGTGATGGTGTAATCCTAGGTGAGTTAATGGTGATAGTGTAAAGAGGGGAGAGTGTTCCCCCTTATCAAATGTGATGCTCATACACTAGGGTTAGGGTTATAAGGGACAATGTGTATCAAAGGTGGTGTCATATGCAGAGGTAGATCAAACCCTAAATTTTTTTAAAGAGAGGTGCATGATTCAATTGATGATGTTGTCACATAATTTATCACACCAAGAGATATGTTGAGTTAAACTAGGCAAGAATCTAACCTACACTCAACCATCATTAACAAATAAAAGTTTTTGTTGGCTCAAAATTTTAAATTGTTTTGAAAATATGCAGGTTCTGGAAAGTGTGGTATTACAGAAACATTTGAATGGATTCAAATAAATTTCAGAATGATGTGGAAATTCATCGTAATAGAAAAGTCAAATATCTATGATTTGATCATGGTGGAAATATTTGAATTACGAGTTTTAGCGAACATCTAAGAGAGTTATGAAATTATTCTACAACTCACGTTTCTTGGAGTATCATAGTGATGTTGGAGTATCCGAGAGATGTATCCAAACCTTGTTGGGTCAATGATGAGATAAAATAAAATGATGCCATTATATTTTTGTGGATTATGCTTTAGTGACTACCGCTTTTACACTAAATAGAGCATCATCATAATCCGTTGAAATGACACCATACGAGTTATGGCATGGATATAAACCCTAATAGTCCTTTCTTAAATTTTGGTATGCATAGCATAAGTAAATAAGTTTACAACCAAAATCGGATGAATGTCTTTGTTGGTTATCCCAGAGAATTGATTGGGAATTCTTTCCACTATGGAGACAAAGATAAAAGTATTTTGTCGATGTTTCTTACTTATTTCAAAGAAATTATTTCTAGCGAACTATTTGAGTGGGAGGACAATGGAACTTGATAAGGTTCATGAACCTGAGCATGATGATCAGAGTAGCACAGCATCGGAAATGGTTCCGGAAGCAGCTACGAAGATCATGACTCCCATGTCTACAAAGTGTTATAGTCATGGAGATCAAAGTACTTATTGAACCTTGTAGATGTGGTTTATTTTGTGATTAAATAAATGATTTGTGGACGAAGGATTGTTTTTGAACAATGATAAACCGACTACATACAAAGAAGTTATGATGGGCCCTGACTCCGTTAAAATGGTTGTGCGCCATGAAATCCAAGATAGGTGAATACTTTTTGAAAGTAAATAGATCTATAAAACTGATGGACTTGGATGGAATATCCTTAAAGAAGCTTGACTTATCGAAAAGTTGTTTACGACAAAGTTCAAAGAGTTGACTATGATAAGATTAGATCTTCCGTGGCAATGCTTATAGTCTATGTGGATTATTCTAGTAATCGCTACATATTTCTTTTATGAGATATGATAGTAGGATGGCAGAAATACATTCCTTACTAGAAGTGTGTATGAAGGATGTATACTAGATACAACCAAGAGTTTTGCTGGTCCGTGGAATACTAGATAGGTATACAAATTTCAATTGGATGAAATGAGTATCGCGGAGTTGGAATCTTCACCGGATGAAATAATCAAAAAGAGTTTTTGATTTCATTAGAAACGATGAGGATGCTTGCATTTGCAAGAAATTAAGTGGGAGAGCTGAGACATATTTATAATACTTTATGTAGATGACATATCGTTGATTATAAATGATGTAATTATATACTTGATGAGAATATAAGGTTTTATTGAGAATTAACTTCAATAAAAGGATATAGACTGAAACACATTTAATGTCAAGATCTATGAAGATAGATTGAAACACATAATAAGTTTAAGTCAAAGTACATAGAATGGATATTGAAGTAGTTCAATATACAAATATTAAGAAGGTGTTCTTTTCCATGTGAAGGTTTAACAAGACTTGAGTGTATTGACACTCAATGAGTAAAAACACATGAGTGACTTTAGATCACGAATAATATGTACAAAGTCAGATGTCCTGTGCTCTAAAGTGTTACGAGCATATACAAGAATGATTCATGTGATGATCATTGGAAAACAGTAAGAATATCCCTGAGTGCTTAAGAAGAACCAAGGATATATATAGTTTTATAT
>NC_061508.1:184117107-184133023 GCF_022539505.1 Lolium rigidum
TAGACTATGAGGTACTCTACTCCTTCTACACCTCTGGAGAGGTCTGGCTCTTCATAGCAGATGTCTTCTGCTTCTTCTTGGTTGTCGGTGTCCTCCTCAAGTCGATTCAGGCAATCTAAGCAGGGGATTTAAGAGTGGTATGAGTACGAGCGTACTCAACAAGTTCATATTAGGAAAGAGGTGTTTAATGCACTATCTACGATACCAGACCAGAAAGTCTGATACCAATGCAGGTTTTGATAACCATTTCTTCAAAAGGTTGCTTTTATTAATAAGAACTATGTCCGCCAGCCTTCACCGGTTTACTAGAACTTCATGGAGTTCCTTTCCGGCAGCGTTCACAGTTCCAAAACCCGGAACAGGGAGTGACTGATCACGATTCATTACACTCTGCAGATGTGTGTTGCTTTACCCACAATAGATCTTAACCTTGGTGCCAACCGGGCAGCTTTCCCGTCCACAATTCCAATGGTGTGAGGCCCGGTATAAGGTCCTAGCCAATCATATTCCTCCGCAACCTCAAACACCCACCCTTTGTTGCAATCCTCGACCCTGGGTCCTCGCCGGTGTTCTTATACCAATTAAAGATGGCCCCCGACCGCGACAACAGTTATGGGCTCTACCATAAACTCCTTCGCCGGTAGATGCAACCCATCATAGACCGCATTACCGTGGGGAATTTAGAATGGGTTCCCCACCCTACCGCTTGTCCCTCGTGATCAAGTGCCTACGGTAAGCGCATCCATTGATGAACGAGAGGTGGAAATACAATTTACTACTCCGTCCCACTCCAGATCTTATGGTTAACACGAGTTTTACGGCACAATAATCACTGGACGACATTTGTTGTTTAATCCTAGATGGATATAAACCCTTGCAATGGAACCTCCACAATATCAACACCTACCATGGTTCCATTGCCAACCACATAGTAATATTCATAGTTATGAAAATATTATCTTTGATTTTCATGCAAGAGTGATAAGTATAGTACTTTGCAAGTAATTTGGTAAAAATACTCAAATGACATGAGCAAGCGATGAACTTGCCTGGCAACTGCGATGTAATGCAGTTGGATGCTTTGGATTGACCCTGATCCTTTGTCTCTGAAAGAAGCATCATTGTCCGATAAGGGCAATGGTTAAAGAAGCAATTATGCACGCTTTTGGATTTTAGGTTTTAGTTCCCCCTTCCCGATGCTTTATTATTTCATGTCGGAAGTGATTACTAAGAATATTTTAGGGATACTCTGTTTAAGGCAAAATACTACCTTGGAATGTTGCCAAGGTGTTTTTAAAGTCCAAACTAATTTATGGACTTATTTTATCATTAAATATAGTGTGTGTTATTTTTAATGATTATTTATTTATTTCTTCTTTGCCTTATTTATGGACCAAGTTTACTAGTCTCAAAAATTATATCTCATATTTTATTATGGTAGAGAATTTTATTCTGAGTGGTTTACATATTTTTATGTATTTTTTAGAGCAATATTTATTTTATAAAATTCTGGAAAGATACTGCTTAAAGGGTTATTTTGGAAATGACCAAAATACCCTCGGGTCCCACTTGTCAGGTGTCCCGAGCTGGTTAGGTTGGACCAGCCCACTGGGCTCGGTCCAACCGACCCAGTCGCCCGTAGACGCTCCTCTCTTCTAACCCTACTCTCTCCTCGAAGCTCTGGCGACTCGCGTCGCCGCCGCCGTCGTCGAATTAATCCGGCCGTCTCCGGCCAACTCCGGCAACGCGGTTAGTTGCAGAAGGACTGCCTCTCGACGGAGAACCAGATGGTCCGCGTCGATCTGGCCCTCGTCGCCACCTCCGCTCGCCCCCAACTCGACTGCACGCAAGGCCGCACGGATCCGCGGCGATTCGCCGTTCGCCGGCGTTCCAGATGCGATGGCGTTACCGTGTGCCTCGCCGTGGTGGTGCTGGAGCACTTGTGCTCGGCGACGCCTGGCTTGGCCGCGGCTTGGCGCTGCCAAGGTTGGCCGTGCCGCCGTGCCGTCATGGGCATGCTATGGTGCTTCTGCTCCAGGTTCGCCTCCTCTTCTTCTCCTCTTCGTCTAGCTCCAGCCACGGCTGCTTCGCCTCTTGGAGATGCTGCCGTGCCATGCTGCTGGGCAATGCTAGCTGCTATTGTTCTGCTCTCCGCTGCTGCTATTGTGTGTTAGCTGCTGCTGCTGCTCTACTCGCCATGGCCTAGCTTAAGCTGTGCTATCCTTGTTGTGCATGTTTCTATGCGATTCCTATAAGCCATGGGCTTGCTTATGCTTGTATTGCTTGTGTGCAGCTCTCACTGTGACTCTGTTCTTGTTACTACTCCTGCTAAACGATCAAGTGTATTCAATTGTCTTGCCCTGGCTTGATTACTGTGGCAATCTCTTGCTTATGCAAGTACCAGTGCTATCAGTGTGATGCTCCTAGAGCTGTTTCACTGTAAAGCTCTGTTGAGCTTGTCTATTGACTAATTAGCTCTACTTCTTGTTGGAGTGCTTCTGAATACAATTATATCTTGCTTATCAGATTATCTGTGATGCAATTGTTCATGCTCTGTGGCTGTTTAGTTCATGTGTTGGTGCTGGGATTGGCTGTAACTTGCTCTGTCATGCTCTAGCAAGTCCCTGATGATCATATGCTCATCAGTTGCTTGTTAAGGCTGTTGTTTCATGTTTGTGTCTCACTGTTGCTCTCTCTTGTGTCTGTGTGACACAGAAGCATGTGCTGGTGTGTGCTGGTGCTTGCTCAAGCATCAGCTGATGCTGGCAGTGATCCTCTAGATCATTTGCAAGTGTTCCAGTTACTAGTTGCTTGTGTAATTCATTTATCTGTATAGCTTGTTATAATTTAATGGATAAATGAGATGAACTGTTTCTACAGTTATGATTCTTTTAGTTAAATGATTTGAGCTAAAGGTATGCCAACCATTGGTTGGGGACTCTAGCTCACTCTGAACCCTTCTGGGTAATGATGTAGTGGCTTGCTTATCTGTTTTAGGGTTTGAGGTGACCCTGACAGCACCTAGCTGTTGTCAGAGGTGGCTCCCCTCTCTGTGGCTTGATGAATGCTTACTGGTTGATCTTCTTCTGGATTTTCAGTAGCTTTTGGTGTTGAAAAATTAAATAGACATAATCTCTCTATATATCTGATGGTTTAGTGAACCTCTAGGTGCTAGGTGAGTTGGCTAGACTGGTAGTGCATCAAATCCTTGCTGGATCATTTGGTTGACTGTAGTGGTGATACACTTGGTTTGAATCATTGTTTCCCTGGGATTATCTCTACTGGCCATGCTCCTATTTTGCCAGTAGCTAGTGTCTCATCACCAGATGATGATACACATAGGGTATTCCTACCCTTTGGCTTGTGTGTGATGCATATGCTTAATTATGAGCAAAACAGTCGCTTGCTCATGGATTTCTTGGTTATACCTCACTCCAGCTCCTAGAAAGGTTGTTGGTGTAGAGGTTTTGCTTCTGAATTGTGGTTTGTGCTTGCCCTACTCATCCTGGTGGCTTGTGATGATCTACTTCATCTTGTGCTTGCTCAACAGTCAACAGTTCTTGGTGAAACTGTTTCTGGATGGTTTCTGGTGGTGTGTTGTTCTTCCTGTTCTAGTGTTCTTACCCTTTGGAGCTGCTGCCGATGAGCTGCTAGGGTTTGGGCTTGAAAAAGTTTATATATGGTCCTCTCCTTGCTCTCCTGGTCGACAGCAATGCCTGGCACCATTTTGGTGACTCTCCACTGACCTGTGTCTTTGTTGGGCATGCATGTCTCCTTGTGAGCTGCTTGTGTTCCATGGTTGGAACTTGGGGTGCTTATGGATCAGCTCGGCTGAGCCTTGGTATTATCCATCGATTTTCTGTTTCTTTCTCTAATCTGCCAAGTGGCTTTGCCACTTGGCATAATGCCTTGTTTGTTATGTGTGTGTGCAGGGATCAAATGGATGATCAAGAGAATCTGAAGATCATGTTGAACAAGAAGTTCTTGAAGATTAACTTGTATAGTTTAGAATATTTCAATTCCTTGTAATTTTCCTTTTTCTTATTTCATTTATTCAATTTCTGAAATGTGTTGTAATATTTAGAAATCATATGGATATTGTAAATGACAATGTATCTTGTGTGTGATAATCAATAAAGCTCAAGTTTCTCTAAAGAGCTTTTCATTTATGTTTCTATTATTTTATATTCATAATTTTCCAATTTCTATAATAGTTTATTGGATTAATCTTTATTTGAATTATGTTATATCAAATTGAAGTTTGAATTTAAAATTCAAACCTAACTTGTTTGAATTCAATCATGCAACTTAAATTGGAAGATGAAATGTTTCCCTCTCTTCTCGAAAACCCTAGTTTAGTTCATTGAGGTCCAAGTCTATCGCACTCTTGAAACCCTAACCCTGTAAGGTGTCGAGAGAGAAACTTGTCCCCCTTCGATGCAGTTTTCCTTTAAAAGCGCGGAATTTCCCCAGATTTTACGATTCAATGCACACCCCTTTCTAAATTCTACCCCTCGATTGTCGCTAATCCTGGGACATTACATGTCGCCTAGATCTGTTTTCATGTGCCCTGTCAACTCGAGCTTGTACTTCTATATTTCTCGCCTCGTCTGTTCATGGAGGATCTCGCGCTGCCGTGGCGGGTCGAGGACTACTTCGCCTTGGGGTACTTTCAGGTTGGGGTGTGCTTGAGCTTGCGAACGCTGTTCCCATGACTCCAACTCCCGCCATGGCCATCTGATACAGTGCTTCTCTCGAGTCTCCTGCAGGTGGCCTTGATGCTAGTATAAAGGCTTGAGTCGCCATGTATCCAGCTTCCGCTGTTTTGGGGATGATGTTACCTCTTGTATCCATCGACATAAAGGACATGTCGAGGTTCCGGATCAAATGCTCTCTCTCATACTCGGGTATATGCGCCAGTCGAGATCTTCCTCTATCGCGTGCTGCTCTATGGTTATCTCCTGAAGTTCCTGATTGTCGACTTAACTCAGCTCTTCGCCTACTGGACGCGGAGGCTGCAGCTTTTCTTTGATCTAGTATCACTCTTTGTTTTTCAAGCTCTCGTCCAGCACGTGCGAGTCTATATTAGTATGCTTGCAGCTCTTCCGCCGTAGCTGTGGTGGTCATCGGCTCTGTGCCATTGATGGCTCTTGATGCTATGTCCCAAGCTTCTTGCGGAAGTTGTAATTTCTCGCGAGGTGTAGGCCCAACGTATTTATTTCCCAATCCTCGCGTAAGATCAGCGGGATCAATGTATGGATTTCCCAAATCATCAAAAGCCTCTGATGTTTCATCTTCTTGACGACTTGACTCGCCAAATGCACAGACCTGATGGTATATTGTAGCTTTGTTTTCCTCTTCAGGGTCGGTGACACCGTCATATAGATCGGCGAAGACCTCCCGAATAGAAGTAGACCTGTCGATGAAGTCGAAGCTGTCGAAGCTCTCAGAGTCGCTGCTTAGATCTGAGTCTGTGTACGACCCGAAGGACACACTACCGAAGTTTTCGGCGAGTTTTCCGCTTGTGGCGGGCTTGATGGAGTTTGACGGCGAGATCTCTTCGTCGCCTGAATGGAACGATGATGACGATCCCGAGAAATCAGAATCGACCGCTAACGGACCCGAAGAATTCAGTACCGCGAGACGATGCGATCCTTCTATCCCGACGCGGAAGTGGAAGCTCCCGAATGTCATCTCCATTGGCTCCTCCAGATACGCATATGCATCCACACGGGCGGGAGGGTGAGGAACAAAATCAACGAGACCGGTTTTGATCTGTTTACCTCCGTCCATCGCGTTGCTTGCTACCGACGATGTTGACGATGTTGTCGAAGATGTTGTTGATGCCATCAAGATCAGCTCCTTGTCGCCTCCAGTCCCCACAGATGGCGCCAATTGACAAGGTATTAACTTGTCAATGCCCACAAGTTGTAGACTAGGGTTTCACGGAAAGTAGAGGGCAAGTAGATCTCGAAGGTTTTAGCCGAAAAGGTGCTCGACTGCTAAAAACTAGGGATATGTTGACAATGAATCGATCCTTTCTTTCTCCCTCGACTTCCCCTTATATAGGAGGCGGAGCCAAGGATTTTGTGCCATACAAGTTACAAATAGCGGGAGAGTCTTTGTGTTCGTCCCGTACAATTACGAATCTCTCTATTCCTAATCTATCTCCATCTTCCATATCAACGCTTTATTGGGCTTCCAGGCTTTGTAATCTTCGGGTTATGGGCCTTCAGTAATTCCCGGGTACCTTCTTCGGCAGGCCCATTCGGGATGCCTATGTCATCTAGTACATAACCGCCGCACCTCTCCCTCTGCGTGTAGATCACTCGACACAGAGAAGGACCAGAGCCATCGCCGCGACACTGTGAGGCTGCCCAAATCTGTCACCGCAGTCGCCGCCACGCGAACACCTCGATCCGCCGCCACTGCGCGCCTTGGAGGAGAGGCGGGCCTCCACCGCCTCGTAAGCCGCTACCGCTGTGTGCGTGTTGGAGGAGAGATGCCGCGCGCCGGGACGCCGCCACCACATCGACCCGCAGCCGCTGCACGTGCCACCGCCTCTCGGACGCGCCACCACCTCGGACGCCGCCGCCGCCTCGAGCCGCCGATGGAGGAGCCTTGCGCGCGCCGCCTACTATCCGACGGTGAGGCCCCCGCCCAGGCGCCGTGCTTTCTCTAGTTTTATTATTCTATGTTTTTTGTATTCTCTGTTTTTGTGTAGTTTCACATATAGTTCCATATAGTTTCATATATAGTTATATATATTTCATATAGTATGGGCTATGTAACTATATAGTTAGGGCTATGGAACATTATTATGGTTATAAACATTGTTTCATATATAGTTAGGGTTATGGAACTATATATTTAGGGTTAGAAATATTAATGTTAGGGTTATGGAACAATATAGTTAGGGTTACAAATATTATTTCATATATTGTTTCATACAGTTAGGGTTAGAAATATTTCATATATAGTTTCATATAGTTATAAATATTGTTTCATATAGTTAGGGTTAGAAATATTTTTTCATATAGTTTTGGTTAGAAATATTGTTAGGGAATATTGTTAGGGAATATTGTTAGGGTTAGAAATATTGTTTCATATAGTTAGGGCTAGAAATATTCTTTCATATTGTTAGGGTTAGAAATATTGTTTCATATATATTTTTCATATTTATTAACGCTTTGTTGTGTTTATATCATTGATATAACTTGCAAGTCTTTGCAAAACTACAGACCGTGATAGAGACAGAGAACAAGAAGAGTGTATGAGAAATATCATAGCCGGTGAAGATGATATCACATCACATTATCTGAATGATTCTGGTGAGAGAGTGGAGGATCTCGAGCGAAGAAACGGCTCCAGCGAGGGAATGGAGGGAGAAGATGACGGATCCAGCGAGGGAATGGAGGGAGAAGATGATGGCTCCGGTGTTGGAACCTTAGTTACAAAGTCCGGCGAGGTATATAAATTAAGCCGCTGCTGACCAGGTGCATGAATAATTATTTTGGAGGCTTCTGCAGTCTTTAATTTGCATATTTTTCACAGTGGGTCCCCTTTCCTCGTGGGTCCTCCGAATCCGGGATCCGAGTGAAACATGCACAAAAACTGCGCGCAAGCGTGGTAAAATACTAAAATCCTATCGCTACTAGTGCAATAGCATAAGGTAAAATAGGCTCAAATTGGACTCATCAGACACCATCAAAAACCTAGCCCGCCACATGAGGGTTAGCACCACCGCACCCCGCAACTCCAATCACCATCAGTCTCATATCCTGATTGGTAAAACACACATGTAGGACAGGGACTTATTGTGCTCCGCATAGGGAGCATTGACGTTGTGGGCAGAGAGGCTGCCATCGACGACAATGATCTTCTTATGTGTCAACTCTAACCAGAGCATGAGATGAGGGAGGAAAAAAGCACAAATACGAGCTAGAGGAAATGAAAATACATGTAATAATTTTAGTGGGAGAGATTCCCAAATTTGAAAATTACTTTCTCGAAGACGGCAATGTGTGGGACCCCTAATTCAGAATTTCCTAACCCAACCGCTTCACGCATCTATGTGTACCCCACCCATTCATCTAACGTCAGACGCTCCCCGTGACCTCACGTTCCTCTATCTCCACACCGCTTTGACCACACGTCAGACGCTCCCCATGACCTCACGTTCTTTGTGTGCGCCATGCCAGTGCGGTTGCTTGGATGTACACTCTTCTATCTCGATGAAACAACACAAGTGAAGACAAGTCACATGAACTATTTTAAATAACCATAAAAATGTCGCTTATACAGACTTAAATGGGTAGATTTATTTTAAGCGTTTTCTTAGAGTTACCATGTTGAATTATTGCTTAGGTGGAGGAGTAGAATAAAAAAAAGTGCCTTCTCCATTGTATCGTAAGCTTTTCCTTAGCAATATAATTTTCTATTAAATATGATTAATTTTAATTAATTGCTAGTAAGTTGTACATGCCTAAAGAGATAGATGGATAACTGTTTACTTACCGTTGATTACGGAAGGTTAGGTAAGGTTGCCCCATAAGTGAAGACAAGAGATAGATGGATAACTGTTTACTCACGTTGCCAAGTGCAGTTGCTTGGATGCGCACTCTTCTATCTTGATGAAATAGCACAAGTGAAGACAAGTCATAGGACCTTTTAAATAACCATAAAATGTCACTTATACAGACTTAAATCGTTAGATTTATTTTAATCGTTTTCTTTGAGTTACCATGTTGAATTATTGCTTAGGTGGAGGGGGGAGAATAAAAAAAAGTGCCTTCTCCATTGTATCATAAGTTTTCCCTTAGCAATGTAATTTGCTAGTAAATTTTAATTAATTGCTAGCAAGGTGTACATGCCTAAAGAGATATATGGATAACTTTTTTTAGATAGATAATTGTTTACTTACCGTTGATTACTATGGGTTAGGTAAGATTACCCCATAAGACGGAGTTCAGATGAGGCCCAAGTTTCCCAACAATATTAATTGCCCGCTCAGAATGGCACCGCCCCATCCCACCCGAGCCGCAAATCCGCAACGGAGAAAATGGCAAGCGCGAGCTCCTCCTCCAGGATTCGCCGCCGGCAACTTGTAATAGGAGCAACATGTTTAGGGGAATATATCATTTCCTCTCTCTTTTTACTCCTTCTTCTCTTCTTCTTCTTCTCTTTAGGAGGGAGAGGCTTGAAAGGGAGCTTCCCCACATACCCTGGTTTATTGTCAGAAACAATAGAAGAAACTTTGGAGGATTTCTCCTTTTCATTAATAAGAGCAAAGCACATATTAGTCATGTATATTTTGGTAAAGTCTCATATTTTACAATATTTTGTATGTAAGCATTTGCATGGAAATTATCAACACAATAAAGATGACATACATGTAGGACACTATTCATATAAAGAGCACTCATATCTACCAAAGAAGTTTTCATTGATAACTCTTCACACCCCAAAAATAATGTAAGTTCATCATGTTGATTAGGAGTTATCATGTCATCACAATACAAACTTGCAGTACTCATTGGATTCGAAAGGCCATTATCATGGCCTGAGCATTGAAAATTGAAATGACCTACTTCATAGCAAAGTTCACAAACAAAAGGGTAGAGGGCACAAACTTTTTTACCAATATCATTTAAATCCCTGTCCCACATTCCTGTGATGGATGCAATATTCTTCTTCGATTTTATTCTTTCCACAAGGTCTAAGTGCTCCACAAAAATTAGCATGCTTATAAGAAATAGTACTTTCAGAAGTTTGAGCATGTGTATTGCAATCATGAATAACAATTTCATTTTTCATGCAAGTGTCTTTAAAAGGTTCATGATATATATCCCAATTTCCTTTAGGAACATTAATATGATAAGCAAAAGTTCTATAGCAATCAACAATAATTTTAGGATCAAGACCATATTTAGCACTAAGCTCTTGAAAATCAGCAGTTTCAGCGAAAGACTTAATGCAATCATACTCATAATTTATACACGAGTCTTTACCTTTGTCGTTATCCCAATCTTTGGTATTGCTTTGAATTGCTTCAAGAATATCCCACTTAGCTTCAACCTCCTTACTTGTGAAAGATCCCTCTAAACAAGCATCTAGATAGTCCTTGTACTGTCCTGAAAGCCTTGCATAAAAATTATTAATAACAATATTAATGGGGAGCTCATGAGTGGGACATTTGAGCATTAGTGACTTCAATCTCCCCCACGCTTGGGCAATACCTTCTCCATCATGAGGATGAAAATTATAAATATAGTTCCTATCTATATGCACTTCATGAGGACGATAAAATTTAAAGGAAAAGAGAGATTCAAACTCCTTCCACTCCAGGTGATGAGGATCATCTAGTAGCCGATACCACTCCCTTGCTTTGTCCTTAAGTGACAATGGAAATAATTTCTTCATGGCATTTTATCTTGATAAACCTGCAACCTTAGACAACTCGCAAAGTTCTTTAAATTTCAACAAGTGATCACTTGGATGGACTATTCCATCCCCTGCATAACGTTCATCCATGATCTTTTTAACAATTTTCATAGGTATTTTAAAAAGAATACTTTCAGTAGGTTGATTTAAAATATCACAAGAATCATTAGAATTACCACATATGGGAGATAAAATATCATCAGAGCAAATTTTCTCCTCTAAACCTGGGGGACTAAAAAGATCATAAAAACTAGCTTCTCCAAGCTTAGACTTTTCCATAGTATTAGTAATAATAGTGTCCAAAGCATTCATACTAATAACATTGATGTTAGCATGCGACTAAAGTTCCATAGGTTTTTTAATTTTCTCTTCAAACACCTCAGGTCCTAACTCAAGATAAATAATATAAAGGTTTCTAATTCTGTTGTTGTTTTCCATTAAGGCTAACTAGTGAAAATAAAAACAAGAAACAAAATGATATAACTGCAGAATCTAAAGGAAATAACTTCGAGCACTCACCAGCAACTAGTAAACTTAGTAGCCACAGGATGTGCGTACCTTTTACCATACCTCCCTGATACGTCCCAAACGTATCTATAATTTTTGATGCTCCATGCTTGTTTTGTTACAATTCTTATATGTTTTATGTGCACTTTTCCACACTTTTTGGCATTTTCTGGGAGTAACCTATTAACGCAATGCCGCAGTGTCAGTTCCCGTTTTCTGCTGTTTTTGTGTTTTAGAAAAGTTGTACATGAAAGTTTCTCGGAATTGGACGAAACAAAAGCTCGGGGTCTTATTTTTCTGGGACGAAGATGGAGCCAGAAGGACACGCGCAGGAGAGCTTCCACGTGGCAGTACATAGGGTAGGCGCGACCCTACCCTTGGTCGCGCCTGGCCCATGTACTGGCGCCTCGTAGCCTCGTTTGCTCCACCCTTCCGCCTATTTATTCCTCGTATCGGGAAAACCCCAGAGACGAGAGCATCCATCCACGAAAAGTTCCGACGCTGCCGTCAACCGAAACCCTAGTTCGGGAGGGTTCTGCAGTCCATCCCGACACCCTACCGGAGAGGGAAATCACCGCCGGAGGCCTGTACATCGCCATTTCTTCATCTGAGGTGATCCGTGAGTAGTCCTCCACGGGACCATGGGTCCATAGCAGTAGCTAGATGGTTGTCCTCTCCTTGTTGTGCTTCATGTATAGATCTTGTGAGCTGCCTAACATGATCAAGATCATCTATTTGTAATTGCTACATGTTGGTTTGATGTGGATCTGATTTATAGAGATATTGCTTTGGTTGAGATTATGTATTATGTTATTATGATCTTGCATGCTCTCCGTTTCTAGTAGATGCTCTGTCCAAGTAGATGCTAGCGACTCCAAGAGGGAGTATTTATGCTCGATAGTGGGTTCATGCCTCTAGTTAACCATGGGAAGTGACCTTTTTCTCTACGGTTGTAGATGTGTTGTTGCTACTAGGGAGAAAACAGCGGTGTTCTATTCAAGGGTAGTTTCATCGTTTACTTTACACACATTTCTTAAAGCGATAGTCTGTTGCTTGCAACTTAATACTGGAGGGTGTCGCGGATGCAATCCTGAAGGTGGATTATTAGTCATAGATGCAGTTGGATTACAGTCTATGTATATTGTTGTAATGACCGCATACTTTCTTAGCATGTATTTTTCACCAGCCATTAGCATAGAATCTCTGTTTCTCAATTTCCCATCTGTAATTTGTTTACCCAGCATATTTATTTTATTGGGGAGGCGCCTCTAGTGAACTGTGGAGCCCGGTCCTTCTTCTTTTAATTGCAATCGTCTACAACATTTTCCTGTTCTGTTCTCTGCAAACAATTCTTCTTCCACACTGTTCGTTCAATCCTTCGTTTTCAGCAAAACCAGTGAGCTTGACAACCTCGCTGAAAGTTGGGGACAAAGTAATTGGTTGTTTGTGTGCAGGTCTCCATGTTACTGCTGACGCCGGCAGTGCGCCCTGCCACGAGTTGGTTCGCAACAACTCGGGAGAGAACATTTTTCTCCTACTGGTCGATAAACCTTGGTTTCTTACTGAGGGAAAACTTCCTGTTGTGCTCATCATACCTTCCTCTTGGGGTTCCATTCAATGCTGCGCATATATTCTCCTTCATCAACTCCGCGCTCAGCACTTCCCGGCAATGGCACCAGAAAAGAGCTTGATGTCTACGCACGCTTCTATTCTTGTAGACAGTGTTGGGCCCCCAAGTGCAGAGGTTTGTAGAAGATCAACAAGTTTCCCTTAAGTGGATCACCCAAGGTTTATCGAAGTCAGGGGGTAGAGGTCAAAGGTATCCCTCTCAAGCAACGCTGCAATTAAGATACAAGAAGTCTCTTGTGTCCCCAACACACCCAATACACTTGTCAGATGTATAGGTGCACTCACTACTAGGAAAAGGCTTATTGCCGGCGCACCAAAATGGGCTATTGCCGGCGCACCAAGAGCCCGCCGGTGCGAACGGGCCGGTGATAATAGCTTATTGCCGGCGCACCTGTCGGTGCGCCGGCGGTATCTCGCGTTATCCCCGGCGCACCTGTCTAGTTCGCCGGCGGTAAGTTATACAAGAAAACAAAAAAAAATTAAATCTAGATCCAGATCTAGATCTAGATCTAGATCTAGCTAGTCAACCGTGGTTGTCGTCTATGCGCCAGTGTAGGAGGTGCATGAGGATGCTGGAAGCTCCCAAGATTGGCGGGCCGGTGTAGGAGGAGGAGTAGGCCAGAGGAGGAGGAGTAGGCCGGAGGTGGAGGAGCCCGGAGGAGGTGGAGGATGCCGGAGGATGCCGGAGGTGGTGGAGGAGGCCGACGGTGATGGGGGAGGCCGGAGATGTTGGAGGAGGCCGGAGGACGTCGAGGAGACTGGAGGTGGTGGAGGAGGTCGGAGGACGTCGTGGCCGTCGGTGGAGGAGGAGGATGAGTAGGTCGCCGGAGTAGCTCGCCGCCGCAGAAGCTCGGTATAGAGAAGGAGGAGCAGGAGATGGAGGAGGAGGAGGAGGAGGAGGAGGAAAAAGAGAAGGGGAAAGTGAGCACCGCGGGTTGAGTTGTGCCTATATAGCACTCCTTACCGCCGGCGCACCAAGTAGGGTGGTGCGCCGGGGCTATTTTTTTCTTTTTTTCACCCAAATCTTAAATCTGAAAAAAGTCCTGTTTCTGTTTTGAATTTGACCAATCCATTTTTTCTCCAAACGGCCATAGGCGGTTGAATTCGAATTTGAATTTCGAGTAGATCGATTTTGATATAAAAAAAGTTTTTCATCGGAGGTCGTATGCAACCAGAAATCCCGTTTTACCGAAACATGATGCCATTTTGCATAATACATCAAAATTCAAATTTTCAAATTTTCCCTAAAACTAGATCACATATTACATGGGCATTTCAAAGGATTTTATTTTTTGAATTTTCTATCATTTTCTATTATTTTTTCGAAAACTGAAAAGGCGATTCCCGGGGGGGGTGGAGAGAAAAATCTAGGCAACTTACCCCCGGCGCACCTCTATGGTGGCGCGCTGGTGGTAAATTGTCTACCACCGGCGCACCACCATAGAGGTGCGCCGGGGGTAAGTTGCCCAGAATTTTTGGGGGCGGCCAGATCTCTTCGAATTTTATCCCCGGCGCACTAATTTTTTTCGTGCGCCGGCAGTATAGGTCCATCGCCGGCGCGGCGGAAAAGGGGTGCGCCGGCAACACTTTCCACCGGCGCACGTGCAAGGTGGTGCTCCGGCACATATTTCCTCCACCTATAGGCTTTTTCCTAGTAGTGACTAGTTCGGCGAAGAGATAGTAAAATGCAAGTGATATGGATGAATATGAGTGGTAATAACAATCTGAAATAAATATGGCAGCAAGTAAACATGCAGTAACACAGTAAATAAAAGGTGATTCGATGTTTAGAAACAAGGCCTAGGGATCATACTTTCACTAGTGGCACTCTCAACAATGATATCCTAAAGGAATATAAATATAACCACTTCACTATGGTACTATGAACTACTCTCCGGTTGGATAACGAACACTAATTCACCACGTAGGATTGCAAAAGGAAACCTTAAAGTTGTATTCCCAAGTATTAATGAACACCCCACTCCATCACTTTGAGCATTCATAGGAGGTACTAACACACCAGAATTTCATAGAGACATCCAACTCAAATCATAATTCAGTGAACAAGTATTCTGTGAAATATAGCCTAAGAGACCCACACGGTGCACACACCGTCACCTTTACACACGTGGGACAAGGAGTCTCCAGAGATCACATAAGTAAAATCCACTTAAATAGCATAACGACATATAGATTACAAAGCTCATGATCACATAAAGATCACACCATGGGAGAGAGAGATAAACCACATAGCTACCGGTAGAGCTCTCAGCCCCGAGGTAGAACTACTCACTCCTCATCATAGGAGTCAGCAAAGGCGATGGAGATGGCGGTGGAGTCGATGGAGATGGCTCCGGGGGAAATTCCCCGTCCTGGCAGGGTGCCGGAACAGAGACTTCTGTCCCCTGAATCTTGTCTGCGACGTCGACGGAGCTACGACACTTTTCGTGGATGGAGGTCGATTCATCTAGTGTTCATGCGTCGAAGGGAATTTATAGGCGGAAGGGCGAGGTCGGTGGAGGCCTGGTGGCCCCAGACCACCCTAGGCGCAGGCCAGGGCCAGGCCGGGCCTGGGCATGGTCTAGCCACCCTGTGGCCCTCCTCCGTCTATTCTCTGGACTCCATCTTTGCTCTAGGGAAAATAGGAACTTTGGCTTTTTTTCGTCCAATTCCGAGAATATTTCCTGTATAACTTTTCTGAAATACAAAACAGCAGAAAACAGGGAACTATCACTGTGGCATCTTGTCAATAGGTTAGTGACGGAAAATGCATAAAAGTGCCACGAAGTGTAAACAAAACATATAGCAATTGGTGTAAAACAAGCATGGAGCATCAACAATTATAGATACATTTGCAACGTATCAGCGGGCGATCCTCCCGCGCGCCGCGGTTGTTGTGGCGGGAATACTTTCGGTCACACTGCCCGTAGTTGGCGTTTGCGACAAACTCGGAGTGGGCGCCACTGTCGTTGTGCCTCTTGCCGTTGCTGGGGCGATTGCGCCGCTGGCCGAACTCATCGTCTGAGTCGACCGTGGGGTCCTCATCGGCGTCGCGCTGAGCGGTGGCAAACAACTTAGCCATAGAGATGTTGTCCCTGATGATTCGCTTGAGCTTGGAGACGAGAGGCCCGTAGTTGCAGGTTCGTCGGAAGTAGTAGATCGCCGTGTCGGTGATTTTTCCCGATGGAGGTCGTCCACATGTCCTGCCAACGCTGCACCCATCGGCGAGTTGACTTGCGAGGTCCTTGGATGCATCGCTCTAGGTCCTCGATGGTGATAGCACAAGTGTATACGCTGGAGAAGTGCTGGATGAAGGCAGCACATGCCTCCTCCCATG
>NC_061508.1:184133123-184226674 GCF_022539505.1 Lolium rigidum
CATGCCTCCTCCCATGAGTCGATGTTGTTCGGGGGGAGGGTGTTGAACCAATGGCGATTCGCCCCGTCCATCACGAGGGGCAGGTAGCGGGCAGCGAGTAGGTCGGAGTAGCCGAGGAGGCCCATCGCCATGGTGTAGCAGTCGATCTAGACCGTCGGGTCGTTGGTGGTGTCGTATTTCTCGATATCGCGGGGTCCCTTGAACCCAAGGGGATACGGCTCTCCCCTGATCATCGGGCCGAAGCAGGCCGGGCCGACGCGAGTGAACGCGCTCTGGCACGGCTGCTCGTGCCTGAAGTTGGCGTCAAGGCGATTGCGTTCGCGCCATGCCTGGTCGTTCATGATGTGCGTGCACGCGTCGATTGGCTGCCCGTTGGCGGCGACCATCGCGCGTGGAGGGTGCTGCTCGATTGGGTTGTTGGTCGAGTGAGCGGCGCGCGGCTCTGGGGGCGGGAACTTTTTGACGTTGGCAACTGCGCGGTTCGCCTTGGCGGATGACGCTGCGCGGCTTGTCGACGAGCGCGAGTAGAGCCGCCCATGGGAGTCCTGGGCCACGTACTGCTGCTCGAGTGCCTTGGCGACGAGGGCCTTGGCGTGATGGATGTAGAGGGCGCCTTCGCCGGTGTCGTCGAGGTTGGCGAGGGCGACTTGCGCGGCGACAACGTTGTCCGCCGGTGACGAATGGAGAGGGAGGCCGTTGGCGTCGACCTCGGCAGGGGGTTCGCCCGACCCTGTGGTGGTGGAGGTGGTGGTGGCGGTGGTGGTCCGTTGGCCGCTCGGTCGGCGGCCGCCCGGCTCGACTCCGGGGCGCTGTTGTTCCTGACTCGAGCCACCCCATCCAGGTCATCAAAGTTGAGGCGAGCGGAGGGGAGGCCTTTTTCGCGGGCGCGGTCGATGCGCTGGCGAGTGCGGCGATGGTGATGGAGCGACAACGCTCTCGCCGACTCTTGCTCGATGCGGAACTTCTGCCGCTCAACGAGCTCCTTCTTCCTTTGCGCCTCGATGTCGTCCGCGGTCGCCATCGCGGGGAGCGGCGTAGTGAAGGGGTCATTCGGCGGTGCATCGTCGGTTGCTATGAAGACGCTAGCGTGGCGCTGGTACTGCGGCGCCTCAACGGAGTCGGATTCTGAGTTGATGTCGAATAGGGGGAGGATTCAGCTGTCCTCGTAGTCGCCCGGGTAGGAGACCGGGGTGATGGAGTCCACGACTGATGTCGCGACGATGGATCCGGCGACTGACGTCGCAGCCGCTGATTCGGCATCGTCCTCCAGGGCCGACTTGTCCTCGACGTATGCTTCGCCAGAGAGCGGGAGAGTGGCGGTGAGGAGCTGGCCCGGAGCATACGGGTCATGTTGTTGGCCGGGGCAAACCTCGGCGGGGTTGCTGACGCCGGCGAGGCCGACGAAGAGGTTGATAGTGTCGACCGGCACCATGCAGGCGTGGGTGATTGGCGCTGTTGTCGGGTGGTAGGTGCTCGGCTGGGTGTGGAAGAAGCCGCCCGTGGCGATCATCCTGCTGGAAGCGACCGGCCGGCGGATAGGCGAGTAGGGCCTTGCCGCAGATCTGAGGCCAGACGCCCCACGCCCCACGGTGGCCGCCACTGTCGTGGATATGACCACGGCAGGTGATACAGGGTGCATCACTTCGTTGATGCGGGGCAAGGTGGCGTAGCCATCTTCGGAACGAGGTGCACAGGACACGTGGTTTTACCTAGGTTCAGTCCCTCCGGAGAGTAAAAGGCCTACGTCCTGGTAGATCTATTACTCAGTGGAGTTTTACAATGGGGTGGCTCAGTCGGCCGGAGGACCGAGAGCTATGGAGGTGTGGAGATTGAGTGCGGATCCGTTATAGGGGGTTTATAAAGGCACCCCCGATCTAGGGTTACATGGAGATAAGATCATATCTTAACGATCCCTATAAGGCCGCGATCATTTATCCCGCACCCAAGTTATCTACAGCTTCAGTTGCCTGGGCCTCCGGCCGGTTGCCACCTTCCAGGGTTTAAGCCCGGTCGCTCAGGGTTTTAGGCCCAGTCGCCCTTGCCGACTGGACCCCTTCTTGGGCCTTCTCTCTTGCGGCGAGTGAGACCAATGGTGGACCCCATTAGGTGTATCCCCATCAGAGGTGAAAATGATGATGTCGGTGGAGATGCTGCGGTGATGATGAAGATGACGCCCAATCCTGCAAGGATCTTCGTAGTCTCGAGGATCGATGCCCCGTGCTTGTTCCCCCTCCAAATCCCTTCTGGAGGTGAGGTTTCTACGAATTCTGGTGTCTCTGGATCTCTGATCCGTGATCCATCTTCACGGGGCGGAACTATTTGAAGGGGCGAAGCCACTGACAGGCCATACGTGCATCGATACGGGTGGGCTCTGCCAGTAACGATGCTCGCTAAACTCCCTGGAGCTTATCCACGTGAGGCTCTTCCACCCAGGTGCATGAATAATTATTTTGGAGGCTTCTGCAGTCTTTAATTTGCATATTTTTCACATAAAAGGGCGTGCTAAATCTCCTTTCCTCATGGGTCCTCCGAATCCGGGATCCGAGTGAAACATGCACAAAAAATGCGCGCAAGCGTGGTAAAATACTAAAAGCCTATCGTTACTAGTGCAATAGCATAAGGTAAAATAGGATGCAAATTGGACTCATCAGACACCATCAAAAACCCTAGCCCCCCACATGAGGGTTAGCACCACCGCACGCCACCACTCTCTGATGACCCACCCTTTTTCCTGCACCCGAGATCTCAGTGAAACCTACCTCCTATCTTGATTGGCAAAACACACATTTAGGATGGGGGGACTTATTGTGCTCCGCATAGGGAGCATTGACGTTGTGAGCAGGGAGGCTGCCACAGACGGCAAGGATCTTCTTACGTGTCGACTCTAACCAGAGCATGAGATGAGGGAGGGAAAAAAAAGCACAAATACGAGCTAGAGGAAATAAAAATACATGTACTAATTTTAGTGGGAGAGATTCCCAAATTTGAAAATTGCTTTCTCGAAGACGGCAAGGTGTGCCTTGGAAAACGTATGTCATAATTGCTTAACCCAACCACTTCACTCATCTATGTGTACCCCACCCGTTCATCCAACGTCAGACGCTCCCCGTGACATCACGTTGCTCTATCTCCACACCGCTCTGACCACACGTCAGACGCTCCCCATGACCTCACGTTGCCACTGCGGTTGCTTGGATGCGCACTCTTCTATCTCGATGAAACAACACAAGTGAAGACAAGTCACATGACCTATTTTAAATAACCATAAACATGTCACTTATACAGACTTGAATCGTTAGATTTATTTAAAGCGGTTTCTTAGAGTTACCATGTTGAATTATTGCTTAGGTGGAGGGGGGAGAATAAAAAGAAGTGCCTTCTCCATTGTATCATAAGCTTTTGCTTAGCAATGTAATTTGCTACTAAATATGATTAATTTTAATTAATTGCTACCAAGCTGTACATGTCTAAAGAGATAGATGGATAACTTTCTTTTTTTAGATAGATAACTGTTTACTTACCGTTGATTACTGAGGGTTAGGTAAAATTGCTCCATAAGACGGAGCTCAGACGAGGCCCAAGTTTCCTAACAGTATTAATTGCCCGCTCAGAATGGCACCCTCCTCCTCCCACCCGAGCCGCAAATCCCCAAGGGAGAAAATGGCAAGCGCGAGCTCCTCCTCCAGGATTCGCCGCCGGCAGGCGCAGGCGCAGGCGGAGGAGGCACAAGGAGCCGGGCAGGACCTCCTGATGTCGCTACCACCGGAGATGCTCGAGAACATCCTCCGTAGACTCCCCTTCGACAAGTTGGTCCGCACCTGCTGCCTCAACCCTGCCTGGCATCGCCGCTGGGAGTCCATCCCCAACCTCAACATCTGGTTCAGCGCGGGGTCCAACGCCGTCCCCGACGCCCACGTACTGTGGCGGTGCGCCGCCCCCGTCTGCAGCTTCACGGCCCGCGTCCGCATGCCTCACTTCTACCGCGCCGCCCGCTGGCTCCAAGCCCTGGCGCTCAAGCGTGTCGAGAAGCTGGTCCTCAAGTTCGACAACCCCTGGTTTTCCCGCTCGGCCGGCGTCCTGGGCCCCGCCCTTTTCGCCTGCCGTGAGCTCACCCACCTCGAGCTCTGTGGCTACTGCCACTTGCCGCGCGCCCCCCATGGCTTCGGAGGCTTCCCCAACCTCGTCACCCTGCTCCTCAGCCATGTGGCCTTCCCTTTCAGTGGCGGCGCGGCGCAGCTCGAACACCTCATCTCCTCCGCGGTGGACCTCACGGAGCTCTCCTTGAACGACGTCAAGACCAGCCACTTCGACGACGGTGCTCCCGCGCAAAGATGTGCCATCCGGGCGCCCAAACTGCGCGTGCTCAAGCTGATCATGTTCTTCGACAACGGATGCCGGCTTTCAGAGGAGTTTCCGTTGCTGGAGGAGGCTATCATCTCCATTGATGACCTATTCTGGACCCCGGACTACATCAACACTTTCCGACGGATCCGTAATGCAAAAAGACTTCTGATCGAGACCGACTCAATTCAGGTATACATACATGCCTCAAAATTCGAAATTCGATGGAACAGGACTTGAACTCTGCTTTTCAGTTACTAGCTTACTTTGCAGTGTGCACTTATTTACGCTTCTGCTTCTATATAATGTTAGTTTTTTTCCCCACCTCTTCGGCTGAAGCATACATATAAAAATATCGAACTTGTCTGTTCCCAGTTTGCCTAGTTGGTTCTACAGCGCTGTAGTTTGTAACTAGGTTCCCTGGTGTTTGGTGGTGTTTTTTCTCTTTTCCTTTTGCTGCTTTAATCTTGTATAAGGGAAACTCGGATCCCTCCCAGTACTTTGCAGTGTGCACTTGTTTACGCTTCTGCTTCTATATAATGTTAGTTTTTTTCCCCACCTCTTTGTGTTTATCTTAATTGGAAGGAGCACTGATGTTTGTTTCACCGCATGGTGGTGTAGGCTGAAGCATACATATAAAAATACCGAACTTGTATGTTCCCAGTTGGCCTAGTTATTTCTACAACTCTGTAGTTTGTAACTAGGTTCCCTGGTGTTTGGTGGTGTTTTTTCTCTTTTCCTTTTGCTGCTTTAATCTTATATAAGGGGATCCCTCCTAGTACTTTGTAGTGGTGCTTCTTTTATATTAAAAAGCATGGCTTTAAAATCCTTTTCTCTAAAAACTTCTTCAGTGAGAAGCACCATTTTGTCAAAACCTGATAGAAGAGACAAGCTGTTGCCTTACACTTCAGCAACATCCTGACAATTTGTTTTGAAGTCTCTTACTGTGTCCCATTAGTCCAATGTCAGGACTCCATTAGCCTTAGTCCTTGGGAGAATGTTTTATTGACATCAATGTAGGGAATGTTTCCCTTTGTTCTAAGAATTGTTAGTATCTTAGAGAAAGGAAGATGTAACTTAATCATGCAGTTTTTGTATTGTGATTTCATTCATGAAATCTACTCTAGATTAAAATATAGGATGGCAAATAAACATTCTAACAAAATCATCCTTAGCTTTGTCAGCTTCAACTATTCAGTATACAGAACTAATTAGAGTTGCTGATCATCTGTCCCACTGTAACGTCCGGTCCATATGTCAGTCTAACTATGTTCTTGTGTTTTCCAGATTAATGAAAATCCGCTGCAAGGGATTTCATGGAAGTTTCAAAACTTGAAGGCAGGACACCTGAGTGCAAACTTTGGCAAACTCCCTAGCATTATGTCGATATTTTCTTTACTGAGATCTGCCCCTCACATTGAAGAACTCCATATTGAGGTAATGTTAGATGCACCCCTTGAGCTTGTATGTCTCAATTAACCGATAACCATTAATCAGGTGATCAATTGGACTGCAACTTTTTTTTTACTTCCTTATGTAGGTAGAAATAACTAAAAGGGATGATGAAAATGATGAAGACTTTGCAAATGGAGAGATAGATGATCCTGACGATGCCATTGATGAAGACATTATAAAGGCAGAGATAAGTGACGACTTGTTTGCTAATCTCAAACACGTCTCACTGGATGGTATCAAGTGCTTACCAAATGACATATGGTTTATGAAGTTTGTGCTATCCAAAACAAGATTGCTTGAATCATTTATTGTCACTTTCGGCTATCGACAAATAAGCAAGTCTTATCTAGATGCATGTACAGAGTTAGCAATGTGTCAAAAGGCGTCGCCCCAAGCTAAGCTCATGGTCAGGCTTAGAGACGAACCAGACTCAATCTGAAGGTCTCTTAAGTACTTTAAAACTAGTTGCCACCTTTTTAAAACATTGGATGAATAAAAGATGTAGCTGTTGATTGTTGTTGTCCAAACAGCTCGTTTTCCTCTTGAGGTGTAATTGAATATTCAGACGTATGGATGAACCAAGATGTGGAATTTGGCAAGTGCCTAATAGAGAAATGGTTGTATTTTGTTTCAGGTTTATGTCCATACAATGTTTTGGCACAGTTTTAATGTAGCATCTATTCCCTGATGGTACATTGATTAACTGACTTGTGCTAATGCCTTACCAGCAAAGAACACACGATATTAGTTATTATGGTGTCTCTTTAGATTTTTTTTACCGTAGTTTCTGAAGTGATGGTTTGAGATCAAAGTGGTATCGAAATTTGCATTCATAAATGTGTTTGACTGGCTGGAAGGTAAGTTCTACCAGTTTGATGTCTCTTCGTGAGCTCCAAACTACGTACATCAATCACAATATCAAGTCTAATATTGTTGTAATGTATAGCAATGCTCCAATGGAACAGAAGTTCAAGTTTTCCAGAATTCGTAGCCCACCTGACAACTAGGCTGAATTCAGCCGTAACTATATCCTTCTGATGTATGCAGTACAGCAGCTACACCTCTTGAGAGCCCAAAATACTCTCAAGGCAGTAATTCACAGAGAGATGCCCCCATTTGATTATTTTCCAACCGGGCTAGCCCCCTTTCCAATAATTTCTTAACGTAAATACAAAGTTCATTACATAGCAATGAGAATGAGCTGGGGAAGATTGGGGATAGCGAGTTGGGGCACTAGTAGGAAACCCGCTGTGAGCATTCGATCCGGAACACCCCTACGGGGCAAATACCTACTAGCACGATGACAGCTCCTAGGTAATGAGAGCATGGATTATTACAAACTAACAGAAAAGGAAACAGTTTTAGCTAACAACACAAAAGGCAAAAGCACTGCAAATATTTTGATGTGTGCAATGCAGGGCAGCTACAACTCTTGTGAGGCCGAAATCAACTCTAAGGCAGTAATGCCGCCATATTTTCTAGTGATGGTTCCCATGCCAAGCTCGGCGAATCCATCCTTGCAAGGAGCCAGTCTTCAGAACCGCTGCTTTCAAAGGCATCCATGTCAATCACCCCGGTTGGTTCAACATCAGCAGTAGGAGCAGCAAAAGTATTATTGCTTGCGTGCGAGCGGGAACTCTGCAATGATGGGGCTGGAGCTTGCTCGATCAAGGAGGAGAGCGCGTTCACAGTGCTCAAGATACTCTGTTCCTCCACAGCATTCACGGCCACATCGTCGCTCAACAAGTTTTGGCTTATCTGCTCAAGCCCCATTCTCTCCTGTGAGCCGTCGCCATTGCTCAACAGGTTCGGCAGCAAGGTCTGGCTGCCATTGGATTCCCAATGGGGTATTTCCTGCTCGATCATGGTTTGATTTGACAGTCCATGGTTGTAGCTTGGTTGGTTCCATAAATTGACCTGCTGGTTGGTCCTCCTGTCATCAGGAGTCCTCCACTCCGTCATCTCACCAGGCAATGCTGAGGAATCGGCACTGCGAGATAAGTTCTGAGAATTCATCTGATTGTTAAAGTGGTTCCCAGAGTCATTATTCATGATATCGGCGTTGGACACGGATGAAGGCTGCGTCTCTCGAGGTGCTAGGAAAAAGCTTCTCCAGTTAAACTTGTCCTTATTCAGTGGAGCTCGCTGTGCTGAAGGTTCCTCTGCAATTACAGTGGCATGAAAGCAAGAGGCGGTCAGATTAGTTAACAGTAAAAGTTGACTAAGCAAGCAAAACAAGTGAACCGAGTTTTCTCAAGAGCAAAATGGCGCAATTGCTCATGGAAATTTTGTGCATTAACTGAACTGTGAGAAGCTACATGGATTTATAAAGTAGAAAACGGATAAATAGGATCGATCATTTGCAAACTATGATATGCATACTACATCAAGAATCAGATAAGAGTAAGAAAACCTCTTGATTTAAACTTCCTGAACTAACGAGAAGCAAACCATATAAGCAGTTCCTATGGACATGCAGGGCAATTTTTTGAACCAAATTTGCAGCGCAGACTGCTTAAACAAGTTAAAAGAGACGGAGTATCCACATAAAGTATTTTTCATAGGAGTAGAAAAAATCATGTACTTGTTGCATCTATTATCTGACCTTGATTTCCAGGGAATATGTATAACAGATTAACAGTTAACTTTTGGCATGTATGGAAGTTAGTAATTTTTCAGAACTCATATTATTTTCATATAATACAATATTTTGATATGTGGTTCTGAAGTTTTTTTTTAATCCAGTAAAATTAGAGCTAAGGCATATACCTGTTTTTTTTCAAGATAAAGGAAGAGCTTTACATACCTGTGCGGGAGAGGACAGCATGATGTGTGTGGCTTGATTGGCTCCGTGGTTTGACCTGCTGATTTTTGATGGGGTCGCCAGGGAATCTCCTTGTCACCTCACTATCACCAGGGATACTCCTAATCACCTCAAGCGGGGACGAATAATTTAACCTTTGATGTGAGTTCTCTAAATTGACCGGATTGTTGGTGTGGTTCCATATGCCATTCATGATTCCGCCATTTGACACAGAAGGGTTTTGCGCCACGCCTGTAGTTTCGAAGAATTTCTTCCAGCTAAACTTGTCACTCTCCAATTGATCAGTACCCCCTGAAGTTTCTTCTGTAATCAAAGAGGTACCAACAACAAGGTCAGATTACTTTTGTTTGTCTTGCAGCATTATTAGTAGGTCTGAAGTTTACCTGTGCTTGGAGAATGCACACCTTGCAAGGCTCCAGAATGATTTAGTCTTGCCTTCGTTGTTCCCATTGGCATCGGACGAAGTCGGAAAGGCTGCCCAGTTTTTTCAGTCCCAAGTAGATTATCATCACCATTACCATATGAATTTCCCTGACTTGAACTCTCTGACATTTCAGGCACTGAACACAATGTTCCCAGAAAAGGACTCTCTCGATTGATATTGTTCTCCTGACTTAATAAATATAAACGATGGTCTGCAGATAGGAGATTCCCAATGTGCTTGTCCATTATCCCTTGGTCACACTGCAGAACATGCCTACTGAAAACAGTAAAAGGAAGATCTTCAACCACTACAAACTGAGAATAGTTCAAACAAAACGAATTTGGCCAGATCTGCATGAATATATCCTCATCATGTACTAGTGTTCTCATAATATCAACGTGATATATTTAACCAGGGAAAGACAACCGTATAAACCCCCCTCCTAACTCCCTCCCTTCCCCACACACACACTTTTTTTCCGTATTTTAATGGCAGGGGCAAAAGTAGGCAAAAAAAAGTCATCTAAAGAATATTTTAACATAAGTACTGATTTGACGACAACAACATATTAGGTTGTGTCATATTTTTCCTGTTGTTTATCTAATTGATTGATATAAAACACTGATAAATGATGTGATAGCATGAGCATAGTAGGTTGTTCGAAAAGCATTTGCTATTGCTTTTAATTTTTTTAATTATTACATATGTATGTTTATACTACCTGAGAATCGTTGCTTGCCCATCAGTAAAATCCGTGGTATTAAACCAGCTGGTACTCTTGTACGGTTGTGGATCCCTTTCTCTGAAAAACTGTGGCGCCACAGATACCTAATTGGAGCAAGGAAGTTAGAATTACTAACAATTCAGAAACTGAATAATATGCAATGGTATAATGGAAAAGTATAACTACTATCATTAACATTAGAGTTTGTCCCATGTTATTCTCTGATGTATTTTGTATTACGTACAATGCACTGCATGCTTTTATTCATTTTACAAGAGAAAAATTATTTCCAAATATTTATGTGATAATATTAAGAATGTGAAACATAATCAATTTCACGTACCATAATTTCCAATGTCGCAGGTAAATATTTTGGACAACTTATCCTCAAGGCACAAATATCTGAGAAGTTCATCTCAATCTTGCACTTCAAACCTGCATGGAGTATTTCCCACACTACTTTTCTCTTGACAAAATAGAATTTTGCAACAAGATCTTCTTGGTATTTTGATTTACACTGTTAATATAAACACATTGTTTTAGTAGTTACATAATTGTTCTAGGATAAATTCTACTATAGTCAAATAACAATACAACATTGTAAGTTCCTGTTTCATGGCAGTGAATCCAACCAAAGGACAACGTATCCTCACAACCATTTCAAACGTATCAGTAATTAAATCCCATTGAAAGAAACAAGTTTAGGATGGAATAAACAAATGTAATGATGGTTGCATGCATCAACTGGTACAGCTACCAGGTGATATTCTCCTTTTCTATAACAAAATATACATATATTACCAGATGAAAACATGTAGAATTAAGGTATTTATTATACTATAGTGGACACAAATTACTTTAGTCCGCAGAGAGTTTACCTCCCAATCTCCAATTCTTAGAAAGGATGCTTCAAACTTGGCAGCCTGCATCTTTTTTGAAGGATTCATTCCTTCAGTTGTAGTAGAATTTGAGTGTATAGCACCGTAGCAATGAACATTATTAGTTTCTTGCGCTCTTCTAATGTTGGTGGCATGCTCAAGCTTCTTTTGTATCAGCTCCACAAAAGAGCGGGATTTTGTCAAGTTTAGACCTAATGGGCCAGGGTTATGAATGGACTGTGGAGAAAATAGCTCATTCACCATATCAGCAGCCTCATTTGATAGCTGCAATAAAAGGAAGAGATATACTATGAATACATTTACGTTTACAGAAAGAATATGTTGAAGCCATTATGGCAGAGAGAGGTTATTCATTTGTTTTACCTTGCAATGTCTCACTTATGTATTAATGTGGAATATAAAAAGTTCGGTAAAAATACAAATGACACTAAACTGTTTTTTTACTTCTTCCCCATATACTAAATATAGAGAAAATTAGAGGAAATTAAAGTTGGACACGTAAAAAACCAAGTTGTATGACTACACATCCGCCCCTGGTGATGTCCCACTACAACAAGCACCTGAGTAGTTATGTTGCATGCAGGGATTTGCAACAAACTGGTTCTATAAATCCCACTGTAACTAATTAACTAATTTTCAACACAAATTGCGTGGGATTAACCTCTGATTTGCTAAAAAATGAACTCAATGCTTTTGTTTTTTAAAAAAATTGTTATGTATTTTAACTTGCTTTGTAGGAAGCAAATATTGTACTGAACGTAATTAACAATTGCATCTGATTCATTGGAATTTGCTTAGTCCTGAATAAAATTATTTTCTAGTGTTGTAACACTTTGTTTTCCTTGCAGAAATTTTATGTTTCCGTCAACCAGAAAATTTGCTTCCTTTGCAATATTAGTTGATCGGATAATTTGCTAGTATAGTTAATGCATTTGCTTCCTTTGCAAACAAAAAACTATATTTACAGAATATTCTTTGACAGTCAATGAAACTTGCTTCAGATGGATATAAATTCATGTCTTACATAGCGAGACGTTGTGTTTTGAAGCATATATGTTTTGTGTTTGCTACTAGTAGAGAATTGCTGATAGAGGAACTGAAATTAGTGACCAACAAAGAAAATATATTTGCAGTGTCACGATTAGACATGCTTCAAACAAACTTGTGATGCGTCCGAAAGAAATAAAAATAGGTACCGCCAACCAAAATTTGCTTCCAATGGAGCTTCAAAAGAATCAGTAGTTACTTCCTACATTTTTGAACGCCATGGTCAACACGACCATTATGTTGATGCCATCGATGCAACTCCTCAAAGCACACGGGCCTTGAGGACATAGCTGTGCCTGCGCGACCAGGTGATCCAGGTCTGCGGCACTCAGTAACGAAGGCGAATCCGGTAGTTGTTAGGGGTTCTTGTTGCACACTAGGGCAGTCGAATCACGGGGTAGAAGGCGGAAATCCTAGAAATCGTCACCTGGACTTAGGTTCAAATGTATCCACAAATTTCTCTCTTTTCTAAAAGAAGTCTAAGCCCTATTTGAAGAGGTTCATAAACAGAACACCTAGAAATTATACTTGGAGCATGAAATTCAATCAAGCGAGATCCTGAAGCCGCAAAATATAACTGCACTTTCTTCGCTATTTCGTGCCTTAACTTGGCAGTCTAGCTACCTACCTATCTCTACCTATGGCAGTAGAATATCCCACTCTGCCCAAGAAGTCGAGTTTTAACGCGTCATTGGTTCAATAGAAGTAACGATTGAAGTTCCCCTTCTACATGTGATTTATAAGTTATGCATGCCGTACCTAAGGGCATATCAGTTGAAGTAGATTCTTTGATTCTCTTAAAAACCCCATACCAAGTTGTACAAGCTTTTTCTAAAGTGTACAACTTTCTAGATGGTAGAATTCTTCACTTGGACTTAGGTTCAAATGTACCCAAAAATTTCTCTCTTTTCTAAAATCGTGTGTCTAAGCTTTAAAAAATGATGAAATATAACACTTCTATAAGTAACTCGTTCAAAGTTGTGTAATAAATTATGAAAAATTGCAAACTGTACAAAACCACAAGTTTATACATCTATACGTTAAGTTACAAAATTTCTTAGTACACCGCCCAAATATTTTGTGATTTTTACATACTAAAAATGTTCATATTTAAGCTCTAAATTATGCACTACACACATCGTAGTATCTAAAATTGTAACTCTAGGTACAATGATGCTTAGATTCTGTAGTTTCCGTAAACGGTAATCCGTGTAGGTACAATGAAGCCTACGCGTTCTGAAATTATGCCGGATGCATGCATGGTGCATCCGTGTAGCATGCGCTAAGCCGAGCGTCTGACAACATATTCTTCTTCCACCAGAAAGCTACGGGGTTAGCGCCATGAGCCTCATGCGAATATGTGATATCCACACAAGAGACTGGCACAAATCATGGGCGAATGTAGCCAGGAGCCGTGTATGTAGATTGGATTATATAGGAGAGTCCGGTGTCATTGTATTAAACCAGGAGGAAGTGATGCTATGAAGGTCGCACACCATATTTCTTTTACCGGTACTCGGTTGTCCGGAGGAAACATTTGCCCTAGCATTTTCTATGAAATACATGCAATGGGTTTATACGTAACATATCATAGGTTCGTCATTTTATCAACATAGATTCAGAAATAAATGAGTAGTGCATTATTATCAGTTTCCATGCAAGGGCTTCTCCTATTTTTCTTGGTGATCATTTTCACAATTCCAATTTACAATTTTTAGGAAATTAAGAAGCGTTAGTATATGAATATCTATGTTTTTGTATTAAATTTGTTTCCCAGAAAGGGAAGAGACATCTGTCTCAACATCAAGTGATCCACTCAAAGACTCGTGCTAATTAATTCTCGGCTAATTAAATTGGTAGAATTGTGTACACGTTGTTTTTCTAAATTAATTCTCAGCTAATTAAATTGGTAGAATTGTGCTAAGAACCGTGCTAGTTGAGGCCTGGAAAAAAATGTGCTCCATTCACACGCAAGAGGATGCAACATCTTGCCAGTGTCGAGCATTCCTCCTATTTCATATACTGAGATATGAGAGAGGTGCATCAAACCTCGAAACATGTTTATACACCCCTCAATATTGAGAGTGAAATATAGTCATTATTCGATGTAGAAAGTGATACTATTGCATTTCAAACTAATTTACTGATTACGTTCAAGGATGATTTGCACATTCTAATGACCGTAACCGAGCCTACGCATTTTAGTGCTATATTTTGGTAGCAATTGTTTTTGCGGAGTATATATTTTACTCTCAAGTATTGGGACCGTCCTTTTCGTTAAAGCAGTCAAACTTGAAGTACATGGGCATAAATGCAAGAAAATACTATGATCCAAAATTAATGCTTAAGTGTCCCTATGATTATTACACTTAGCAAAACAAAACAAAATGCATTCTTCACTTAAGAGAAGGATGTCCCCCTCCCTCTGCCTCTCTCTTAGTAATTATCCTAAGTAACTTCACTAGATGAAGCCAAGATCACTGCACTGTAAATGGTGTAATGAAGTTGTAAAAGACTAGCATAACTCAAATGCAATTAGTATTAAGTCCAGAAAGTGATTCTATTTTATTTAAAACGGATTTACTAGTTCGAAGTGTAGTGATATTAAACCGGTAACATAACTGCTACTTTTGCTCGGTCATGAAGATTTGTGTAGTACACTTTTATGATAGCAGAAAATTAGAACGTCTGCTTTTCTATTGTTTGTTACACAATTCCAAACTAGGAATAGACAATTCATGAGAATTAATATGTGCATATATATTTCTCATTGGGAATTTTTTTCCCGGAAAGCAGAGAGCCCTCCATCTGAACATATGAGTGATGCACTCAACGTAATTGTTTATTGTACAAGAGGATTTATAAATTAATTGCCATCTAATTACATTGGTATAATTGTGTTACGAATGATGCTAGTCATTGCTACAAAAGTATGTGATCAAGTCCTGTGTGAGAGGCCCACACACAAGAGATGCTAGACAACATGTTTACGTAGATGGATATGGAGGACTTACACCCCACCCAGGCACTTCCCTCTCACCCATGAGCACTTGCACATCGTACCACTATACGTCGGTGCTTGATCTTATGACATCAATGCACCCTGGCAGACATTTTTGTCCGAGTATTTTCTAATGGTTGGCTTTCTGGAATTAGTACATGAGGCATTAGATATGGTACCTCGATCCCTAAGCCATTCAGTATTTTGTATGAAAGACTTTACGCAACAAAAAATAAATCATCTAGATGGGGTGATCATTTATTTGGAAGCGTTAAGCTTCAAATCCTTCTCGCCACATGCATTATCTTGCGGCTAGATGTAGCGATGAAGTTGCGTCTCCTCTTCTCAGGAGGAAAGTTTTCATCAACTAATAAATAAGGAACTCATTTGGCTTGCATCTCTTGAGCAAAAAAATTCTTGGTAAAGATCTCAGTTATTGTGGATCAAAGAAGGTTATGTGTTCACCAATTTTTTTTTCACCTGCACGCTCCACCTAAAGAGGAAAAACTTCATAGCCTAACTTTGAGTGGATGTTTGGTTTGTTACTTACAGTAAGGCAAGGAAATGGTGGTTGATGCCTTATTTAATAAGATCCTAGGATATGTGCTAATCCGCCACTCCACTTTGGACCTTGATATTCTGGGCGTACTAATACTTGATCTAGAGTAGATCGTGGATGAATTCTCAGAGGAGAAGATATGGATCATAGTGAAGTCACATGCGACTGACAAAGCATGAGGTCATGATGGGTTTACGCATCTCCTTTATATCATTGAATGACCCATAATAAAGCATAATATCATCACGGTCTTTATATAACTCCTTCAATTACATGGACTGTTGAGGGTTCGGTCAGTGAATTAGGCCTTGAGTTCACTTTACCAAAGAAGCCCAAGCCCTAGAGTATGATACTTTAGACCGGTGAGCTAGATACACATTGTTGCAAATCTTATTGTGAAGGGATTCATGACCCGCTTGAGACTTGACCTCCCAAAACTAGTTGGGGGAACAAGTCAAAGGTCGATGCCACCGAGAGAACTTAGAGATGGTCCAAGGGGGTAATGAGCAGGCTTCCTATCTTGAAGTCCGAATCAATAATGTTGAAGCTTGACATAACCAAGGATTTCTACACATTGGATTAGTACTTCCTCGTCGAGATGCGAAGACGAGGATTTGGCTACATGTGGATCGCATGGATGTGTAAGGTACTCTCCATAGCCACAACTATGTGCTCTTTAATGGTTTTGCCGATATCTAATCTTCAACCGGAAAGGCCTTTGACTTGGGGCGGGGGACGGGAGGGGGGGCTCTCTCACCGATGCTCTTCATCCATGATATATGCTTAATACTTTCCAAAAAGAGACTTAGGTGGGGTGGGGGGTTTGTCTAGATTGAGAAATGACATGTTTCACACATGCCCATCTTTTGGGATGTCGTACTTATTCAGCTTCATAAGGATTACTGGCAGGACATGCACGCTTGTGCACCTATATTTTTTGATATTGGCAAGGCAACTGGGTTGAAAATAAACTTCTGCCAAGACTATTTGGAGTAGGAAGACATGATGAGCCAGGAGCTGCAGTGCCCCTATAAGCCTCTTCTCTTGTAGATATCTATGCTCGCCTTTAGGGATCAACAAGCCGAGAATGGCTGAGCTTCAGCCGACGATGGAAAAGTCAGACAACAAAGTTCCGGTGTGGCGCACCTTCCTATATTATACCGGAGGTAGGCTATCTTTGGTGAATATGACCCTTGTGGCCATATCCATCCATGCGATTATGGCTTTGAACTTCGAGTAAAGACAATAGTGAGTCTTACATAAGCTTGTGGGGACTTCATTTGGAAAAGAAGGAAAGAAGAGGGAGGTCATTGCCTTGTGTTATGGGATCGCCTTAGCTCCCTCAATACAGTGGGGTGGGGTGGGGGTTAGGCATACCAATTCTTGCGCCTCTCTACTTGACACTTCACACTTGATACATGGTTGTGGCTTCGGAGAACACACAGCTTTAGGTGGTGGATTGAGTTCAACATACAAGTTCCACAAGAATTCATAGCCAGCTTTGAACGCTTTGGCCATGGTGGGAAATTACAATCAATCCCTTTTTTGGAACACCATGTGGAAAGTTGCTGCACAAGTTAGTCGGAAAAAAATTACAAAACATGATAGTCGGTGAAGTGGCGATGAGCTTCGGCTCGCGGCGGACTTGGAATTGGAGTAAGATAGCCCATCTCACCATGACATTTTTAAGGTTGTGGCTATCATGGGAGAGTTCCAGCTTAATTTTTTCCTGAATACACAATGGATGGTATACCAATCATATAGAAAAGGATGCCGAGAGGAATACACAATGCCAAAATGGAAATTTTGCTGGCAACAAGAGGTGACAGCTCCTCAATTCTACACTAGCCTACTCTCCATACTGCCATGGGGAGAGCAAAGACTCCGGAAAGTCGAAAGAGCTGCCACGGAAGAGCTTGACCCACCGCCGATTTTTCAACTCCTCCATGTTCTTCACCTTGATCGCCACTTGAGAAGCTACCACATAGTTGAAGACCATATCAATCCGCTACGGCCAGCTGCACCAGAATACAAAGTTGATGGTTGTCACATGTCTCGGCGATGTGCCGAAGAGCAAGAATGTGATGTCCACTAGTGAATTAGGTTCGTGTCTCCGGCTAGCAACCATTCCAGTTTGCTCCATCCCCTAAGAAACCACGCCGAAATCTCCTGAGAAACAACACACCCGAGAAGTAGGTGATGTAAGGTCTCAGGTTCCTGGTCACAGTGGGGGCAAGCCGCCCGGCGGGGAAGGCCACGATGTTGTAATCTATCGGCCGTCCAACAACAGTTCCTCGATACCAACCAAGTGAAGAACTTATAGTAGGGAGCCATCGATCTCCAAATTAGGTCGTGGGGACCGGAGCACGCGGTGCACAAACTTGGCAGCTGAATGTTTTATTCAACCCAAGCCTTCGTCAGGTCCACTCGTTACAACCACGCCCATCGGTAACAAAGGGCTAGGTTAAGCAGCCGAAGGTTCGGTAAGCCTAACCCTCCGAGGTTCTTGGGCGAAGAGACCTTATCCACATCACCAAACAGTGGTCGCCAGATACATCTTGCATGCCCTTCAACATGAATGCACACCACAACTTGAGAAGCACCTCGAGGTTTTTCGGACAAGTAGGAAACACCGAGCCCTGTGGACGGGACTCATTCTAGTCTTTAGGTGCAATTTAAAGCATTAAAATTATTTTTACTTCGACATAGTAGTTGCCTCGATGAAGGTGATCCTGGACCAGATTCTCAACCGGGAGGAGAAGTGGAAACGAGTTAGGTTGTTTGGTACCAACAAGTTCACATTGTTGGCTATAGAGCCGACATGGTTGTCGAGTGGTGATTATTTGAATGTGGTTGGTGGATAGTGGACGAAGATGTGGGCACCCTATCGTTGCATGTCTTTGGGCGACGTTGGGCATTCTGGCTATCTTCTATCTATAAAACCGATATGCCTTTTGGAAGGCTTATTCGAGAAGAAAAAATGGCTTGCCCCTCAAAGAGTAGAGAATGCCCTTAATGGATATGAGAAAGCTACATCAAACCTCAAATTATGTTTAACTAACACACAATCTTTTGGTCCAGAAAGTGATGCTCTTGTATCTGAAACTAATTATTATTAATTTTTTCAGATTCTGTAGATCCTAACTGAATCAGCGTATTTCAGTGCAATATGTAGTACTATTTTAGTACTGATTGTTTTTTTGGGAGTATATTTTGGCAGCATGTAACTAGACATATAGTACGAGCACTAACTTTGGAACCCCTTTATAGCACATTAAAGACGGACCAGCAAAAAATGGCAGATATTAATTGTCTTTCAGTTATGGCTACTACCAAGTTTGACTCAATAGTAGAAAACAAACACTCAAACCGGAAACCGTGTACTCGTTGAGAGAGCGGACCTAAAGGTAGCCCCTTATGATTGGTTTTCGCTTGATTAATAATTTGAATTAACTGGAAAATCTCTTTAACAAATGGAAAGGCTCCCTTTTTTGTGGGTAAAAGAGGATTGCATTAAACTTTACAAGATGATCCAGTTCCAGCTCCTGTAACACAACATCAGGCCCGGAACCCAACCATATGTAATCATGATTATGAAAATAAAAACAAGCCAAAAAGGTAGCCATGGGTGCAGAACCTTATATGCCTAGAGTTTTTTTTTAATGAAGGAAAATCCCCCGGCCTATGCATCAGTGTATGTCTAGAGATGACGTCCATGCCGATGTACTATAAGAGACGTAGTTAAAATGCATGAAACAGACCGTGGGTGATGTTTAGTCTTACATATGCGTACATCGATCCTTGATTCAAGGATTAAAGTAGCCCACTGATTGATTGTACGTGTTATTGATCTAGATTCCACATACCTGAGATGAAGATCCTATTATATATATGTAGATATAGTTTTCAAGCTTAACTGATAAATTACATACTTGTGTAGATTTTTGTTTCACGTATGACCACTACTAGAACCGAGTTAGGCCATTTTTCTTTCACTTTGAAACAGATCCAGTTAAGCCCGCACAGGTTCTTTGGCACCAGATCCGTGCCTTGTTCGTGTAGATCTTGATAAGAGGGTGATAGCACAGGTGAAATGCCCAGAAATTAAAAAAAAGCTTATGCTTTCAGATTTATACTAAAACATACACGATGAAATCGACCTTCTAGCAAACTATGTATTGTATCTGCTACCGATGATACAACACCTGAGCAATTCACGGTTAGATCCGGGAACTGCATATCCAAGATAACTCAACAACACAAAAACAAACGTGTCCATTCAATCACGCACACAAACAGCAATTTGCATACTATGCAATGGCTAAAAAAGTGAAGAGATTAAAGAAGTAAATAAGTAAGACGAAATCAATTCTTGACATGAATGGACAAAAAATATGTACTCACATGTCTCATCTTCTTAACCGGTGTCATCTCCTCCTCTTGCTGGTTCCTATGTGTATCTGCACCGGTCACCAATCTACTGCATGCATCGTCACCAAGAAAAGAAAAAACCCTTTTGGTCGGTCTATGGTGATGTATAGGCTCGGGTAAATAGTTGGTCTCCTTGGCAATGGAAAGAAGGCGACCCGGGATGGGATTTTATAGGCACATGGCAGCAAGGGGAGGCACGTCCTATGTGTTTTTCACATGGTCTTTCCTTTGGCTGTAGGCAAGTCTCATTTCTTACGACTGCACCTAAGGAGCGCGTGAGTATGTGTAACTGATCGTGGGTTTTAGAAAGTAAGAAATTACAATATTTGGAGGTTAATAAATTAGTACATTAATTAGCTTTGGAAACTTTATTTCCATTTGTGAAGAGACGTCTGAGTAGTAATGTCTACTAGAATATGGCTGCTCCGTGTAGTTGTGGACAAGGTTGCACTTGATCAAACACAAACGATTATATTTATAAGATAGATCAGCACACACACAAAAACATGTTTGCATAAACATAAACACTAACTCGAGAGAATAGAGCTAAATAGTAGTTTTATTTTGTATATACCATTTCTGATTCGATCCTCTTCCACCATAATTTATCTCCCTTTACTCTCCATAAATCACAAATGTAGAAGGAATTTCGGATTTAAAATATATTGCAAGGAGAATTGCATATTACCACCACTTTCTTTTCTAATTAGTTAACAGTAAAACCGAACTACCTACGCCCACTCTCAGCGTTTTGGCTATGTTAGCCGTCCCATGGCGATTATTAACGAAACTGATTTTCTCCTTCCTCCCGAAGCGTCATGTTCGGCATTGCCACGAAGATACTCGAGTTACCGATCTGGATGGCTTCTCATGAACCGGGCCAGAATGTGGCATGGGCTGTGCCGCAGCATAGTAAGGGTTTTTCTTTAGAGGGCCCAGTCCTTGGTTTGCTCTCTCTTCTCTTCTATTCTCTACGCAGCAACAGAGCATGCCAAGCGGCGGCGCTTCGTTTGGCTCTTTGCTAGTCGAGGCAGGGCCTCCCTTCCCCTTCGCCGAAGGCCATGGCCACCGCGCTCGTTCCACCGACGTTGCTCCCGCCCGCGAGCAAGAAGCAAGGTGGTGATTTACCTGCCCGTCGTGGATCTCAACGGAAATCCAGAAATTAATTGGCAGGCTACTCCATCCCAGTCCGCCGCCGAAAGAGAACTGCAAGTCCTACACAAATGATGGGCGCCAGAGCCGACGGCCACCGGACTCTCTTGTCCTCAATCTCGTGACCACCATCTCGTCACTACCTGCGGGCATCGACTTTTGCCTCGCCACGACGCTCGGCAACTATAGCCTCTTCCCTCTTCTAGTACCATCCGTCGTGCTCGTGATATCGACTCTCGAGCTGGTGAGCTCATGTGGGACGACTTCCTATTCTTCCTTTCAAGGTGGGTGTCTCTGAAATACTATTTATAATCATATTTCCATATTTTTGTTGGCTCGCATACAGCAGCCCTATTTGCAGGAGATTAAAAACTTGACCAGGGAATCAATCCTCAAAAATACGCATCTTACTGCTGGTATAAGAAAGAAAAAAATTAGAGATAAATGTATTAGTTGCAGTACCCGTACGAAGTCTTTGATTCTAAGAAATTCCAAGCCATCTGTTTTTGCATCATTTTCTGAATTTGCTTCCTGGCCAGTTGATAATCAAGCAAATCATAGTTATTTATTACTTCTTGCCGTGCTAAATATGTAGCAATGATACATCTGCAGTAGAAACATTATGTGACTCTGATTTGTCAAGATTGACACTTGCAAAACTTTCAGAACTCACACATTTTGGACGTATGGTCAGACTGCATTTATTCAGTACCGAGCTCATCCTTTCCATAACAATACCCTTGATAGGTATTGATTTCCTTAGGCCACCCAGTTTTACAGATCAGTGATCAAGTTCGCGCCATAAGAAAATGGGTTTTGCATGGAGAAGTCGCCTTCAGTCACGTACATGGCAGCACATGTTGATGTATTTGTTTCCATTTCCTCTCTGGTCAAATGGCATATTTGTTGTATAGGTCGCCCTACTTCAAGGGTATGCTTGATTGAGTGCCTTTTTTCAGCAACTTGGATAGTTTGTCACGGATCAGAATTTTATATGATGGAAAGAACTGTTTCTTTTTCGAAGGGCCTAGGGCCGAACTTCATTAAGGTAGAAGAAAAGGAGGTACAAAGTCTGGAAACAACTGTTCGTACATCAGTATTGGAAAATATGGTTTACTTGAGGTTTCAGAATCTGACTTTAGATAGTGCTCACGTGTGAGCTTTCCATTGAACATCAAGGCGAACACATATTATGGATAATGTCCAACAGTATGTCCAGCAGTGCACCGCAGAACACATTCTCCAATTGTATATGGTGATTGGTGACAAAAGCTCTAGGATTTGTGCCATCAATGCTCCTTATGCTACAAACATCAATATGGAAGGTTAGGCAATTAAGATTTCAATATATACCTTCTACTTATCTTTTCATAATGCAATATACTCGAGATATTGTGGCAAAATACTAATATATGACCTGAATTCGCTATTGTGCCAGTCACATTATAGTATGATGATTTAGTTGGAAGGCATACAAGGAGTATCGCAGTAAGCCCCATTTCTTACTATTGTCCATTTAACATAGATGAAATCTCATGGAAATTTAGTCACTAGAGCTGAAAGCTTATTCACACACTAATGCATGAATATGTTTCTCCATCGCTTTAATTGAGCAAAGTTTGAAAGCTTATTCACATTGACGCATGAATATCTCATGCATGGTATCTACCTTTCTTGGAATTTATGTTATGTACATTATTACATATTTGATGCATGATTAAGGATTTTATTGGTGAGTAAAATTTTAAAATGAGGAAGGGGTATTTTCTTTTGGTTTGATTGATTTTGGGACATGCTACCTATTGGCTATTGGCTTCTTGATACTTTTCTTGAATGATCATCTTGAATGATGATCCACCTTTATTTTTTTGAATTCTGATTCTCTGCATCCATGGATATTTTTTAACTTCCTAATTTTTGAAGGCAATGGCTATGCATGGCTGCTTGACATATGTTTAGTCGGTATTATTTGTAAAATCTCAAATATAAATAGTTGCCCTTCTGAATTTATGTATTGAGATATGGAGTAATTTCTAGATTTCATATAAACAACTAACTCCATGGGAAATTTTCAAATTATAGTTTTACATGCTTACTTGGAAAATTTCCCAACCTTTTCTTAGGGGTGGAATTTTAGTGTAACTTTTGTTGTGTTAAACTGGGACTTCTGAAAGCAAATTAGAGCCATTGTTCTTCCTATTTTTATAGGTTGGATTTTGTCTACACTATGAAAATGTATAATTATCTACACAAATATTACTAATAAAAAGCCTTTGTAATTTGAGTGGTTCTATCTTTCTTCCATAAAAGACGAAAATGTCCAGATGTATGTAGGGCAACTCCCGCGCGTCCCCCTCCCCCCTCGAACGGGCGGAACCCTAGCCGTCGCCTCCTCGAAAACCCCTCCCCGTCCTCTTCCTCGCAGTAGCGCCTCAGCAAAGCTGGTTGGGCAACTCCCTTGGGTATGGCGGGGGTGATCTCGTTCGTTAAAGATCCATATCCCTGGGCAACACGCTAAGCTTGGCAATGGTCGGCAAGTTCCTTGTTTCCCCTTACTCTCCGGTGGAGCTCCTCTCCGTTCGGCGGTGTTGCATTGCTCCGGTACGGGCAATGGCGGTGGTGGCCTGATGTCTGCAAGTGCACATGTATATTTTAGCTAGTTTCAAACGTAAGAGTATCAAACCACGGAGAGCTATTAGTTAACGTCTATATGTCCCTCCTCACTATCTATCAAAGGATACTTGTAAGCTGCCCTTGATCTGAAGTAAGACTTTTTAAAGAAGTTTTCTTGTGCGTGGAGTAATAACTAAGAAGAAAAGTAAACAAGGAGACAAACACGATGTAAATGGTAATGAAACTGTAGTAAGACAAAGTGTTCCCGGGGAATGTAGGATCCACCTCTAGTATTGGTATTAACTATGATTAGGATAAATATATGTCTTTCTTCATAACACGTGTGGGGAGAGCTCCATAAAAAGATAATCACAGACAAGCCATCTGATATTTTATCCTAAATAACCACTACAACGAAATTAAACAAGCCACTCCGACCCCTCACAGTTAAGGGTTTCCCCATGGATATTGATATGAGCTTAGTGAACCTCTCCTTATCCCACTTGACCATATGAATATTACGTTGGCACGTTATGTCACTTAGAACCGTATGTAATACCATTTGTCCAATGGTATTTCCCTCTCTAGTCCTGAACACAAATATTTCATGGTCGACTTCATATAATATCTAGAGAGAAAACTAAGACATAATCATGAACAAAAGTTATAGATCATCTTTCTTTCATATCATAATATTGCTAGGGTTTCTCCATCTCCCCGAAATAGGTAAATTACTCACTCATGAAAGCAATCAACAACATCATCATAGGCATATGAAATGAATACGAGTGTATGGATGAATATAAGTGCAAGTCCACAATAGCAATTGGAATTACAACAAGATGGAGGTAGATGAGATGGGAATGGTGATGGAGATGCACCAGTTGATGATGGGGGATGATGTAGCAGCGAGAATGATGCCCTTCTGCAAGTTCCCCCTCAGATGCCTTCTAGAGGTGAGGTTTCTACGAGTTGTGGTTTCTCTGAGTGTCGAATCATAGACCCGTCTTCGCGAGATGAAACTATTTGAAGAGACGAGGCGGCTACCACATGGTACAGGCGCGTGGTACAGATGGGTTCCGCATGTACTGACGGTCGTTAACCCTTCCGGAGTTCCCTCTCGCTTTACCTTTTCACCCAGGTGCGTGGAAAATCATTTAGATGATTTTTATTACTTCAAAATATCGTATTTATGTCCAATATGATAGCTCCTAACGATATGTTCATCAATACCTTCATAATTTGGGATCTTGTGGAAACAAGCATAAAAGATGTGCATGAGCATCGTAAAATACCAAAATCCAATCACTAAGATGCAAAAAAACATAAGGTAAACATGCTTCAAAATTTCACTACTCATGGCCTCATCCACGAACTAGTTGGTCAGTGGTAGCCTCCTCCTCTATCCGAGGTTGTTGGTCGGTTGGGTGTTGTGGGTCTCTTGATCCCACATGTAGCCCCGACGGACAGTTGGTGTGGCGCGGTTGTTGGTGAAAATTATGCTCCGAATCCAGTCATGGCGGGCGATGGCAGCATGTACGCGCCATTACCTTGTTGAAGGCATCGACATTGCAGTCTGCATCCACCTGCATGAGTAGCTTTTGGGGGGAACCCTAGATCTGGTTATCCTGAATCGAACGATGGTGGTGCTATTGGCGTCACTCTCCCCCACGAGGGCATTGTTTTGGGGAGTAGCTGCCATTTGGTGGAGCTAGGAGTTGGAGTGGTGTTCTTCTACCGCATCGATGTTGGCGAGTGACGGTGTGGTTTAGTGGGGCCTCTATGATGTTCGTGGTGTGATGGATTCGCACAGGGTGGTGGCTCTGTCTAGCACAATGATGACATGGATTTCAGGCCTACCATGGGCTATGCGGAGCTCTGTCCTGAAGATGGACCAACAGTTGATGGTGGTGGCAGCTTCTGAAGCAAGTGCATGAGGTGCTCGTCGAGAGTCTGCTAGACTGGATGACGTGGGCATTACCCTTCGGGTAACCGTTATTGTCCTATCCTGATGAGGACATCTCATCTATTGATACAACCGATGTACCTACAGCCACACAAATACAAGGACCAATCACTCGAGCTCGTGCCAAACAACTTAACTATCAGGTACTTTCGTTTCTTGGAACTATTCCTCATATACATGAGAATATGATGCTGCCTAACTCAGATATGTTTGTTACTCTTAGGAATGATGGACCTAGCATGGATGAGGAGGACAAGCATTGGAGCCTGATCATACATGGAGGAGATGGCAGCAAGCATTTGAGGATTGAAGAGGATGCTGCAAGTGGAGATTTCAGAACTTTGAAGCCACCATAAGAAGAGATGAAGACATGGACGAAATATAGAGTTCTCCACTTCATAATTTCGTCCATAGCATATTATGGTGCTGCGTCACCTTTAGTTTTGGGTCAGGCCGGTGTCATTTTCACAGGAATTAAGTCAGCCACTTTTTAGAGTTCGTATTGAAGGGGGAAAGGCCTTCTGGGGTTTGGTTCGGCCACCATATGTATGGCTGGCCGAAACCCCACCTTTTCTTCCTTTCAATACCCCCATATCCGTCACATTTAGACTCGGATTTTGATTAGACTAAAAGTTAGCCATAGCTGCAACTCTCGTGTACTTCTTTTGAGGCCAACGCCCAGAACAAGACTGACTATTCAGAATCCCACATTTTCAATAAAGCTTTCATCTATATCCGCAGTATTCTGATTGCATCATTAGTTCTTACTTGTTCTCGATTTCAGGTAGGAATTAAGACCCTCGCTGGTCAGGCTGATCGTGCATCCGCAAGATCAGTAACTCCCGCAGATTGTCCTAGCGATTGCATTGGCGCACGAGCTTTGCACGTGTAGTCGGATCGTCAAGCACGAACTCCACCAACAAATCGATTTATCCACGTCTCATCGAAAGATCTGCCACCTTTGCCCTAATAATCTGGCCAGCGTTGACATGGTGGAGAAGCTTTCTCTACCTACGAGACAACGCACACATCCATATTACATTCAATGGTTTGAGAGCTCTCGGAAGCTCAAGGTAACAAGAACTACACGTGTGCATTTTACTATTGGTACATACTCTGATTTTGTTGATTGTGATGTTGTACCTATGCAAGCTTGTTCTTTGTTACTTGGTAGACCTTGGCAATTTGATAGAGAATATGTTCATAATGGTAAAACTAATCAGTATTCTCTTATGCATGATGGAAAGAAAATTGGTCTCAAACCTATGACTCCCGAACAAATACTAAAAGATGATCTTGCTAGAGCTAGTAGAGTAAAAAACGAGGAGAAACATAAGAGTGAAAATCAGATTGTTGCTGCAGATTTTGTGCCACATAAGACTAATACTAAATCTGATTCGAACCATGCTACTGAAATTCATTTGAAAAATCCTTGTTTGCTTGCTAGCAAATCTGATATTGCTGAACTTGATGTGAACACTACTCAATGTTATGCTATTATTTGCAAAGAAGTTCTGTTTTCATTTGAGGATATGCCTCCTTCTTTGCCACATGTGGTTGCTAACCTTTTGCAGGAGTTTATTGATGTGTTCCCACAAGATGTTCCACCTGGATTACCACCTATTCGTGGGATAGAACACCAAATTGACTTGATTCCAGGAGCTTCGCTGCCCAACCGTGCACCATATCGTACCAATCCTGAAGAGACAAAAGAGATTTAGCGACAAATTCAGGTTCTCCAAGATAAAGGTTACATTCGTGAGTCTCTTAGCCCATGTGTTGTTCCTATTATCTTGGTACCTAAGAAAGATGGTTCTTCACGCATGTGTACTGATTATAGAGCTATTAATAATATTACCATTCGATACCGTCATCCAATACCTCGTTTAGATGATATGCTTGATGAATTTAGTGGTTCTATTATGTTCTCTAAAGTTGATTTGCGTAGTGGTTACCACCAGATTCGTATGCAATTAGGAGATGAAGGGAAAACAGCGTATAAAACTAAGTTCGGTTTATATGAGTGGTTAGTAATGCCTTTTGGTTTAACTAATGCACCTACTACTTTCATGAGACTGATGAACGAAGTTTTACGTGCTTTTATTGGATGTTTTGTGGTGGTATACTTTGATGATATTCTGATTTATAGCAAATCTTTGGAGGATCATTTGGATCATTTACGTGTTGTTTTCAATGCTTTACGTGATGCACGTTTGTATGGTAATCTTGAGAAGTGCACTTTTTGCACCAATCGTTGCGTTTTTTGGCTATGTTGTTACTGTACAGGGCATTGAAGTTGATCCAGCCAAGATTGAGGCAATCGAGAGTTGGCCGCAGCCAAAGACGATCACACAAGTGAGGAGTTTTCTTGGCCTCGCTTTCTATAGGCGCTTTTGTGAAAGATTTTGGATCCATTGCTGCGCCGCTGAATGAGCTTACAAAGAAGGATGTGCCCTTTGTGTGGGGCGATGCACAACAAGAAGTCTTCATGATACTGAAAGATAAGTTAACACATGCTCCATTACTCCAACTTTCTGATTTCAATAAGACTTTTGAGCTTGAATGTGATGCTAGTGGAATTAGTTTGGGAGGTGTGTTTTTACAAGAGGGCAAACCTGTTGCATATTTAAGTGAGAAATTGAGTGGGCCTAGTCTGAACTATTCTACTTATGATAAAGAATTATATGCGCTGGTTCGGACATTAGAAACTTGGCAGCATTATTTATGGCCTAAATAATTTGTTATACATTCTGATCATGAATCTTTGAAGCATATTCGTAGTCAAGCTAAGTTGAATCATCGCCATGCAAAGTGGGTTGAATTTATTGAGTCTTTTCCTTATGTTATCAAACACAAAAAGGTACCTGGGAATCATCTTGTAGACATGTATTAGTCCAAATACTCTAGCACGGTGTCATAGTTACCAAAATAATGGATAAGGGTAAAATACCCTTACAGCCACCATCATGACGAATCAGCGTCGGCGGCGTCTACATCCCTCCGCTGCAGGTGGGCCACGCCGCGCTCGAAGAGGATATCTAAGTCGCGCTCGCCGTGATGACGGACGAGGAGCGAGCCATGCCAGAGCGGTACCCGGAGAACTACGCCGCGTGGGAGGCCTACTTCCGCGAGCGATACGAGCGGGAGCTCGCGTCGTATGAGGGGCTTCCTCCGCCGCCGGTGAGGAACAACTCCGAGGGCAGGCACATCTGGTGGAGCGCCCCAGGCCGCAAGCTCACCGCCGTCCTCGACCACATCCAGGCGGGGAACTCCCCCGTCCTACAGATGTCGCCGCGCACTCCGACGTCCTTCTCCCTGCGCCACGGTAGCTCCTCCTAGATGCCACGGAGGATGGCGTCCACCTCTTCATCCTCCGGATCGGCGTCATGCTCGCGCTCCACGGGCTCTGCGCCGCCAGCGACGCCGAAAACCCTGCTCCACGTCAAGCCGGAGCCCATCTCTCCGTTGCGCAACTGAGGTGGCGGGATACTAATCCGCGGGAGGCGCCCGTCGCCTCCCGCGGCCATTTCGTCTGCGTCAAGCGCGAGTCGGTGGAGGACGGAGGCCACGCCGGCGAGCGCTTGCGGAAGCCAAGGAAGGAGCCCACGCCCGCGACCTCCCTCGATGCTGAGGATGACTCCATCCTCGAGGCGGTGATGGCGTGTTTGAAGAATGACGTCTTCACCGCCGACCTCCAGATGCCGCTTGACGCGGCACTCGCCCGGTCGAATGCGGAGTGGGAGAAGGAGGAGGCCGAGCGCCAGCAACGGCTACTCGAGGAGGAAGTGCGGCGCCGCGCTCGCCGCATCGTTTTCTCGACGACAGCGACGACGACGAAGGGGCGTCATCGCCTCCGCCTCATTGCGTCGGGGTCCCAGGCCAAAGTAGCAGCCGCCAGTCGCCGAAGGATGACGACAGCGGCGACTACACGGCGTTCTACCGCCATTTCAGCACGTAGAAGCTGGTTTTTTCGTTTCTATGTGTCGTATGCACGTCGAATTCATATATGTAATAATTGGATGAAAAAACTTCAAACTCGCCTAATATGTACAAATTTAGTTGTGTTTTTCCAAATTTCGTTAATTTTTCAAATTATTCGCCGGGTTGCCCTGGATTCACCGCTGAAAAATTGAGCCTCCCTAGACCGAAAGTTTCATCCATCCGGGCGCTAAATAGCGCCGAATTTCAACCCGGAGAGCGCCAAGCGAGTGGAGATGCTCTTAGCACTGTCTTAGCCCCACCTTTTCATTGCCTGGTGACCCAGGTAGAGATGTAAAAGTAAATAAATGGAATAATCCAATTTATATTATTAAGTAGGAAAAGGAGAGTTTGGAATCTAGCTAGACGAAAGTCTATGCCACTCATTCCACTTGATGGATACCAGAGAATAACGGCAAGACTTCTGAAACAGAGTCGGTCACTCGGGCACAGTTCACATATGCTAAGACAACAAAATAGTTATCTCAAGTGATGTCTTAAATTTGTCTAAATTTAGATATATTTATACACTAAATAGTATTTTCATGCATTTAAATTTTGATAAATATACGGCACCTATTTATTGGTAGAAGTTACCATGCAAATAATAAAATTAAAATTTCTAGTGGTAACCAGAAAGTAATAAGTAGTGAGCTAGCGCCTATCATTCAACCGGCTGTTGCTACAGCATGTTCCACCCGAATGTACCATGTTCGGAAGGACATGGAGTTGTAAGGTGAGTTGCAACTCAATAGACTGACAATTTGTCACACGCGTAAATTAATTTTCCCATATATTTGAAATTGACTCTAGGTCCTCGCACAGAGAACTTGTGGAATACCATGTACGAAACATTTCAGAAAAAAAAATGTAACATGTAAGGAATAAAGGAGATCATAGAATCTTTTCACGAGATGAAACTGCATTTATATACTGCCTCTAGGTCAATTTTATTTGAATTTACTAATTTTATAGGAGTGATTACCATTATATATAATGTCAATTTGGTAGATTATGAAAGTACATTTCAAAAAGAATCTAGTGATACTCCAAGGGCCGGTAGTTCATAAATTTGATCAACAAAATATAAATTATATTTCAAAGGTATATTTTTATGACATATAATTCATATTTTTTTAATTAAATTTGTAGTTAAAATTTTCTAAAGCTATGTATTACCCTAATATAAAAGTATGGGAGAGTACGTCTCTCTATAAAATTGGTCAAATTTAAATGAGTTTTATTTAGGACAAAGCTAGAAGTATACTTATTCATATAGGGATCGCTTTTCTTGTAAAACAGGTCATAGATCAGTTTGTGCACGCGGGTTTGCGTGTGTGTTTCGTATACGTGATTCACTTAACTAAGCTAAAATGGGCACAACGCCTGTCTTTTCAATCAACAAAAACATTTTGTATACACATACATTTGACATATGGCCGTCTCTGCAACATGTGCAACATCAGGATCTATTTACGAAAGTGTATATATGGTTAGAGGATACGACGAGGATTATGTTTTTTCAACATGAATAGCAGCATAATCTACGAATTGATCTTTCTTCGTCTTAGCTGCTAGTTAAGTCTATGTGTTTTTGTTGATAGTTTATTATTTTATGGTTTGTGCATTTAGCTATGCAGACGTCAGGTATAATGCTTAAACCTAATAAAATGATTTTTTATTGAAAAATATATACTAGGCAATGTAATGCTTAAACCTAATAAAGTGTTCTTTAGCTATGTAGTAACAGGGTGTAAGACCATTTGATAGTGATCTCGAGAATTTCTCTACAATATTTATGATTGTTCATATTATCATATGTGAATAGTTCTCACAGGTTGGGGCTGAGGCCTAGCCTCGTAGTATCACGTGCACCTAACTTTACAAGGTGTTGTGCTTAATTTTTATTTAAGATTTGTATGATTGTATCTTTATCTAATACCTCAATCTAGAACTTGCAGGTACCCAAGACCCCGATGATTGATAGAGGTAATGAGGGGAGATTAGTGGTAATCTGCTGCTTCTTGCGAAACACCTAGTAACGGTAGTGGGGAGTACGCTGGTAGTTTGAGATCCATTAGGGAATAACGCATGTCATTGATCTTAATGCTTTGGTATGTGCTTAGCACTTAATAACCCTTTATAACCAGCTCGACTAGAGTGATTGGGTTAGCCATTAGTCTGTAGATAACCAACTCGACTGAACACACCGCCCACAAGAATCTAATCTTAATTGATTACGCGTAATTATGCTTACTATTATTTTTTATCCTATTTTATGTATGCACGGTTGTTGGTAAAACCTTAGCTCTGGCCTATCTCCATCCATTGATTCACAAACCCTAAGTAAACTCGAAGGTCCGGTGAGACGAAGATTTTCCAAGTTAACAAAGTCTTGCTTGAATAAATAACCATAACTTGGTAAAACCTTAGCTCTCGCCTATCTCCATCCATTGATTCACAAACCCTAAGTAAACTTGAAGGTCCGGTGAGACGAAGATTTTCCAAGTTAACAAAGTCTTGCTTGAATAAATAACCATAACATTCGCTTTTCAAAGATCGATATAAACCTAGATCTTCTAGGAAAAAGCAAGTACACCCCACGCCGCCACGGACCTTCTCGCACATCCACGAGTGAACTAGAGCGGCCCATGTCACACGCCCACCCGCGTCGTCCCCTACTTCTCTAGGCGCTCACAAGTTATTTCTTATCTGGGCTGGCCCAACTTCGATTGTCCGACTCTTGTTCGTTTCCTTCTGGATCGTTCCCGGGCCTCCGACTTGTTTCCGCTCGCGGGCCGTTTTTAGCTCGTTCGGGCTGCTGGTGCTACCACTGTTGGCCGGTGGGTATATAAACTGGTGTGATTTTCTGCCAAGTTCCGATGTGGGACTATTCTGCTGGGAGACCAAACGAAAAATCGTTTGGCAGATGTTGGGCTGGATGGTAGTCGGCCCAATTATTTGGACTTGCTTTGTTCGCGTCAGCTGAAAGTGGAGAACTCTTCGTGCGGCCGGACATGCACGTGCTTGCTTATTCCGGCTGTAGCTGGTATTTAAGCTCTCGCTCTAATTTTTCAAGGTGGGACTAAACTAGACGGTGTGTTTGCCTTTTATACTACGACCGCTGCTGATTATTTGTGTACATGGATCGCTACTGCTCTTTGAGTTTAGGCAACAAAGCAAGGTACTCTTATTTCTGAGCTACATGGCGAGGTTCTTTTAGAACGTGACATGAACTAAGGCACGAAGTTGCATGCGCGCCGTCCGGCTGTATACCCGTATGTGTACGTACGTATAATCTACCTACCTATACATGGCATGCACGTGCACATATATCGTTCCACAAAAAAAATCAAGTAGCTATTCAAGTCAGCTTGAAGCCCATCTTCACCTAATGCTACTTTAATGTTTAATTCTCTCAGTTAATTAGATGTTATATATTATATTAATTATCTAATTAACACATGAAACACAAAAAATAGTGTTCGGTAAACAACAAACTAGTGTGAACTAAAAAAAATGGAACTAACGGTAACTACATGCGAAAGAAAATGTTATAAAAAGTAGGGGAACAACAACGTAGACGGTGCGGAACAAGAACCTAAACGGAGGGGAACAACAACCTGCACGAAGGGGAACAACATGACAGAGAGGAACAACAACCTAGATGGTTGGAAACAATAGCTTAGACGGCATGGAACAACAGCTTGAACGAATGGGAACAACAACCTGAATGGAGGGGGACAACATCCTAGACGACGAGGAACAACGACCAAGATGGTAGGGGAACAACAATCTGGATGGAGGGGAACAACGGCCTAGACGACGAGGAACAACAACCTAGACGGTAGGGAACAAACAGTTTAGACGGTGGGGAACAACATCCTAGACGACGGGGAACAACGGCCAAGATGGTAGGGGAACAACAATCTGGATGGAGGGGAACAACGGCCTAGAATGGCGGGGAACAATGACATAGACCGAGAGGAACAACGACCTACACGGAGGGGGAACAATAGCCTAGACAGCAGGGAACGATGACCTACACGGAGGGGAACAACGGTATAGACGGCGGGGAACAACAACCTAGACGGTAGGGAACAAACAGTTTAGACGATGTGGATCGGAACAACATCCTAGACGACAGGGAACAACGACGAAGATGGAAGGGGAACAACGGCCTAGAATGGCGGGGAACAACGACTTACACGAAGGGGAACAATGACATAGACCGAGAGGAACAACGAACTACACGGAGGGAAACAATGGCATAGACCGAGAGGAACAACAACCTATACGGTGGGGAACAACATCCTAGATGGATAGGAACAACAACCTGAACGGAGGGGAACAACAACCTATATAATGGGGAACAACATCCTAGAAGGTGGGAAACAATAACCTGAACGCAGGGGAACAACTACCTGGACGGAGGGGAACAACATCCTAGACGGAGAGAAACAACAAACCATACAGAGGGGAACAACATCCTAGGAGGAGGGAAACAACAAACTATACAGAGGGGAACAACATCCTAGACGGAGGGGAACAACAAACTATACAGGGGGGAACAACATCCTTGACAGAGGGGAACAACAAACTATACAGAGGGGAACAACATCTTAGACGGAAGGGAACAACAAACTATACATAGAAGAACAACATCCTAGACGGAAGGAACAATAGAGAACATCACAGGAAACAAAGAAAATACCCTCGGGAACAAAAGGAACAACTCAGTATTCATTACAGAACAACGAAGAACATCACTGGAACAAGAACGTACTAAGAAAAGAATAAAAGGAAGGATAAGAAAAAAAGGAAACAAAAAAAAGAACATACTAAGCTGCAGGTAGTGAAATGAAAAGAAAAAAATCCGAAAAAAAGGAAAACATTAGGAAACAGCAGCTTCTGTATAAAAAGTATGTTACTTCAAAGTTGAACAAAAGATCGCGTCTAGCGTACCGGTTCCGTTCTCGCATACTCCTTCCCGTGACGCGAGTTCAAATCCTGAGCCAAACGATTTGTTTGATTTTCCAAGTTAACAAAGTCTTACTTGAATAAATAACCATAACATTCGATATAAACCTAGATCTTCTAGGGAAAAAGCAAGTACACTATACCCGGTGTTCTGGATCGAAGGTATCACCCACGCCGCCACGGATCTTCTCGCACATCCACGAGTGAACTAGAGCGGCCCATGTCACGCCCACCCGCGTCGCCCCACACCAGACCACCTGCTCTCGCGCTGGCCAAGCCTCGCACCCGCACGGCAAACCCTATACACCGACCAGGTCGGCGCGTACCGCGCGCCGCACACCCCCGCGCGCGGTACGGGCTGGCCCGAGTAGCGCGGTCGCCTCCTTTTTTGAATTTTCTTTTCTTTTTTGTTTCTTATTTTCTCGTTTCTTTTTTCCTGTTTTCTTTTTTTCGTTTCTGTTTCGTTTTTCTTTCGTTTTTCTCGTTTCCTTTTTTTACTTTTATTTTTCAGATTCGAAAAATAGAAATATTTTAAAAAATTAAATTAAAAAATGTTCAAATATAAAAAACCGTTCAAAATCTGAAAACCGTTCAAATTTAAAAATCGTTCAAACATGAAAATTATTCAAACATGAAAAATGTTCAAATTTAAAAACCGTTCAAATTTAAATATCGTTCAAACTTGAAAATTGTTCAAACATGAAAAATGTTCAAATTTAAAAACCGTTCAAATTTAAATATCGTTCAAACTTGAAAATTGTTCAAACATGAAAAATGTTCAAATTTAAAAACCGTTCAAATTAAAAAAACCGTTCAAACGTGAAAAATGTTCAAATTTTGAAAAATATAATTTTTTGAAAAATATTCAAAATATAAAATCGTTCAAATTTTAAAACTGTTGAATTTAAAAATGTTCATATTTTGAAAAAAAACTTGAAAAATAATTTCATAAAAAATGTTAGATTCTTAAAAAGAAAAATATTAATAACAGAAAAAAAAACAGAAGAAAGAGAAGAAGAAAAAAAAACGTACCTGAGCTAATGGGCCGCGGCCCAGACTACCCGACCTGGTCGCTGGGGGTGTACGGCACCCCGCACGCGCCGACCAGGTCGGCATATAGCAGTTCCCCACCCACACGCCCCCGCCGCGCAAAGCCGCGCCTCCAACTTATTGCATCTTTGCTAGGCCCATTGCCGCCTCGCACCGCGCGCTGCACCCCACCGCCTCGCCTAGCCCCACGGCCATGCCCGCCTCTGCCCTGGTCTTCGCTCAACCACGAGCTACTCCAAGCCGCGCGCCTGCAATGTCCCTGGTCAACCACCGCCACGCATCGTCGGGCAAACACTCAATCGCGCCAGATCTCCCAAGCGGTATTTGGCCCAGACCATAGTACTACCGCATCGCGGTACTTCCGGTCTAGTTCTGCCCAAAATCCAGAAATACTCATTTTGCTCTTTGTAATTGATAAGTGCATTCTGGAATTCACCCAATCACCCGGTACTACCGGCCAACACGAAAATGGCAACTATTTTTTGAATGTTTTGACAGCTCGCTTTGAGCCTAACTTTTGAATTGACTTTTATGTTTGAAATTTGATGTGAGTGCCTTTTGTGCAATATGCTTCCGCTCCAACATCAACATCGCGGCAAAGACATCGGCACCCTAGACTTCTGAGCGGTTCATTTGACACCACCACTTCGATATCACAAGTTCGTGTGATTAACACTGCCTAATGTTAATAGGTATAACTTGTCTCACCTTTGTAACCCATCTTTTTTCCTTTGTATATCTATCCTATCGAGAGTAGCTAGCTTTCCGAGCATTGTGAAGCATTGCACAAGTGCCAAGACTGTGAGAGTGGTGTGTGTTGAGCAAAGCTCCTAAGCAAACTCGGTGAGAAAGAGACATAAAGAAGAAAGAGTGACACATATAGATAGAAATAAAGATTCTAAGCATAGAAAAAAGTGGAAAATGAAAAGAAATACAAAAAGAGTGTGTGTGCCAACGATACAAAGGACTTCAAAGCTTGTAAGCAAAAAAAAAGAGTGGCATCTCGTGCAAATCTTATTGCTTCTTACTTATGCAACCAAGCTACGGTCTCTCTTGTGTTGGCGTCACACCAAACTAATAGTCTTCGCTAGGACCATATTTTTACTTGCTCACTACCTTGGTCACGCTAACCTCAATGTATCTTGTTGTGTGTGTTTTCGTAACATTAGATCACCACTATTGACACTTTGACTTTAAATTTTACCCACATTTATTTTACCCACATTTGACAATAGACTCTTCCTTTGGTTCTTTTCGCTAGCTTTCCACATTCGTACCTACCACATATAGAAGTTAGACTTTCGTGTGTGTTTTTGTGTAGTTGGACCCTTAAATTTGACTTGCTATTTGCATGAACTATTGTTTCGATACTATCCTGAAAGGTTGGATGCTTGTGTAGTTTTCTTTCCACCATGTATATACACCTTGCCTTGTTACTTACATGGATAGAGAGGAAGAAGCTATGGAGGATTACATGAAGTACTATGATGATGTTAACTCCGCAAGCATCGGGGATATGGAATCCCATGTGGATCTTGACACCGACAATTGCTCCTCAAGCATCGCGGACATGAATGACATACAAGAGCTCTACAACAACAATGGATCATCAAGCATGGACAACATATGGTGGAGCAACACCACGAGTTCGAGTATCCCACGACGATGACATGGTGGAACACCACGAGTACAACATTGACACCATGGTGGAACCTCAATTAGACTTCAACTACGACATGGATGAGGTCATGGACTACGAGCACTACGAAATGCTTCTAGAAGAAGAGCAATATTATCAGGCCATGATCTCTGATGACGACTCAACCATGAACAACATTGCTTCTTACAAGTTCCCCACTTTGACCAATATATGGAAGAACATATGAAGATCAAGGACCTTCAAGATGGCGCTACCAAGAGAGTGCATATGCACATGATCATCTACATTGAGCTCATAATATGGACCATCAAGAGCATCCCTAACACGATCTTCATCGGCACTATTCTTCGAGTTCAAGAAGGTACCACGAGAAAAGTGCTAAGGCACATGAGTCATAATCTAGGCATGCCAACGATTGTCATTTATGCACATCACCTCATAATCATCGTCGACCAAATATACACTTTATTGGAAAGAATCCTTTGAAACTCACTCCAAATTTTGAATCGCCAACAGATGTTTCACGAGATTAGATGCAACCAACAAACTATTTAGCATATGACCTACACTACGATCAAAATTTGATTGTTTGCTGAAAATAACAGGAGAGGGATAGACTTGTACACAATATCAATTCTTCACGTTCACTGGAACGTATGAAATAATAACAATCAATCAAAGGTAATGACCCTTTCTACTACATTTTTTGAACAAGGCCACTAAAGCAATCTGCAGAATAGATATACAGATAAGAAACTGAACATAGAGCAATCATAGAAATGGGTAGCCAACAACAAAAAATTCTAAACGGCTAACCATAAATATTTGTTTGAATCATACAATCCAATCCCCGTAGGCAACCTTTTGGAGTTCAGCAAAATTGGTCAGCTCAGATTTGTACATGTACACTTCATGAGTAAACCTAACACATGCTGTTTACCATGGTATTGAAACGAGTATTGGTCCAGTCCCAACTTGAGCCTGAAGCTACATATGGCTAAGCTGAAGGCTGAAGCAAACAAGGCATAAATCAATAATATGATGCTTGTTCCAATAACATATATGAGAGACTGAGTCAAACTATGTATTTACCGCTCAACTTGTGGAAAATCAAAATGTTTACTTAATTATCACACGTTATCCACATCAATGTTATTAATCCGTGGGAAGGCAGAAACTGACAACCTAAGACTCAAAAATGCATGCTTAATAATTCAATTTACTTAGTACAAAGGTCAGAAGAGATTGTAGCTTGCACTAAAGAAGTTAAGTAAATTAGGCATAATCGGAAGGCCCCTGGTACATATGGCTGCTCAAAGGGAATGCTATTTACTGAAACATCTACTAACGCACCAAACTTTTCAATTTAATTGGTATAACCAGTAAATGGCAGTGAACAATGTGATAATCCTAGACATTAATTACAGAGCAATGCCCTAACCTTTACAACAGCAGAAGGCAAGCCGATGACAAGCTGCCCTTTCCGTGAAGAAGAGACAAGACGGGAGCAGGCAGCCTCCGCCGAAGACGTTCGCTAGCCAGACCGATGTACACGGCCTCCTCTCAGAGGAAGGATGTGGAAGGAAATATCGCCACGAAGAACGAGGAGCACTGCCATGAGATCAACAAAGGTAGCATGCAAACGCCCCCAACCGATCCGCTCCAGAATCCGTGAGAGAGAAATTAAACCAAACCACCGGATGAAAGGATTTGAAGTATCTGGCGAGATAAAACGGAGTAGATAGGGATTTATTGAAAGAAAAAATAGACAGCCGGATGGTAACCAAGATGATTCCCACCTTCAAAGACCAACCCTATGTTGGGGAATGAAGAGCATGACGCAATCTAGTCACCTGGAGATTATTTAGGAGTGGAGGACGAGATCCGGCCGCGCTGCGACCGTCAACAAAATCGACGACGGCGATGAGAAACAGGACCTAGATGCAGACCCACACGTTTCTCCAAAACGTCAAGGTGCTCCACCAGACGAATGGCAAAAGGGCGCAACACCAGGACACAACCATGAGACGGGGATGTACAACGTGGGAGGCGGCGCCGAACCCCTCTCCCCCATTCTTCGGTTGGACGAGCGTGGGAGGCGGAGGAGAAAGGGAGAGGAGACGCCGGGGAGTCGAGAGACGGAAGAGACTGGGCTTGGCCCATCCGTGTATATATATAGTAGAGATAAAGGAAGTAAGGTTTCTCTCCTTTTTTCGTACGTTTTTTACTGCCCCTATTTTTCTTTATATCTCTACTATCTAAAAAGGAGGAACTGGTTCTGTTTCCTCCGGTCGAAGATTTCGTCCTACATATTTTCATCTGACTATTTTACCCTCCCACCAAATCTTGAGTTAGAATAGACTAATAATCACGCGCCACTAATTATTATTAAGAAAAGAAGGAAGCTGTTTCCGCATGTCTCGCTCCTCCTGCCGCCCGGCCGCCATCTCCCTCCACCCCCGTGCTCGGTGCACATCGACCACTTCATCCCCACCGACGCCGCCGAGCTAGGCCTCGGCGCAGGCACCGGCGAGCTCCTGGCCGCCGCCCACGAACCCGCCGCGGCTGCCGATGACAAGGTCCCGCTCGCCGACCTCTCCCCGCGGTAGCTCCAGCTCGTGCTCATCTACTTCGCGCAGGAGGGCCGCGACGCCTACTGCGCGCTCGAGGTAACCGACGGGCTGTGCCGCGCCGACCGCGTGGACGGCGAGACCATGGATCTCATGACCGCCATCGCCTGCGGCTGGATCGAGCGCCTCGTGGGGACCGGCGGCGACGTCTCCGCGCTGCTTGGGGAGATGGACTGCGTCGGCTTGCGCCCGGGTTCAGCCTCGGCCCGAAGGCCGTCGCGCTCTACTGGGACCGCAGCGAGAGGGCGCGCGATGTCGAGTTCGTCAGGGACGTGCTTAGGAGGGGCAGCGTTGGCGCAGGAGCGGACTACGACAGCGAAACTGGAGGGCCCGTCGGTTACCTCGCATGGAAGATGATGGTAGTTACCTGGCTCTATCTCCGTCCTGTAAGTTTTACCGATTATGTTGTGCTTGCTTATTCCTTCGTCAGTTATGCGATAGTGAGGCCTGTCTTGAATCTGTGTTCATATCCTCCTCAGGACCGTTTCTTGATTCTTAGAAGTTGAAACCGCATGCTGAAAGCCAGCTTAGATTTCTATGGTCCTGGATTTTGACAGCGGCCAGGTCTGATCCATGACAATGTATCTGACAAGATCACCTCCCAACCTGCTGATGTGCATGGGCAGCGAGGTCTCCTTCTTTGGTTGCTGGAATGGTTCAGCTCGGCCAAGGATTATGTGATAGAAACAGGGGACAGCAGAGGAGCGAAAAGGAATGTCAGGGATAGAAATAGGGGTAATTTTTCTTCGTCTATCTCATAGGGACCAAGAATTATTCAAAGGTGATATATTTGGGGTGCATTTTGTTTAACATTAGCTGAGTTGATTCTGAAAAGAGCAAACAAATTCCTTTTGTTGGAGCACTCTGCGTTGTGCAGTCAGTGTCGAGTCTGTGTCTTCTCTCTACGGGATGTATTCTCACAAGGACGCGGACAACATGTAGCTGACTGGTTACTTTACAAAGTGCAAGTTGCATGGTTTCCTCCGTGGTTTGTCGCTGGAAATTCAGAGGTTAGTTTGCAAAGAAATTTCTGAAATATATGTTAAGACAAAACTGCTAATTATGCAAGACAGACGCAGATACTTAAGTTCTGATGATTAAACCATTGCAGGGATCATTTTTTAATTGTCTATGTTGATTAAGCCATTGCAGAGTCAACCCAGTAGTTTGTACAACTAATTTGGTTCTATACAATATATGGAGATGATTCGTAGTTACAACTCAGATTTGTACCAAAAAAAAATTCTACAGGGTGTTGGGTACTTCTATTTCAAAGTAAATTAGCCATTTGCTACATATGCTTGAATTATGTTCTCTAACCTGAGTGATATTCCAGATTAAGCGACGCCTGCATACAGCTGGAGGTGTGGTTGTGTATACTGGAAAGCAAAAAGCCAATTTTATTTGAGAAACTACAGTGATACCTAAACAAACGATTAAAAGAAGCAATATGAATGCTTGTGTCAGTTTATGCTATGAAAAGAAGCCATATGAATGTTCTCGATTGTTTGTGTAACTTCATGCTATGAAAACAAGCCACATGAATGTTTGATGTTTAAATTTTCTATTTTAGAAGAATTCTAAAATCTGCACTTAATTTTGGTACATTACGTTTTCTATCATACATGAGTATTTCTATTACAGATTATATAATTGATGGAACACTTTAGCAAGTCTGCTAAAGTACCAGACATAATGGGAATGAATATTTCTGTGAATGAATATTCTAAGCATGCAACCTACACTCCATCTCAGGACATTACAATCATGTAAAACCAACGTGATTAGAAAAACTGATGCGTTCAACAACTGTCGTGTATGCAGATCCTAGAAAGCCGAAGAGGCAGCGGAATAGCGAGTATTATGCAAAAAATAAAGATGAAATTGCAAAGCCGATCCAACCAGCACGGAAACTTACAAATCAGTCAGAGATGCTGGATATTGATGAGAACATGGTTTGTGGTATCCCAACTAAATTGGGAGTCACCCAACCGTGCATACCACCTGCAGTCGAAGATTATTTCTGAAATATATGTTAAGACAAAACTGCTAATTATGCAAGACAGACGCAGATACTTAAGTTCTGATGATTAAACCATTGCAGGGATCATTTTTTAATTGTCTATGTTGATTAAGCCATTGCAGAGTCAACCCAGTAGTTTGTACAACTAATTTGGTTCTATACAATATATGGAGATGATTCGTAGTTACAACTCAGATTTGTACCAAAAAAAAAAATCTACAGGGTGTTGGGTACTTCTATTTCAAAGTAAATTAGCCATTTGCTACATATGCTTGAATTATGTTCTCTAACCTGAGTGATATTCCAGATTAAGCGACGCCTGCATACAGCTGGAGGTGTGGTTGTGTATACTGGAAAGCAAAAAGCCAATTTTATTTGAGAAACTACAGTGATACCTAAACAAACGATTAAAAGAAGCAATATGAATGCTTGTGTCAGTTTATGCTATGAAAAGAAGCCATATGAATGTTCTCGATTGTTTGTGTAACTTCATGCTATGAAAACAAGCCACATGAATGTTTGATGTTTAAATTTTCTATTTTAGAAGAATTCTAAAATCTGCACTTAATTTTGGTACATTACGTTTTCTATCATACATGAGTATTTCTATTACAGATTATATAATTGATGGAACACTTTAGCAAGTCTGCTAAAGTACCAGACATAATGGGAATGAATATTTCTGTGAATGAATATTCTAAGCATGCAACCTACACTCCATCTCAGGACATTACAATCATGTAAAACCAACGTGATTAGAAAAACTGATGCGTTCAACAACTGTCGTGTATGCAGATCCTAGAAAGCCGAAGAGGCAGCGGAATAGCGAGTATTATGCAAAAATAAAGATGAAATTGCAAAGCCGATCCAACCAGCACGGAAACTTACAAATCAGTCAGAGATGCTGGATATTGATGAGAACATGGTTTGTGGTATCCCAACTAAATTGGGAGTCACCCAACCGTGCATACCACCTGCAGCAACAGGTACTATGCGTCCTGGATGTAATGTTTAGAGAAATGCAAATACACCTGCCATTATTATGTACATGTGGCTTCAGTTGGTGTAATATATTTAACACAATCACACGTAAATGATGGAGGTCAGACGCAGCAAAATCCAGGAGTAATGAGACATGATCTGATAGCAAAAACAAATTTTAGGAAAGCAGGTTCACTGAACCAAATAACTGGTAAGAAAATATTGGCACGTCATGATTATGCACTATAATATCTACCATGTGAGGTGTTCTTTTCAACGTACATGTCATCCTCAGTGGTTGAATGTCCCAGCACTTTATATTTGTTCTCTTCTCAGTCAGTCATCCACCTTACTATAAATTTGGGTAATCTGAATACTTCATATATTTATTATTTATGCACATTAAGGTCTATAGATTTACATATATTGTATAGCAAGGACTGGTATATGCGATCTGATAAAATGGTGTTTAGCTGGGCACTTCTTTGTTAAGCAATATTTGACAGATTTGGGTCGGGTTTATAGATGAACATTGGCTTATGCTTTATTTGCATTTTAGATGGTGAGAAGTTCGTGGTGTTCCATCTCTTGTGCTTTTTGTCAAGATTCGGTGCAAATTCTAAATCAGGATAAAGGATATTGAATATGATACAGTTAGGAAGTCAAGATAGGATGCTGAACTAAATCTGTCCACTTGTTTGTATCTGATTTTTCTCCATATGGGGATTTTGAGAAAGCTTATTCTCATTTTTGGACTTGGTTTCAACCTTCGTGAAGTAAAGAAGGTGTTCCCATATTAAATCAGTTGGTACTTATCTTACTCCATTCAGACCCACTTTATGAGCTTCTATTGTGACTTTTCAGAGATCCATTGACAAGTTTTAGTTGTTTCTTGCATTTTGTTTGCTTTCATAATTCTTGCGTGGTTATCATTTCAAAGACAGTTGTACTTTTAGTACATGATCCTCATTTTATGAATTACTGCACATCTCTGTTTAGCCTGATAAATTATGCATACATCTGCTGAGGTTTACTTCACAACTTATAGATCTATGTTATTGCATATGGCTGTGGGAAGTCTATCTGGTGGGGTTGCATTTACAACTTACAGTTCTATATGTGGTGTTTCGAAATTATTTAACAATAACATGTGTGCCCCATCAGACTCAGATGAGCGTTCAGTAAAGGTTGACAACAAATGAGAATTGTGGAATGCAATTAAATATTCTGATGAAGCAGTAAAAAGGAGAAAAAATGATGAATTTTCATTCATTATTTTGTTGAGATGTTTATCACTTTACCTTCATGTTTTAACCGGTTTGTTTTGCAGGACAACAAGAAATCCACATCCAGTTGACACATATACTTGTGGTTTTTCATCTGGTCCAGCTGCACTTGTGTCATCGGGGCTATGCTCAGTAACAATTTTGGCAGATGGTGTAGGTTTGTATTCATAAATCTGTCAGCTATCTCTAGGTATTACTTTTGTGTGGCACATGTCTTGTTAGGATTCAATCTTCCGTTCTGTGGCATTGTTGGTTTCAAGTCAACATTCGGATGGACATATATGAATGGGTAACTAAGAAATGTTCCGTATCACAGGATATTTACCAGTATTCCTTTTATGGGTCATAATTTATACGAATTAGGAACTTAAAATACTTTTAAACATCACTTCAGTAAGCTTTACTAACTTATGTTATCACTCCAAGCGATCCTAATTCAGTTAAAATGCTGGCAATTGGGTCTGCTGGTTCTATGTAGAATTTTAGCACACCAATTTTTAGACCGAAGGCACATAGTGCCCGACTTTAAATTAATAAAGCCATGAGGCGAATACGGATACAAGAGTTTGGTGAGCACCCCACAAACACACAGCTAAAGATAAAGGTCACACTGACCAGGCCAGAAACATAAGACAACCCAGGCACAAAACAAGCATTTAGCTGAAGCTAGAGATTAAGAAGATGGCCGGCGAGGTTGGGGAGGGTCGCAGGTCCTGTCGAAGAGGGTTTTAAGCATCGCCTCCAGCTGGGTCAGCAACGGTTCGTCCTTGCTCCATTGGAGGGGTCGCCAGAGCTGCAAGTTAAGCCTGATTAGGAAAAAACAGTTTGCGGGTTGGCTAGGAAACTTTGCTTCGATGGTAAATTTATTTCGAATTTTCCAAAGCGCCCAGCAAATCGCCGCAAAAAGAACACGAAGGCTTCGTTGCGATTTGTCATTCAAACTTTGGATACACCTTTCCCAAGAAGAGAAGCAAGAGGGATTCCATGTCACTCCGAGCATATCCCTAATGCCAGCCCAGACGAAATGTGCCAGATCACAGCGAAAGAAGATATGGTCCACATTTTCAGGAAGTCCACATAGAGCACACAGCCCATCAGATGGACCCCTGCGTTTGATAATTTGGTCATTCGAGGGTAGGCGGCCTCTAGACAATTGCCACAGGAAGATTTTGATTTTCGTGGGAATTGTAGTCTTCCAGATCGCGGGACCTAAAGGGGAGGTCGGGCCCTGAATCAAGTTGTTGTATAGGGATTTGACCGAAAAACGGCCTGAAGCTTCCAATTTCCAGTGCACTTTGTCTCTCCCTTCCCCCGGCACCACCTCTTCTAAGTCCTGGACCATTTGTAACCAAAGATTGGATTCCTCCTGACCGAAGGAGCGCCTAAAGAAGATGCGCCACCCATCACCCTCATAAGCACGCTCAACTGTGATCTCCGGGTCAGCACAGATCTGGAATAATCTAGGGTATCTCACACTGAGGGCCTCCTCCCCAGTCCAGTGGTCCGTCCAGAAGAGGATATCTGAATTGTTACCAGGGAAGAATCTCACACCCTGTTTGAAGACATCCTTAAGCTTGTGTAAACTATGCCAGAAGGGCGATCCTCCCACCGGTGAGGTTGAGAAGAACCGATCCACAGGATATTTTGCCTTGAGGAGTTGAAGCCAGAGCAGTTTGTTGTCGTCCTCCGTTAACATTCTCCAAATCCATTTAGTCATAAGGGCAAGGTTCATGAGCTTCGTGTTCATAACGCCAAGCCCACCCTGGGCCTTGGGTTTACAAATGTCCTCCCGTGCCACCATATGATATTTTCTCTTATTTCCTTGTCCCTCCCGTAAGAATCGCATCTGTGTCTGTCAAAGCCTTCATGAGTACCATCTGAGAGGAGGAAGAGGCCCATAGCATAAATCTGAAGGTTTGACAAGCAAGCGTTGATCAGAACTAGGCGAGCCGCTGACGACAAGAATCTGCCCTGCCATGGCTCCATCCTGAGGGCTACCGAATTCACCAAAGGCTCCATCTCAGCCATAGTAATTCTGCGACCACTCATCGGGAAGCCCAGGTAGTTGAAGGGAAGGGTGCCCTGCCTACAGTTCAACAGATTGGCCACTCTGGCCTATTCAGCACCTGTAGCCCCCAGCACCAGAACTTCACTCTTATGGAAGTTAAGCTTCATGCCAGATAACAATTCAAAGCAGATGAGTAAGAATTTCAGGTTTGTAATGCCCAGATGTGTGTTCTGAATGAGGATTACAGTATCGTCCGCATACTGTAGGTGGGACACTCCCCCCTCAATCAGATGAGGAACCACCCCTGCAATGTGGCCAGCGGCCCTGGCCCTTGAGAGCATCTCATCAAGGGCATCAGCAACCAAGTCAAAGAGCAGCGGGGAAATCGGATCTACTTGTCTTACTCCACGCTTATTTCGAAAAAATGGACCCATCTCTCCATTAATCGAGATGGCAGTTTGGCCACCGCTGACCAACCGCATGATTCTATGCATATAGGCTCCATCGAAACCTTTCCTGAGGAGCACTTCCTTCAGGAAATCCCAATTCACTCTATCATAGGCCTTCTCAAAGTCAAGTTTCAACACTATAGCCTGCAAGTTTTTTCTTGTGATCTCATGCAGAATTTCATGAAGAGCAAGGGCTCCATCATGGATGAACCTACCCTTGATGAAGGATGTCTGAGTGTGGGAGACAATCCTATGCGCCACAGGAGATAGTCTGGTGGCATACGCCTTTGCCACAAGCTTAAAGATCACATTGATCAGCCGCAATTGGACGATATCGCTAATGGAGTCTCGCTCCTACAACCTTTGGGATGAGTGACGGAACTCCGAAGTTCAGCCTCGGCCACATCGACCGTTCCCTGTGGTAAAGCCATTCACTATCTCGGAGGACCAACCCTCCGAGTCCGGGCCGAAGTGTTTGAAGAAGCCTCACGGAGAAGCCATCCCGACCGTGGGCCGTATCCGTCTTGGTGTCCTTGAGCACCTCCTCAAGTTCCTCCATGGAGAAGGCACGAGCGCTGACTCGCTCTCCCGATCCGTAACTCGGCCCCGATGGCCCAAAAATCTTGCCGTAAACCGAGCCGCTTTGGTTCCTCCGTCCCCATCAGAGCTCGATAAAAATCGTAAACATGTTGCGTAATCGCCTGTTGGTCAGTTATTTCCCCTTCATCAGTCTTCAGACTCGAGATGTGGCAACGGCGCCTTCTGCCATTGGCCACGGCATGGAAGTACTTAGTATTTGCATCTCCTTGTAAGGTCCATCTCAATCTCCCCCTTTGCCTCCAGTAAACCTCTTCCTCACTGAAAATCTGAATCAGTTGCTCCTCCAAGTGGTATCTCATACCCCAACCCTCTGCATCCAAGCCCTGCTCATCCGCGATCCTATCCAGCACCTCGAATCCGAGCTAAGATATCCGCCTTAATCACCCTCGCGTTCCTTTCCCGTGTTTGCACTCCAGCCCTTCAAGCACCGCCGCAGCCCACCGGCCCGCCCATGCCACACATCGATAGGGTCCCTAGGGTTCACATTTGTGATGAGCAACTCCGCCCACCACAACTTCGCTACCGCTCCACAAACCCAGGAACGAAGAAGCCAACCTGTTTCTCAAAGGAAAATCTGGCCATCCTACGAGGAGCATTCTCTCCTGAGTCCAGGATCAGCGGCGTATGATCCGAACCAATCCAATCACTCATTTTATCATGTTATTCAATTCAATGTTCAGAAAAATCCAATCACTCATCTAACACACAAGTTCCTAGCTACCCCAGTGTCCAGGCACGTGTTCTGCATACTAGCTCAAGCTTTTGTGCCCTAATTCTGTTTTGTGCTTTGTTTCGTCAGATGCTTTCTTCACCTCTTGATGGATTTGGTGCTTTGCACAGGACCATTCCGTGTTTCGCACCGAGCAATGTGAATCGTCCACAATGATCTTGCTAACCTAGGCCGTAGTGTGTCAAGTACGAGTGTGATGTTTATTTCAATACTACCGGTTAAGCAAGATTGTAAGAGCTTGGTTTTTGTGAATTAATAAGATAACTTTTTCAAAAGGAAAAGATAAAGCATATCTTCATATGGTGAGGGTTTATTTGCTGAGAAATGCTCAACTACTTCACTTGGCATGTCTTCCAGAAAACTATATTCTGTTTCCATTGAAAATATGTGTTGATTCCATTAACTCAAGAGGGTCATTATATGTCGCAGGAAAATAAATTGGATTCCATTTACTTAATGAAAGTCCTACTAATTGTCTAACATAGAGATGACTTGCATGATGAAAAATCTCTAGGTAAGATAGTGATAGAAATAACAGAAGCTTGGTCCAGGATTATAAGATGGGATAAAAATAAAAACGGCAGTGTATCAGATGGGTTTTTTTAGATTTATCAGATGGGTATTTGACCTTGCTTGCGATGCCCAACAAAATAAGATCACATTTTCTTTATATTTTGTTTTCCCGTGGCAACGCACGGGCATTTTTACTAGTATATCTCTACTACTTAAAAAGAAGAAACGTGTTCCCCCTTCTCCCCCTACTTTCGTCGTCCTTTCACCTGGGCTTCGCAGACCTTCGTCCTACCCTTCAATCGCCGCATGGGCCGCACCAACTTGGGCCAGAATCACGCTACTACGTCGTCTTCTTCCGTCGGCCGCCGCCGCAAACCGCGCCTCGCGAAATAGGGCATCCTCAAGATCCGTCCCCTCAGTCAACCCACAAAGCACCCCACCGCCGCCTCACATGGGCACTCGCCGCCCGTGGTTGCGGCTCTCTCAGCAAACACTCCGCCTCCATCAGCCATCTCTATGTCGTCTCCTCGCCCCACCACCACCCCCGCAACCTAAGCTACCACTGCGCTCCAGGAGGTGGTGCACCCGCTTCTCGCACAGACTCCCGTCCCGGAGCTCCAGCCACTCATGGTGGTCGTCCTCCCGCCTGGCCGTGCTGTTAAGGGCATCTTGTGATCCCGCCTTCTCGCGCTTCCATTCTCTCCAGCGATCTGGTCCGATTGGCCTGCTCGATTCTGGCTCCCCCCATCTTGATCTGTCCTTCCAAGGATGTGGATGTGGTTGGAGTTGGTTTGGTGCCGGTGTGGTGGAGCAGATGTGAGTGAAGAAGAGGGCGACGATGCTGAAGAGGAGGACAATGCCGCACACGGGTGGATGTTGATGGGAGTGAGGCGGAGATGTGGAACGCAGGTCAGCAACTGTCTTTTTTTTCTCTAATTCGAGCTCATACAGATCTCATGTCTTTTGACACTATCTTGATGACATTGAAGAGAAGGCTATGGTTGCATACATGGAGGCCAAGGAGATGGTCACGGTCATAGATGGCAATTGCAGCCTTTAACCTTTGAGAAGCTTGGTCGTGGATTTGGTACCTACAGGTGTTTCCTCGTGATCACTGTCTACATCATCTCCCTTTTCTTCCTTTGATGCATTCTATAGTCTGCTCTGTAAATATATTTTTTATTTCAAATGGATTGTGCAGAGATCTGATACTAGAGGATACTGAGATGGAAGAGGAGGTAGGATTCATAGCATGAGTGGCGTCGAGAATGAGGTCACACCAAATGTATTGCTTTCCTCTTGGTCTCATCCACATTTGTTAACACCTCTCAAACGCTCATGTAGGATGCCTGAGATGTTTTAACTTTGTACTCTTATACTTTTAATAAAAGGCCGTGTGCATCATCATGATGCAGAAGCCGGGGTTTTCATTCCCCATTTCGAAGAAAAAAAAGTAATATGCAGTATGATGCTTGGCTCCTAGAGCACCTGTAAGTTCGATTATATCTAACCGGGGAGAGGGGCCGAATCTACTGTTATGGTTGGTAATACTAACTTCATCCAGGCATTCATACCAGCCATGTACACTACTTGAAATTGTCCTTGGTAGCAAAGTTATCTTAATTTTTTCGCTTAAAAAAGTCTTGCTGAATTTTGGGCAGTCACCTGATCATGCAGCCCTACAAGAATTTGCAGTCGTGAAGTGACAGAACCAATGTATTAGTTCCACCAGTAGTTAAATGTTCTGGTGTGTCTAATATGCTTTGTATTGCTTACATTTTTATTCTTCTTTTTTAAGGCTTCAGAATGATGTATATGAATTATATAATTTTAGATTCTTCAACTTAATTTTGTATCTTTGCAAGTTGCCGAGATGAAAGCTACTACCTCCGTTTCAAGGAATAAGGCGCACGTGTATTTCGAGACGAACTTTGACCATAAAAATTAAACAACAAAATCTTGATTATATTATATGTAATTGGTATTGTTAGATTCGTATTGAAATGCACTTTTTAATGATACTAATTTTATACAAATAATTCCTACCTATTTGAAGTAATTCTTGGTCAAACAAAAAACTCGTAAAACGAGGACGCCTTATTCCTTGAAACGGATGTAGTATTGCTTAGATTGGTACTGATATGAAGTGCTGCTGGTATATGTTAGAAAGCGAAGTTTTAGGGAGGTTATGAAAATAGCGTAGTTGTGTGTGAGTCATATGAAATCCAACAAACTAATACAAAGCAACTTTCCTTGATCTAGCATAGTCATTGTTTGTTGAAACAAGTACTGCAATATTTTAAACTATATGTATTATACAAATAGTTAGTGCCTAATTAAATAATTAATTTGGCACTTTGTGCATGGAGATAGTAACGTAGTAGTACTGGTTATGTACTGCTAATTATAGCTAATTATAAGGTATTTTAATTTGGTAGTAGGGGGCGAGATTTGAGAAGACTGAGCATCTATCGCCTTTCCTTTCCTTTACTTCCCTTTTTGTCTTTGATTCTATTTCCACAGCACTTCATATTTCCTTCCTACGATTCTTATGATGGCACGTGTTCTCTAGGGCACACGATTGAACCATCGAGTTATGGATTTGCGGACACTCGCGAATCAAGCAATCTTCAGTATCCAAGGCCATGTTGAAGATGTGAGTATTTGTCCTTGTTTGTAATCAACATTATTGTTCATGTCATAGGGCATCATGCTTGAGCTTAGTTATTTTTATGGCAAGCATCCAATACCTTGTAATTTTTCTTCGACTTCAGTTTTTCTAATATTTTAGACATGATTCTTGAAGGAGAGAAGGATATGCTTCTGTGGTGCACTAGCATTAGTGCTAAGAAATATTAGCTACCGTATGGGTTTGTTGGTGCTTGCATCGAACAGGCCCGTGAAGTTGTCAGCTGTATAATTATGATATAGTTAATAATCTTGATCACTGGATGGGTCTATTTGATAGTGATGGGGTGGGGTGGGTCTGATTGTGATATTTTGGATTCTTTAAAGGGCATGCTCAATAGTTGTAACATGTTGGTTAAGCAGTTTAGAATGATTTAGGTTCTCTTGGGGGCAAATTGAGTAAGCTTACTGGCTCATCCATTCGATATTCGAATCTTGCATTACTTTTATATCCTATTGATGCATCACTTTTGAGATGAATAATTATGTAACTAACATTTATAGTCTAACCAGATAAATCCTTCATATACATGGTACACCTTGATTCATTGTGTAATGTACCCGACTTGACAGTACCTCTGGAATATGCTTCAGTGCTTGCGCATTCACATGAATTATCTGCCTGCTTCAGATCTTTCCTGATAAGCGAATAACGATGAGCCTGCTAATTTGTGTGCTTACAGCCAGACGAGAACTTCTTGCTCCAGGCTGCTGCTCTTGTGCTCCTGCGTTTTGACGTCCCTGGAGCCAAATAAGGTTACACTATGCTCAACCTTTTGTTCTTTTAATCTTTTTCTTTGGATTTTAACTACGTGTCGTGCAGTTGCATATGAACTTTATCAATTTCTGTGAGATTGTGCTCCGCGGCAGTCCTGTATGAGTCCCATGTCAACAACCATAAAAATAGCTATGTTGATTGGTCAGCACCTCTACTTCCTATCAATATGTAATTATATAGATAATGAAGAACTTGAAGGTTTTTCCCTCCTGTAACAGTGAGGGATTTCTCATATCTCTATTATTAAAATTTCTGAATGTCTCAGATTTCTGAAAAGAAGTTGGACCATAATCTATTGGTTTTGTTCATAGATGTTGGACCATAATCTATTGGTTTTTGTTCATGGAAGTTGGACCATAATCTATTGTTTTTTGGAAAGGATAATCCTACAACATTTGCATTACAGAAGGTGTTGCTGTTCTTTTGGTTTTTCTTGGAGTAACTTCAAATTTATCTTGAGTCTATTACATACTCTTCACAAAATTAGCTCGAGCAAAGCCGATATAGGAGTGCCTAAATATATTGCTCATTGTATTTAATTTGCTCATTGTATTTAATTTACAAATTTTATTTTTTCAATAATTCATACCAGTGTATAAGCTCATTGTATTTAATTTGTTGAAGTCGCAGAATCTAGAATGATCAGATTTTACATCCCTTCTTTAAGATGTTCAGATTCATTATGTATTCTTATAAATTTTAGAATGTATATTTCATGACTTAATGCAACCTTATCTTGATTAGTGTACATGACCAAAGCATATATTTATGGATGAAGCCTAATATTATTTCGTGCCTTGGTGGACAAAATTTTGATCATAGGTTGCAAAAACTATGGTACCTGATATTTATTGTTGAAGGTATGCTAGATAACAATTTTACATAGCTCCCAGGGGCATACGTTAGCATGGAGCAGATAGCAAGACACACGGAGCAACAACAAGGCACCAAGGCAGTTAGTTAGTGTTTTGTGCTCATTTGCAAGTGGTTTGATTCGTTTCTGTCATTTAATTTATGCAATGAGGAGAGTAAAATTAATGATTTAGTACAACCTCTTTCATTGTTAATTTAAATTAGTGACTGAACTTGTTGTATAACTTCTTTTTCAACTGTATATTTGTGCTATATTTCATGGTGGTAGCTGTTGTACTTTCAGTAAGAAAGTCCGACCAATCGCTTCCTTATATGTTTGTATCCAATCAAAACATACTTAAGGTCTCAATTCATTGTATTTACAGTTTTGAAAAAAATTAGTATATTGACTTGGATATGTACAATAAATGGAAACAAAGTTCCTGATGCCATTGTATTCCACTTCATTTAAAGTGATCATTTCTAGGCACGTGTCTTCTTATTCTCTGAATAGCTTGATAGATATTCTTCTTAATACTGCCCTTCCATGGTACTGGTTCAATTTATACCCCTCTCGCTACGGTCGCATGCCACCCAAGAACCGCCTGTTCCTGCTCGACACGTGCGCGAGAAGAGGCGCTAGGGGGGCCATGCCACCCGAGAACTGCAGGTTCGTGCTCGCCACGCCCGCGCGAAGAGGCGTCGGAGGGCCTTCGACCTCCAGGAACGATGAAGAGCGGGAGCAAGCGGCATCCTAGCAGGACTACGTCGATGGACAGTCGAAATGAGGAGAGGCGCGACGAGGGGATCGAGGAGGGATGAGATGGAGGCGACATCTGCCATTCGATCCTGCTCGCCACGTGCACGAGAAGAGGCATCGGAGGGTTGCCGACCTCCGGGAACGATGAACAGAGCATGCGGGATGACGTCGAGATTGTTGGGAGCTTGACTTGTGATGCACGCGGAGGGCGTGGTGTAGGTGGCTGATGATTGGGAGCGCCCACGACGATGGCGGTGGCCGAAGGTTGCTCTCCTCATGGCGATGCGAGAAAGGAAGAGCAGGGAGAGAGGAATTATCTCAAGGTCAACAATGTCTCTTGATCTGGCAGCCTCTGACTAAACTACATCTGCGAAGCCGACCTCTCGAAACAGCTACCAGGTGAAGTTTGGATCCCTTCGCTCATATTTGCTTCTTTGCCCTCTAGGAATTTATTGTAGACGCTCATGCTGCCATGCCGATGCTAGCTTTGTTGTTGAACTTCATGTTGGTATGGAACCATTATCTCAAATCTAAGTCTCAATTGTGAACGCCAATTGAAGTATTAGATATGTGTAATACATGAAGTGTCTAGGTTGTTTCCCTTCAATAAATGTCGCTTTGGCAATATAATTATAGAAACGAGGAGGAAGGAGCACATGTTTAAATCAAGTCCAAGGAGGTTAACCTGGTGTGTGGCAAGAGCATGGAGCAAGTTCAACATAAACGATCGCCTTGACATATGTTGATATGACACTACATATCATATGGAAAATATTGTAGCAATTGACGATTCAACCCATAACTGCTTGCTAGAGTAACCAGAATAGTACAGTTTTCCCAGTTGAAGCTGTTGCTCATAAGGCTTGATGCTATTTTATATGTGTGCATTGAGAAATAAAATTTGAGACCCGTGGCAACGCACGGGCATATGTACTAGTACTACTTAAAAAGTCTAAACTGTTTCCGTATTCTGCCAATACGTTGGTCGTTCCTTTGTTGTTCCTTTCGTCGTCTCCGTCGTCTCCACATGGGCCAGGCCCAACGAACATGCACCTGTCTCGCTAGCTTTCCAATCCATCCCAGCTCGATGCCCCCAAAACCAACGAGGCTGAGATACGTCAAACTAGGTTCCTCCACCCTCACCCTTTCGCTCCGTTCGACGCCGAGATCCGCCCCCCGCTGCCGCCCCAGCCCCGAGGTGAGCGCCCCCGCCCGCCGATCCGCACCCAGCCCACCCCACCGCTAGCTTTCCCACTCGACCGCTCGAGCTACCGGCCGCCGCCGCATGGACTACACCGGCCGCTAGCCCGGGGGGGCAGATCGATGGCAGCAGGGGCTAGATCGATGGACGGCGAGAGCTTCATCAAGCGTCCTTCGGGATCTTCCTCTCCGCCGGGCGCTGCCGGCACGCACATCGGCCATGATGCCGAAGGCTGGCGACCTGGTCGAAGATGAGTAAAGGCTGGCAACTAGGTCAGATTGTGCGTTCATGATTTCTACTTGTTCTTTCCCTGGATCTGATGATATACCATCTGGGGTTCCTCCTATAACATGCTTTGGATTGCCTATACACTTGTTCTGTTGTTACACGAACTGAAGCACAATAAGATGTTTGACAGAGCTTTCCAAGTTAACAAAGTTACCTGAACATTTTCCTTTATATATGCAATGCAGCTACACTATTTCTTAAGACTGATTCTGAATAAGTGCTTGGCAAAAAGATACTATAACACACGCGCTGCTTGTTCAAGTGCATCCTTCGTTCAATGAACTGAAAATTTTCATGCTATTTTACTCTGCACCTTTAGTTTATGAGTTCTGTAATGGTACAACTTCTGCTCTCAGATTTGATGTTGACATTCTACATGCTCTGATTGAATACAGATGAATTGGTAAAGGCTTGTCATGCAAATGCATGACGGGTATCTCATGATGCTTAATCAGTTTTAGCAGTAAGTTATATTTACTTTGAATAATAATAAATAAATAGTTCTTGGATTGCGTGAGGAGGTTTGAGCACAACATTCAACTGAGTAGCCGAATATCAAGGCAAGTTCCACTGAGCCAGTGGAAGCACAAAAGTATACCACCCATGCTTGATATATTTGAATGTATGGTCCTTACAAGGCAAATCATTGGCACATTGACAATAATTTGTTAACACAGAGGAATACATTTTATGTTGCAAATTAGTTTCTCTAATCTTGAGATGGAATTTGACTAATAAGTGTTCCCTTCAACAACAGGTCTGCAGCTTGCTCGGGCCTGATTGTGCGCCAGATACGTCTGGTACCATGAATTTATTTCTGTCAGGAATGAATTTGTCAAAAATTGCACCTGGTGGTAGATGAGATGAAGATCGATGGGAGAACAAGTAGACGTATGGTATAAAACCCATCCTGACATATTTCTCTAATATGTGTGTGATTTGCTGGAACTCATGTCATGTGCACGCATCAGGAGGTCTGTTTGTGGTGAGAACGACATAGATGAGGAGCCAAGCTGTAAGCTAAAAGATCAGTCGTGGTTTCACCACTTCTTATTTAGATTGGAAAATATAGATTAGTCTCCTGAAATGCATGGGCGGAACAGGTAGACCCTGCAATTTACCTCCTGTTATGTAGGTTCAGTTCTTTGATTTTACCTTTACAGTGCGTTTCAGGTGCAGATTATTTTTTACCATCTGCTTGGATAGTAATACTGTGTTCAACCTGCACACCGAATCGTTGTGCCTGATGGTTTTTGCTTTGATAGAGTTATTGAAAGTATCCTCAAAGTATTTTACAACAGAGGCAGTTAAATAGGGTAGTATTACGTCATGTAGTCTAAAAGTTTAAGTATCATCTGATGTGTCATTTGGGCAATGTGATGGTGGCAGGCTGATGGTGGTTTATTCTGATGGCTAAGGATGGCCTGACACCAAGATTGCACAACAATCAGGCAGTTTTTGTCGCCAGACATGGATTGCTAATATCCCAGCTGAGCTCCTGACTTCCTGCTAATATCCCATCTGAGCTCGTGCTTTCCTGGTTTGTTTTTGCAATATTAAATTAGATGAGGATATTAAACGGATTGGAACATGGCATCTCTTTGTACATGGAAGCATGATTGAATCTTCCCCATACCAAAACAGGGAGATGCATACCCTATAGGTGTTGTGTACGATACCGCACTTGCCATCAAGTGCAAGATCAAGGTGAAATTTCTCATCTCTACTTTATGCAATATGAGGCACATGCTGATAGTTTAGTCAATGTTATTTAGCTTACCAGTTCAAAGTTTCCTTACGAATAAAAAGCTATTTGGATTGAGGATGTTTTACCTGACACTAGAACAATTATCAGCTGATAGAAGCTATTACTGAAGGAAGTTGTACTCGGATGTTTTTCATGACAAAGCCAGTTATCATATATCTTGACTTGGATGTTTTTCATACATGCCTTTTTTTCTCCAATGATATTTTCACATCAGCATGAAGCATGCATGTAAATTTACTTTGAAGTTAATTAAGCTTGGTGGCATGGATTCAAATAGTATTCTCATTAGTTAGAACATGAGAACTTCCTCACATCTGTTGGATATACCATGTCCTGATTATAAGTGGATGCATAATGTTTGCTTTGGATATGCGACGAATATGTGAAATACTACATCCATTTCTACACTACTTAAAAAGGAGGAACGTGTTCCCTATTCTGCCCACTTCTCTACAACCAAGTTTTGGTCGTCAACCTCGTCCGCTTCTTCCAGCATTCCGTCATCCCGCGCGGGCCCAACTGGGCCAAAGCCCACTTAACTCAATTGGAACGGGAACCCTAGGCACCCGAAACCCTCGCTCCTCACCCGGGACGCAATCCTCGTGCTCCCGCCGCCACCTCCTCCCTTTGGCAGTAGAGAGCAGCTTCCAACAGCATCTCCACATCCCGTCGCCCCTTCTGCCTTTGCCTCGGCGGCGAGGTTATGGCGAATCCATGTGTCATCTCCCTCGTCTAGAGTCAATAATGGATTGGCCCTGAGCTGATCAACGCCTTCCTGGACAGGAGCTCGCCCCAGCCTCCGTACAAGCCGAACTTCCACCGGCCTGTGCAGGAGCTCACCGGCGGCATGCTCATCTACTCGACACCGGCCTCCCAGTCTGCTCGCCGCCGGCCTATGCAGGAGCTCACCGGCGGCATGCTCATCTGCTCGTCGTCGGCCTCCCGATCTGCTCGCCGCCAGCCTGTGCAAGAGCTTGCCAGCAGCCTGTTGATCTACTTGATGGCGGCCTCCCGATCAGCTCGCCGCCGGTGACCCGATCTGATCGCCACCGGCCTGTACAGGGAGCTCCCAGACGATGCGTTACTGACCAAACCATGGGGCTGTACGGGAGAATGGATCAGGTGAGATACGACCATGCAAGGTCATCACCGTGGCCATCCTAACATATTTCTAAATTTTAAAAGATCTAAGGAAACAGACAACGGATTTTTTTTGTTATTTTTTCAGAATCTAATTGCACCCGGATTGGCAAGAGACATAATAATCTGCTTACCGTAGCAAGGTGCATTATCTATTCTCCTCTTTTTCTTGACTTGATGCCTAATATCCTACCACTTTGCGTGTACTATCGTCTGAATCTATCATCTTTTTAATCGGGAAGCACCTTGATATTATTTTGGGGTAATCTGAATTGTTATCTTTCTGTAATCTTTGCACACTAAGGTCTGTAGTTTTACATATGATGTGCACAGATGATTTGTGTACTTGAGTAGCACCACATGAATTTATCCGATAAACTGTTGGTCTGCTATGCAGTTGAAGATATATTGGGTTTTATTTCTTAAGAGTATTGATTTGTTTGTGTCAGGTTTAGATGTATACATAGGATTCCCCTTAATTTATACAATTTGGTATTCCTTAAATCACTTATTATATGGTGAAAATCACTTGAATTGTTTAAGGGTCTGGTATCCATGCATGGATTAGTTGCCATATTGGTCAGTTTTCTTCTCTTTCGTTTTTTGAAGATTTTTTAACCTTTGTTAATGCGAGCTGGTACATATGTTCAACTGACCCATTTCAAAAATAGCTACCACCTACTCTTATCCTTTATTTGTCCTAATTGGTTGAAATTCTTTCAATCTATGGCAGGCCATACTTTTAATTCATGTGCCTACTAGATTTAGGAGTTTCACAATAGAAGGTTCTTCTTACTTATGTAATAATTCTCACCTTTATGTCATTGTTTCAATCTATGGCGGCTGTAGAGGTGTCGACGTCGGCGGCTGGCTCGCCTAGATCAGACCTGGAGGGCCACGGACCTAGAGGCCACGGACGATGTCGTGGTTGCAGCTAGAACGTGAGGATGCAGATGTGCGAGCCTCCATGACACAGGTGAACTCTAGGCTCACCCGGTGCGTGTGTCTTGGCAAGTCAGCTGTTGGCGTTGGTCATCAACTCCTCTACACCTCCACACAAATGTGTTGATTGTGAGCTTTGATTCACTGCTTGTTGAGAACGATCTGTCATGGTAGGCATAGAGCTCATTTTTCTCCAATATATAAGTAAGTCGACTCAATCCATGGTAGATACTGTCAAGCCGAGGCAACCACCCAGGCCCACCACCGAGGCCCTGTCGCGCTGTATCCGGGTAGAGGACGATGCCGATGCCGCCGAAGCGGAGTAGAATGAAATTTGTGCCACTCCCATCACCTAATCCACGCCCCCATTTGGCTCTCATGGTTAGCTAATTTTTGTCGCCTTTCCTCTGCCGATTAGGGTGTTTAGCTTGCTCTAATTCGATGGTTGTTCTTTTCATCTAGATTTACTATGATTCAAAGTTGAGTGAACTCGTTGGCGTGCTTGCCTGAAACCTAGCTCAGATTTCTGACATGTGATTGTGAAGCCGGAGTATGTGCTTTCCTCTAACCTATTTACCTATCTTTGACTAATGACGTGTGAAATGTTATTACATAGACAGAGTGTCGGCCGTCTCTAACACGTGTTTCTGTTGTTAATTAGTGCAGACGTGGCAGGGCCATAGTGCAGGAGTCAGGAATTAACCCAGCCTCATATGGATACTACAGCGGTGACAAGGTAATGTGAACAACAATAAGTATTTTCTTAATCTTATTTTCTGGGTCTTAGAAAGTTTTTGTACTCTATGTAGGCTAAACAGAAGTGTCATTGGCACTGCAGAATATCTGTTTACCTATAAGAGATCTTTGGATTTTTTGAGGGTTATGGTGTTTTGCGAATTATGGTTGGATTCGAGGAAAATTATTATTGTTCATGTTTTACCACTCCAAAACGCATTTGTGAATAACATTTACTTTCCATATACTGTCTGAATTCTGAAACACCGGTTCCTTGTGTGCATGACGTCTTCCTCCCCTTCCGCTGTAGAAGCTTTTAGTATGCTTCACATTTTTGAAGGGCATGCATTTATTTTTCCTGTACTGTTAGTACCTTCCAGCGGTAGGTTACTTGTAGTTCGTATTTATAATCAATTGTCTGCATCGAATTATTTATTTGTTCAGGACCATGAAGCGCCAAATGATGTATTTAATCAACGTAATGGCAAATGCCATTTTCCTTGGCTACCAAACAACATATTTAATCAACGAGCTGAGATTGTCAACACCGCTTCCCTATCACCGTCCATGGAGTATCAGGTCATCTAGCGCCTCTTCAACACCTGCTTTATATAATTATCTTTTGCCTTTTTTATAGACTTATTGCTCCTTATGTTTTACTAAAAATGTAAAATAGTTAGCTAAACCTTGAAATAATTGCCAGCACCTTATTTTTACCAATTACAGAATTAAAAGATTCATTTTTTTCCTATTCCCGAATGTGAAGTGCCATGATTATCTTATTTCAAAATATTTGCTATTTAATTTGCCTAGATTTTCAGAGCAGAACACAGACACTGATTGGAAGTAAGAAGCTAAAAATTGGAGACATGTACATTACCAACTCGTAAATTACTGCATGGTGATGGAGTTTGTTTCGGGGCAATAGTTCCAATATCATATCCACTTATTGTTTTTTCACAAAAAATGTTGTTTGTTGGTTGCATTTCTATCCGTGACTACAGGTTAGGGAAATTACGTTTATGACTCACTCTCCTAGCCATTGAGATACTTGCACAACTGAAGGATCGAAGAAATATACTAATCATTGCCACTGATACAACTTTTGGAATGTGTACTTGCATAATAAACAATATAGTGCACTTTGAGTTGAAAAGTGAAAGTTTACTTGTCAATTTGAGGGACCGTCAACCCCAAATATGCAAGGTAAGAAGCACAATTCTTATAATTTTGTCCTATTGTTTGTTTTGCACCGTGTTGCTAGATTATTGGTTCTTCTCTTCTGTGTGCTATTTTTTATTTTTGGGAATCCATACTATATTGACTTACCAAATTGGACATCAGATAGTGATATTTTTTTAGCATCCTATCCCCCATACTTGCAGTCTGCTCCTTACTACACATAGTGCTTTTTAAGATAATCATATTAACATTTGCTTCGGCTGCTACATAATTGTTGATAGAACTTGACATTCATGTAGTCCAGAATGTACTCCTGCTTACGCAATTGATGAGTTCATCTTGAAAAATACACCTATGATTTAGATTTAGCTTACGGACATCTTTGTTGACAGTGGAATGAACATGTATGTTAGAGCTCATCACGGACGAAGAACTATATGCAGATTCACATTGTGGTGTTATATTGGTGGGTAGAAATCAGCCATGATGTGAGCCATCATAAAAGGTATATGCGCAGAAGTCTGATGTGAACTGTTCTTCTGTTCGCAGGTGGAATTGTGAGCTCGCTCTCTCGACCACGCGTGGGTCATACTGGGATGGGAACCAAAATTCTTTTCCAGTGGCATGCATTTTGGGGAAAAGAGAAATATGGGTGACCATTAAGCCGCACATATTGAGAAAATCAGTTTATTAAGTGTTTACACCATATCATGTGACTCTTTCTGAATGGTTGTTGATTAAACCATGTAACAAATATAGTTGTTGATATGGAAATCAAGATACGCTTATGCAAACCTGTGGAATAGTGAACAATTGATCTTCCCGTAGAATCATTCGTACCCTGCTAGAATCCAAAGCAAAGAGAATCTAGAGGGGACATGTAGTGGAGCAAATGAAACATACCCAAAGGCATGAAAAACAGTATAAATTGTGTAATATTTGTATTATGGCCAGAAACTACAAGCCTTAGAAGAAACGTTAATCATCTTCTAAAATATGCTTTCACTGCTGCACTACATGGTAAGAACAACCATATGTGCAAAACAAAGTATCAGTTTGAATCGGAAGATAAATTGAATGAATCTTCCAAGCTTTCATATAATTTGATCAGGAATAAAAAGAAGCTAATTAAGTGATAGGCCTATCCTTACATTGGAAGGGAACAAACAACAACAATTAAGTCTGCATCTTGTCTGATAGATCATTGATTGTCCCATGATGATTCACACAGGGATACAACCGAATCAAAATCATCTTGGGTAAAGTATCACAGTGGGATATTGTTGCATGCAAGGTAAGTGAATTACATACTGTGAAGTTCTTCGTGATTTCTGCAAATGGTTTTTCCTGCATTATAATAAGCATTCAAAACCATTTGCAGTTAGTGTTGATTTGGAGTTGGAGAAAACACCGAATGCAAAGCAGTGTGTAGTGTTGTTGTTGTTGGGTAGGGGTTACTGGAACCAACGGGGAGAGACTCGGGAAAGGCAAGAGAGCTAGAGAAAGATCCACAAAAGGATCGCAACCGTGTTTCACTTTATTTTTCTTTGGCTTGCATGTGGTGAAGAGGTTTGAGGAAGCTACCTACAAAATTTAGCATCCGCAACACCGCCTACCGGCGGATTTTTTTTATCTCAGCTATTATTGAAGATTAGCTAAGCCCCTTTTATATGTTCGGCATAGAAAGCTACGATCTAGGGTTGTCTCCAGATATTTATGAATATCAAAGTGTTGTTTTGACTAATCAGAAAAGAAGTGTTCCTTTAGTTATACTTGTGTTTGCAACATACATGATTTTATGAGACAATAATACATCCAAAAGGAGTGATTGTTGAGTTAATAGTTATGACGGCCCATAACCAGTGGCGGACGCAGGAAAAAGTTGGAGGGTGGGCACACCTCAAAAAAAAAAAATTGCACCTCCCCTAAATGTGATAGATTTTGCTAAATGAGTAACATACATAGCCAATTGAATGTCAACATTAAAGTTCATTATATGTATATATGAAATGTGCAAAATTACAATACAAATAGTTCAAAATTACTATCCCTACAATAACAATATAATTATAGAAACAATAAAATTTTGGATAAGATATTGATTGCCATTTTCAATCTACACATCGGTTTACAAGTTGTTTACAAGAAGTAGAGCATGTATATCATCTATTCTAATTCTACAATCTACACAGCTGCTACAACACAAATATCAAATAATTCTAATACTACTAGGCAAAAAAAAAATGATTGCCAAATGCCCAAATGCAAACAGAGAGAGCCGAAAGTGGCAGTTGGTCCAGCTCCAACCTGCAAGAGGGCCGACGGCAGCGTCCAACGGAGCAGCTCGGCCAGGAGATGGGTGAGAGGGCGAGGGCCCAGGTCCGGGAGGAGGTCGGCGAGGGTCCGGCCGTCCGGGCCGTTGGGCGACGGCGAGGAGAAAGACGACCTGACCGCGCGCGCGCTAGCCGGCGAGGAGAAGGGGCGGGGATCGACCGCCGTCGCCCGTCGGCCGTCCGCTGGCAGGGGGATCGACCGCCGAGGCCGCGCCGTTTGGTTGGACTTTGGAGCCTGGAGGAGGCGAGGAGCGGACTTTTTTTTTTTTGAAGGAGGCGAGGAGCGGACGAGGGGATGGGGATCGACCAGGAGTCTGCATCGATGTCTCGTGGGTCAGAAAAGTAGGGTCTCAGAAAATTTGGGGTGGGCCACGGCCCACCCGGCCCATCCTGTAGGTCCGCCCATGCCCATAACACAGGTGTGAGACTGACCGCGGAAGAAAAGAAGAGCTAGAACTTGGAACCACGTAGAGGCACAACAATCTTGTCTTGTTATTGCTTCGGTGTTATCGTGTTGTATATTATATTATCCCTGATTTATTTCAATTTTTATAGTGAGTTGTAAATTATATATGTATATTGAGAAATAAAATTTGAAGACCCGTGGCAACGCACGGGCATTTGTACTAGTCAATAGAAATTACTAATGCTGCCACCGCAAAACATAAGAAATGGTTCGCTGGGTTCGTTCATCGCCACTGGTTCTGTCATGTTACGTGGATACGTTGCATCGGGCCAGGTTGTTGCATTAGTGGGCCTTGTCCGCATCAATGGGCTGCAAACCGCACGAGGCCATCAGTGAAAGAAAAAGAAAGAAAATGTCCCGTCCAAGACTAGCCGCATGACTCGCGAAAAGTCATATTGGATCCTGGGCACCAGTGCGGTTGCCAAATTAAAAAATTCGAAAATTATATTTATATGTTTTAAAAAATTATGTAACAAAATTCTAAAAGTACCTAATGATGTTCCCCACTAACCTACAAAATCTCAATTTCAAATGTTTTGTTTTTTGACCTATACAAAAATGACAAAATCTGTTATCTTTTTGTAGATTTGAATCACTATACTCAGATCTATGCATTTGTTATTTTTGTGCAGCCTAAAATACACATTATTTTCAGTTGAAAATTTACACGATTGTGGGATACAATACTGGCTACATCATAATTTATTTTCAGATTTTTATGAAGCTTAGAAATATGATATTTAATTTATTTTTCCAAGTGAGATCGCTGGTGCTCATGTGCACCAAATCTCTGTCCCATGACTCGCCTGTATGCTTTGTGTTTAATAGTCCCACATCGCTATATTGTAGGTGCTCCTCCGGGTTTATATAGTCAAGTTTTATGGAATCAATAAGCCTCTGTCAGAGAACAACAAACTGCCCCAAGGGGAAGGAATTAGAGCATCCCCACTCGTTGGCGCTCCCCACGCCCAAATCCGGCGAAATTTTCGTCCGGATTGGATGAAGATTTGGCGTGGGGAGCGCCGAAGTTCCAGCCGTCCCCCCGGCAGGAAACCCCCAACCTCGACCATTTGACATATTTCAAACAAATTCAACATAAAATTTAACAAGTTCGGCAAACAAGAGGACGAAAATTGCTGAAACAAATTCGGCGATAACGGTACAATGTTTAACAAGTGCTTTGAAACAAATGAAGCACACAAATTTCACAATTTTTCAAACAAATTAAGACAGACTAGTTGGCGTCGGCGTTGGCGTTGCCTCGGAGCCTCCATATGTGCTCCACCGGATCATCTTGCGAGCAGTTGTTGCATTGTAGAGTCTCGAATCTCCTGGCGCATAGCAATGAAGGCGGCCCATGATGGAGGCACCTGGTGATTAGGCTGTGCAAGAGGACCCTCTCTCTCATATGGTGCTTCTTGCTCAGCCGGAGGAACCGGATGCTTTCGCTCATCTTCAATAATCATGTTGTGTAGGCACACACGGCAGTTCATCACCTCCCACATCCGATCTTTGGACCAAGTCATAGCGGGGAACCGAACGACGGCAAATCTCTGTCGGAGGACACCAAATGCTCGCTCGACGTCTTTTCGGCAAGCTTCTTGTTTCTTGACAAACTCGCAAAGTTTGGGGGTGCTAGGGTTGGAGATAGTCTTCACAAATGTTGCCCACTTTGGATAGATACCGTCCGCAAGGTAGTATCCTTTGTTGTAGTGCCGACCATTGATCACATAGTCCACCGAGGGAGCATGACCCTCAACGGGCTTGGAAAAGACCGGGGAGCAGTTTAGGACGTTGATGTCATTGTTGGATCCGGGCATACCAAAGAAAGAGTGCCAAATCCAAAGATCATGGGTAGCCACTGCTTCAAGTATCACGGTGCAGCCTTTTTTGTGACCCTTGTACATTCCCCTGCCACGCAAACGGACAGTTCTTCCATTGCCAATGCATGCGGTCAATGCTTCCAAGCATCCCCGGAAAACCTCTAGCTTCATTTGTTGCAAGGATCCTCCGAGTGTCTTCGACGGTGGGTGATCTCAAGTAATAGTCCCCGAACACCGCTATGACGGCCCTGCGGAACCGGTAGAAACAATCAAGGGCGGTGGACTCCGTCATCCGAAGATAGTCATCTGCGGTATCACCGGGAGCTCCATACGCCGGCATCCTCATAGCCACCTGTGCACTTCTGCGGTGACGAAAATCCAACCAAACCGAGTGCAATCCGCCTTGCATCTGAAGTAGGGATCAAAGTGGCGGATGGCATACACAATTTGCGTAAATAGCTTCTGCTCATCCTGAAACGACGCCGGAAAACACTCTCACCGTGCAATGGATTGTCGGCGAAGTAGTCGGCGTACAACATGCGGTAGCCCTCCATTCGCTGTCTCGGCTTGCATTTCCGGCGACCTCGTGCCGACCCACCACGCCGACGAGTTGCCAGTCCGGCGTACATGCTTGCCAAGCAACCAAGGATCATCATGTGCTCGTCGTCTTGGGCGGCTGCTGCCATCTCTTCTTGCATAAGCTCGACGAACATCTGCTCCTCCTCTTCGTCCGAGTCCATGGCCGGCGAGGCAAATGGACGAACACCGACGGGCGTGGTCGAGGCAACCCGAGCCGCGAGCGACGACGAGCAAGCAGGCCGGAAAACAGGCCGGCGGAAGAGCAGCCAGATAGGCCGTCGTCCAAACACGGCGGAATATAGGCAGGTGGGGAAGGAGGGGCGGCGCAATCTGGGCAACAAGCCGGCGGGGTTGTGCCAGCGGCGAGAGAGATACGAGGGGTGGGGGAGATTTTGAGCGACGTGGCGGTGGGGTTCGTGCGTCGAGTCACCGACAGATCGGGCCTTCCCCGCTTTTCACTCGTCCGGAGTCCCCGAGAGCTCCCCGGGGGGCCGGGGGTGGCATGGGATCGCCGGATGAATTTAGGTCCAAATCCGGACGAAAACGAGGAACCGGGGGCGCGACTGGGCCGAATTTCGCCGTCCGGATGGAAAAACGCTCGCCGGGGGCCTCCTCGGGGGGACGAGTGGAGATGCTCTTAGCCAACGGAAAAGAGAGCCACGGATGGACCGAGACCAGAACGGGTCGCGTGTGTGGGTAGTTGGGCACACTCCGCGCTGACACTTTGGCTACAGCACGCATGCCACACTCCAAGAGCATGATGGCCTGGCAAACATTGGAGAGAATGAGTATAGGATACCTGCAACGGCACAATGCCAGTCACAGCTGCTTTGAGTTTTTATGCAAGGAAGCTGACAATTTTGGAGATCTTTGGATTTCTTCCAGCCGAGATAAGAGCGCTGGCCAACTTAATTGTCTGAATTTCAGTTATGTACTAGCTTCAGTTTCTAATGGTTATATGCATTTGTTTCTCTAATCTCTACAGCTTTCCATGATGCGGGGTGGCCTTCGGTCACCTCCACACCAAGACCAACAAGTCCCCCAAGTGGACCAATGACACGAGCCCGAGCCAAGGCTCTACATGATGAGGTGAACTCGCTCCTCGCTACCCTTGATCTTGGTAACCCTTTGGATGGATTGCTACCTCATGCCGACGTGCTATGTGTCATTAGGTACAAGCCGCATCAAGACTCTCGGAGAGGAGGAGGCGCCAAGACCAAGGGAGGGAGAGAAGCAGCTGGACATGAAGATGATCATGGAGCCGAAGACGACGTCGCTCGAAGCGCTCCAAGGAAGAGACGGACGCTGGCCGGTCCAGGACCCGGTCGGACCGGACCTACAACCGGGCTCCCCGGTCAACGGGCCCGGTCGACCGGTCGGAAGCCGGGCCAGCCCCCTCGTACGGACGACGACCGGAAACCTCGCAGGAATCCGGTTTCCGACCGGTCGACCGGACCCATGACCGGACCGCCGGTCACAGGCCCGGTCAGAAGCCGGACCCATGACCGGACAGCCCGGTCCCGAGCCCGGTCTGACCGGATCCCAAACCGGACTCCGACGAGAGTGCCCCACCAAACTGCCTTAACTTATCCTTTTGAGTACCTGTTCGCCCTTGCCTGGCCTGTGTGTGCCTATATAAGTAGCTGGAACCCCTCATTAGCTCTTTAGACTTGTTTTGAACTCAAACCCTAACTTTGAGCTTAGTCTCCCTTGGGTATCATCCCTCTGTAATCAAGGCACCTTGGTTGTTGATTTAGATCTTGTTGAAGGAGATTCTAGTACTTGCTACTCTCTCTCCTTCCCCAAGCTCTTCCTCTCCAATCCCAATCTCTCTCCGGGGAATTCTACCGCGTGTCTCTTCCACGGAGATTCTATTGGCGTGGTCCATCGAGCCACGGAGGTAAGTATCGGGTGTATCGGGTTGGTGTGCGTGCGTGAGTCTCGGGGTCCTCGTGTTCATCGCCGTGTTCTTCGAGTTCCTCGCGTTTTCCCATCTCCCCCTTTAGGTTCGACGTCAATCCGCAAGATCGGGCCACACACGGGGTCTTAGACCTCATCATATGGTATCAGCAGCCTTTGGTTTCCGCGGATTTGACCCTCCACCCACCCGATTTCGTCCCTAGAAAATTTTCCAAAAAAAAAATCCCCAAAAATAGCCCCAAATTGCCTCTTGACCGATCTGTGATTTGGTTGCGTTTTGAGTGGTTTTGGTCCGTGGATTTGGAGTTGTTGTGCTTGATCTACTACTTCCCCAACTTTGAGCCTCCAATTCCATCGTTTCCCTTCGATTTGGTCGATTTGGCTTGGTTTTCGTGAAGAACAGGAGAGAGAAAGCTCATCCCGCGAAATCCGGTTGAGCAGCCGGTCAACCGGGCTACCGACCGGCCGGGCCAGCCCAGACTCCGGTCAACCGGCCGGACAACCGGACGAGCCGGTCCACAACCCGGTCCAACCGGGCCAACAACCGGGGACGCAACGCCCCCTTCGACCTCGACATCCGGCGATCTCCACCACCACCACCACCACCACCACCACCATCGCGGTATAACTTGCAGCTGTCACCTTGTAACCCCTCTTCCTTTTGCGATCTATCCCATTGAGCATTGCTTGTCTAGTGTTGCGAGACATTGCACGTGGCCCCGCATTGTGAGGTGTGTGTAGCGTTGAGTAAGGCACCCAAGCAAACACTCGTGTGGCAAGATAGCAAAAGCGAGGCTAACGCTAACATAGTGCGTCAAAAAGCCCCAAAACACAAAAAGAGTGCGAGTAGCACCATACATCGATACATCCATACATCCATACATCCATACGCCCATACATACAAAGTGTCCACGTGCCACCAAAGATACAACGAGTGCAAATGCCAACATATACAAGAGAGAAAAAGCTTTTAAGCAAAGAGAGATACGAGAAGAGAGGCCGCGTGTGAATCTAGTTGTCTCTTCCTTTGCAACCAAAGCTTTGACTCTCCTTGTGTTAGTGTGACACCGAGCATCCGCACATACACTTTTCCGCTCACTTTTTGGTTGCACTAACCCCGATTATCTCTTGTGTGTGTTCCACAACCTTTTTCCGTGTTTATAGTGATCTTCGCATCAACTTTTGGATTTTCGGATTTCCACCACTCTTAACAACATACTCGATCTTGGATTTGTCTTTTGGCTTTCCACAACACTCGCCTAACACCATATTTGCTAGCTTTTGCGTGTGGTTTTGCGTGTGTCCCCGATACACTTGATCTTGCTTTCGGCTTGGTGGATTGCCTCAATACTATCTTACCTTGGTAAGAGTGCGAGGTAGTCTCCTTCCACTAACATACACAACCTAGTGCTTGTCTTTGTATCATGGATAGGAGCGGAGATGAAGCAAGGGAGGGAGAAATCCTCCGCAACACCGAGAGGTTGGCTACTCAACACAACCTATGGACACAACGCCAAGAGTTCAAGGAGCAACTCACTCTCTTCGAGACGCGCATCGATGAGCAATACGATGAAGTGGCACACAACTTCTCCGTTGTGAACCAAGACTTGGCTCTCCTTCGCGAAGCTACGGACAACTTGAATGGTCAAATGGCGGCCAATGATGCGAACATGGAGCGGCGCATGGATAGCCTCGAGCGCGCCATCACCAACTTGGGTCATCATCGTCGACACTCGCTCTACTTCATCATCCTCAAGCTCATCACAAGATTACTACTCTCATGGCCACCGTTCGTCCTCAAGCTCCTCCTCAAGGCATGAAGACCATCATCGACCGCATCGCTCACATGCTCGTCATGAAGACTCTCGCTCCAACTCTAGGCGAGGAGAAATACATCGCCATGCTCGTCCTCAAGAACGTCCTCCACAAGATCGTCCTCAACCGGATGGCCATGCCCACCATGGGCGTGACGGCCACCCACATGACAACGTCTCCAACAACATAGAGCCACATGGTGATGCTCAAGGCCATGGACATCAAGACCAACCGAGGCGTGATCTTCGCAATCATCCGCGCCATGACCAACGTGGAAGAGGAGACCAACCACATGAGCAAGATGAGAGGGCCATCTTTGGGCGTCGCCAACCACCTCGTCAAGATCTTCAACAACCTCGTCAAGATCTTCAACCACAACCTCACCGTGAACCAAGTGAAGCAAGTGTGCACCTCCAACACCAACCCAATGCTATGGTTGGCCGTAGAAGACCTCCTATTCCTCCTCAAGCCGCAAGAGATGAAGGTGCCCCTCCTCGTAGAAGAAACTTGGAGGATGAAGAGAACATGTTTGGACGCCTCAAGTTCACCATGCCAAAGTTCAAGGGTGAAGAAGATGCCGAGGCCTACCTCTCATGGGCACTCAAAGTGGACAAGATATTCCGCATCCACAACTACTCCGGTGCCAAGAAGGTGGCTATGGCGTCGCTTGAGTTCGAGGACTACGCAAACACTTGGTGGGAACAAGTCCTCACTCTTCGAGAAGAGAAGGGTGAACCTCCAATTGCAACTTAGGAAGAAATGAAGAAAGAAATGCATGCTCGCTTTGTGCCCACGCACTACATGACCGACCTCTTCAACAAGCTCCAAAAGTTGAAGCAAGGTACCAAGACCGTCGAGGAGTTCTACAAGGAGATGGAGCTCACTATGATGAGAGCAAACATCCAAGAGTCCGATGACCAAACCATTGCTCGCTTCTTCAATGGCCTCAACTATCCCATCAAGCGAATAGTGGAGTTCCAACTTTACTCCAACATGGTTGAATTGGTCCATCAAGCAACGAAGGCCGAGCGCCAAGTGATTGAGGACATCAAGTACTCCAAGGCCAAGACCTACTTCTCCTCCAAGCTCGCTACATCGACTACTCCTACTACATCAACTCCTCATGCTACAAGTGCCAAGGCCGACGTGTCCTCTACAACATTCAAGAAACCGACTATCCAAAGTCGCATGAAGCAAACGGTCTCCTCCACCGCCTCCTCTAAGGCATCCACGGGACCCTCTAGTGTCACTTGCTTCAAGTGTGGCACCCAAGGTCACAAGTCGTTTGAGTGCAAGAACACCAAGGTCATGATCACTATGGAGAATGGTGATATCGAGACGCTTGATGAGGATGAATATGAAGCCCTTGTGCAAGCCGCCGTGGAAAGTGAAGAAGCTTATGAGCAAGAATGTGGAGAAGATCCTCTCCTATGTGAGCATGACCCAAGTCCCTCACTTGTGGTCACAAGGGTGCTAACTACGCAACCTCATGATGTGGAAGAACAACGGTGCAACATCTTCCAAACCCGTGCCGGAATTGGTGGCAAGTCGATCAAGGTCATCATAGACGGTGGAAGTTGCCATAACCTTGCAAGCACCGAGTTATGTGAGAAGCTCCACCTCAACCTCCGCAAGCATCCTCACCCTTACCATATCCAATGGTTGAGTGACAAGGGCAACGTCAAGATACAACATACCGTCACCGTCAATTTCAAGATTGGACCTTATGAGGACACTATTGAGTGTGACGTGGTACCCATGACGGTGTGCCACATGTTGCTTGGCCGCCCTTGGCAATATGACAAGAAGGCTATACATGATGGACTCTCCAACACATACACCTTCAAGGTCAACGACAAGAAGTTCGAGTTGCGCCCCATGACTCCTAGTCAAATCATCGCCGACAATGCGAAGGCTCTAGCGAGGGCACAACACCACTCCCACCATAGTGAGTTGAGAGGTGAGGGAGCGACCCACCAAATGGAAAGTGAGCGCCACAAGCCATATATGGGTGAGCGAAAGAGTGTCCTCCTAGCCACCAAAAGCGAGTGGAAAGAAGTGCAAGCAAACCCATCCACCATATTGCACTACGTCCTCATTTGCAAGGGACCATCCTCGGAGACTAACGACTTAACCACAATTCCTTCGTCTTTGTTGTCTATTTTGAAGGAATTCCAAGATGTCTTCCCCGACGAGCTCCCGCATGGACTACCACCGCTTCGAGGCATCGAGCATCGCATCGACCTCATACCCGGCGCTCCGCTTCCAAACCGTGCCGCCTACCGCACCAACCCCGAAGAGACAAAGGAGATCCAACGCCAAATACAAGACCTCCTCGCTAAAGGGTACGTTCGAGAAAGCCTTTCCCCTTGTGCGGTTCCCGTGATTCTTGTGCCTAAACCGGATGAGACGCAACGGATGTGTATGGATTGTCGCCCCATCAATGCCATTACCGTCCGTTACCGCCATCCCATTCCGCGTTTAGATGACATGCTTGATGAACTTAGTGGTGCCACGATTTTCTCAAAAATCGACTTGCGTAGTGGTTACCATCAAATCCGCATGGCTATTGGTGATGAATGGAAAACGGCATTCAAGACCAAACTTGGTCTATATGAGTGGCTTGTTATGCCATTTGGGCTATCCAATGCTCCATCAACTTTCATGCGCCTCATGAATCACATCTTGCGTCCTCTCATTGGCAAGAGTGTGGTTGTCTATTTCGATGATATTCTTATTTATAGCAAATGTCTCGAGGACCATGTGCAACATGTGAGAGAAGTCTTGTGCATCTTGCGTCATGAAAAGCTTTATGCTAACCTCCCCAAATGCACCTTTGCTCAAAACAAATTGGTTTTCCTTGGCTTTGTGGTTTCCGCTAATGGAATTGAAGTTGATTCTTCCAAGGTAGAGGCCATCCATAATTGGCCTACTCCTACAAATGTTGGCCAAGTCCGAAGTTTTCATGGCCTTGCCGGGTTTTATCGCCGCTTTGTGAAAGATTTTAGCACCATTGCTTGCCCTTTGAATGAGCTTACCAAGAAGAATGTCCCGTTTGTTTGGGGAAAAGCCCAACAAAATGCTTTTGATGAGTTGAAGAAACGCCTTACCGAAGCTCCCCTTCTTGTTCTTCCAAATTTTGCCAAAACTTTTGAGATTGAGTGTGATGCAAGTGGGCTTGGTATTGGTGGTGTTCTTATGCAAGAGGGCAAACCCGTGGCATACTATAGTGAGAAGTTAGATGGCGCACGCCTCAACTATCCTATATATGACAAGGAGCTCTACGCTTTGGTTCGTGTTCTTGAAGTTTGGCAACACTATCTTTGGCCAAAAGAGTTCATCATTCACTCCGACCATGAGTCTTTGAAGTACTTGAAAAGCCAACACAATTTGAACAAACGTCATGCAAAATGGGTTGAGTTCATTGAGTCCTTCCCGTATGTCATCAAATACAAAAAGGGCAAGGACAATGTAGTGGCGGATGCTCTTTCCCGCAAAAACACCCTTTTGTTGACTCGCTTGGATTTTCATGTCTTGGGACTCAAAGAGATCAAAGAACTCTATACTTCCGATTCTTTCTTTGCTCCAATTTTTGCGAAATGCTCCATTGAACGAGGAGTGGATGATTTCTACTTGCATGATGGCTACTTGTTTAAAGCTAACAAGATTTGTATTCCCGAGTCTTCGCTTCGCAAATTGCTTTTGCAAGAGTCACATGGAGGTGGTCTCATGGGTCACTTCGGAAGAGAGAAGACATATGCCATGCTCTCGACCCACTACTATTGGCCAAGAATGTACCGCGACGTGGAACGCCTTTGCCGCCGGTGCACCACTTGCTTACAAGCTAAGTCTACCTCTAATCCCTATGGTCTTTATACGCCTTTGCCTATACCTCATACACCATGGACGGACATTAGCATGGATTTTGTTCTAGGATTGCCTCGCACTAAGCATGGACATGATTCTATCTTTGTGGTAGTGGATAGATTCTCTAAGATGGCTCATTTCATACCTTGCCATAAGAGCGATGATGCTTCACACATTGCTTCGTTGTTTTTCGTGGAAATCGTTCGCCTACATGGAGTGCCGCGAAGCATTGTGTCGGATCGAGACGTCAAGTTCATGAGTTATCTTTGGAAGTCGCTCATGGCCAAGTTTGGAGTGAAGCTCTTATTCTCATCATCCTCGCATCCGCAAACGGACGGCCAAACGGAAGTGGTCAATCGAAGCCTCTCCACCCTTCTACGCATCCTCGTGAAGAAAAACTTGAAGTCATGGGAGGAATGCATTCCACACGCGGAGTTCGCCTACAACCGCGCCAAGCACTCGACTACATCAAGGAGTCCCTTCATGGTCGTCTACGGGTTTGAGCCGCTCACGGCGCTCGACATGCTCCCACTCCCACTTCATGAGCGGATCAACATGGACTTCGACAAGCGCACCGCCGCCGTCAAGAAACTTCATGAAGAGACAAGAGCTACCATTCAAGAACATGTGCTTCGTCAAGCTACAAGACTCAACGCCAAGAAGAAGGAACGCATCTTTGAGGAAGGCGACCTCGTTTGGATCCACCTCCGGAAGGAAAGATTCCCTCATGACCGCAATTCGAAGCTCAAGCCAAGAGGAGATGGCCCCTTCAAGGTCCTCAAACGCATCAACAACAACGCTTACGTCATCGACATCCCCACCTCCAAGTACTTGGTGAGCAACACGTTCAATGTCTCCGACTTGTCACCCTATCATGGAGATGAGGAAGGCCACGAGTCGAGGACGACTCTTTCCCAAGGGGGGGGAGATGATGCGGGGTGGCCTTCGGTCACCTCCACACCAAGACCAACAAGTCCCCCAAGTGGACCAATGACACGAGCCCGAGCCAAGGCTCTACATGATGAGGTGAACTCGCTCCTCGCTACCCTTGATCTTGGTAACCCTTTGGATGGATTGCTACCTCATGCCGACGTGCTATGTGTCATTAGGTACAAGCCGCATCAAGACCTCGGAGAGGAGGAGGCGCCAAGACCAAGGGAGGGAGAGAAGCAGCTGGACATGAAGATGATCATGGAGCCGAAGACGACGTCGCTCGAAGCGCTCCAAGGAAGAGACGGACGCCGGCCGGTCCGGAGACCCGGTCGGACCGGACCTACAACCGGGCTCCCGGTCACGGGCCCGGCCGACCGGTCGGAAACCGGGCCAGCCCCTCGTACGGACGACGACCGGAAACCTCGCAGGAATCCGGTTTCGACCGGTCGACCGGACCCATGACCGGACCGCCCGGTCACGAGCCCGGTCGACCGGACCCATGACCGGACAGCCCGGTCCCGAGGCCCGGTCCGACCGGATCCCAAACCGGACCCGACGAGAGTGCCCCACCAAACTGCCTTAACTTATCCTTTTGAGTACTGTTCGCCCTTGCTGGTCTGTGTGTGCCTATATAAGTAGTCTGGAACCCCTCATTAGCTCTTTAGACTTGTTTTGAACTCAAACCCTAACTTTGAGCTTAGTCTCCCTTGGGTATCATCCCTCCGTAATCAAGGCACCTTGGTTGTTGATTTAGATCTTGTTGAAGGAGATTCTAGTACTTGCTACTCTCTCCTTCCCCAAGCTCTTCCTCTCCAATCCCAATCTCTCTCCGGGAATTCTACCGCGTGTCTCTTCCACGGAGATTCTATTGGCGTGGTCCATCGAGCCACGGAGGTAAGTATCGGGTGTATCGGGTTGGTGTGCGTGCGTGAGTCTCGGGGTCCTCGTGTTCATCGCCGTGTTCTTCGAGTTCCTCGCGTTTTCCCATCTCCCCCTTTAGGTTCGACGTCAATCCGCAAGATCGGGCCACACACGGGGTCTTAGACCTCATCATTCCATGTGGGCGGTGGAACCATGACTTCCAACCTAGCTCGCATATTTGTTGATTAGAGAAACAAATTCATATAACCATTAGAAACTCCACTGCCCATATTTGTTGATGTCTCGATTTAGTTCGATCTGGAAATCTGGAAAGGGTTATTGCGGAGTAAATTCAACATGTAATTTTCATTATTAAATGTTTTAGATTTTATATAGTGTTATTTTTTACTACTGTGCGGTAAGAAAAGGTGGGTTAATCAAGGATCCCCTGTCATTAGATTGGCCTATGATTTAAACTAAACATATAAAATGTGTGGTTCACTAGATTTAACATGGCCGTAGCAACGTACGGGTTTTGTCCTAGTCATCTCCTAATTGGACAAGCAACAGCGCATGATTTATTCAAAAAGTTGTGGAAAAGTGCTTGTAAAAGTATTCTTTTGGCTGACCTAGATGACAGTACTCCGGAGAAAAAGGATGTACCATCCAAGCTACAAGTGTGTACTCTGTGAGGAAGGAGTACAAGAAACACAACAATCTTTGTTTGGGACTGCGATTTTGCACATCAGTGCTGGAATTCTATAGTGCAAGGAAAAAACAGATGAATTTCTTTCTATGATGAGGTCCACCTTGCAGGAAAGCAGATACATCAAAAGATTCATATGGAAGTGACAATTTTAGGATGTTGGACATCCGGAATAAAAGAAAACGAAAAATATTTAAGAATGAAAGGTGTCCATTCAAAACGTGAAAAGATAAATACAAGATGATCTTGCTCTGGTTATACATAGAGCAAAGCAAGAGAAGGCCAACATTCTGGAATAAAAGAATTACTAAATTCAGCTCTTTTTTTATTGGTAGAATTATGGTAACTCTCAGTCAGTGATGTCATCGAATCTCAGTTGCAACTCATGACTATCACGAATCATGAAGCAATCTGGCGGTTTGCAACTCATGACTATCACGAATCATGAAGCAATCTGGCGGTTTGCAACTCGTGACTATCACGAATCACGAAACAGTTTAGCGGTCTAGAGCACTTGTAATCCATGTTGCAACTTATGGCTACCATGAATCATGAAGTGAACCAACGGTTTGAGCCTTTTTTTAGCGTAAAAAAAAACATTTGACGACGGTTGTTTGATCCCCCTTTCGGCCATGTTCATATGAACTTTTAGCTCACGGGAGCAGTTGCTAACTGCGCATGCTGTGCTGCCAGCAGGACGGCCGGCCAAGTGATCGTGCACGCCTTGATACCATCCTCTCCGCAAGCAAACAATAGGCGCTTCTCTCTCCGGTTTGTGCCCGTGATTCCAAATGTGTTTCACAAAGCTACAACATTACAGTACTCTTGTGCCCGAACCCATCAGACGTTCATGCATATTCCCTCTCCTCCAGGCGCATACATCCAACTTAGTGACAGCGTACTCTCTCTCTCTCTAGCCCTTTGTTCTCTTCTGGACGCCTCCGATAATCTCTACTTCTATCTCCGTGACCCTGCATTACTGTACGTATAGACTATACATATTCCCCCATCTCTCACATTCACATTCTCTTGTATCTTCTTCACTCCCCCCATCTCCTGCTTGGTCGCTTCCGGCGAGGTCCACTACCGTGCCCACCGTCGTTCATTGCAATTGGAATGGCGGCCAGTTCTTCCAGTTGTGCTCGCGCGCACCATCTTCTTAGTGTCCTTGCGCTTCTCGCCGCTGCTTTTAGTGTCACCGCCGCCAGCAGCAGCGCCAATGGCGGCGGGAGCGTCGTCGTCGCCGTCGGGAAGAAGAGTGCGGTGCTGTCGCTGCGTGAGTTGGAGTGGGCTGCAGCCGCAAGGAAGATCCGGGGCCGCTACGTGCAACCAATGCAAGCTCAGATCCTTGGTAAGTAGTTACACTTACACACCAACTAGTGATGATGTTATGCTGCGATGCTTATCCCCTTCAGAGTTCACACCTGCTGTAGTCCTGTAATTGGTCGAAATATGCATGCGTCAAACTGTCTTAATTCTGCATTTTGATGATGTTATCTCTTCCTGATAACTTTTGGATGTAAAATTTCATTTTGATATAAAAAAACATTTTCATCGGAGATCGTATGTAACCAGAAATCCCTTTTTACCGAAACATGACGCCATTTTGTAAAAATAAAAATCGAAATTCATCTTTATTGATTTTTATTAAAACAAGATGACAACACATGGACATCTCGAAGGATTTTATTTTTTAAAATTTCTATCATTGTATTTTATTTAAAACTGAAAAGGAGATCGGGGGGTACGGGCGCCGGTGGTAAGGTAGGCTCAATTTTTGGGCTGGCCCGGACCTGGCCGACCCTTATCCCTGCGGCGCTCAGGTATTTGGACGCCCCCGACCAGGGGCGAAGACACGCCCAGGGCAACAAGGGCCATGGCCCGGGACGCTGGAAAAGTTTCTTCGGACTATACTACCGAAAGGGAAATTGGCCCAGGGCGCAGCCCAGGTTAGCCGAACTCGACTCAACGAGCAAACCTTCGTTTGCCTCCAGTCTATCGATGCCTCGGTCGAAGGCGCTGCTCCCATACGCCCACTAGGCGTCGCTCGTTTCATCGCTCCACAAGGAGGGCGTAAGAGAATCTCCAGTTGCGTCCCCCAAAGCATCCCCCAAACCGCGCCGATTTGAGCGTTTGCGGGACGTGTTTCATTCGTGCCGCGTTTGGGGGACGTCGCTCCCGTGTCCCCCAAACGCCGCCCCCAAACATTAAAAAACTCTTTTTTTATTTTTTTGCATTTTTATTTCAATAAAGAGAAGTAATATTCCACAAACTAATACATAATTGGGAACGTGGTTTACACGAAGACACAATTTGAAACATGGTTTTCCACAAACAAATACATAGTTTGAACCATGGTGGACACAAATATAAAATTTTGCAAAAAAACTAAACCTAACTAGGCCGTGCATCGAAGGTTTCCTGTGTTCGCTGCTAAGAAAGAAACACTCGAGGGCACATCTAGTCACCCAAACTGGAAAATCCAGCGGGAGATGGGGCCCTTGTTGATTCTACCGATGACGAATATCCAGAAACCTCCGTGCACGTATTCGCTGCGAAGAAACAATACTCTTCATCATCAGTCGTCCTCCTCGTCGGTGCTGTCGTCGTGGTAGTCCCGGCGGCAGCGCGTCTCGTCGAAGAGCTTGACGCTCATGTCCCTATCGCTAAAGTAGGAGAACATGAGGATGAAGCCGGCTTTTTGTTGTGTCCGGCGACTTGGAGGACGCGACTGGAGATGCTCTAAGGATCACCGCCCCACGCCCACGGCCATGTCGCCGCCCGCCGCGATGCCCTTTCCCGCGTACCTGGCCGCCGGCTCCTTTATGCCCGCCTCTGGTGCACGCGCCGATGCCAGTTTTCTGCCCCAGTTCAACAACTCCTGCTCCTGATTGATTTCCGGTCGGCTGCTCCTCTTCCCAAATTAGGCAATTTCTTGTTTTAGAAATAGATAGGGCATGGAAATAGAGAATGAATAAATATAGTTTAACAATTGTTTATAATTGATTTTATGTTTAGGAACGATGAAGGGATTTTTTCCGTTGATATCATCAGCGAATGCTTCAAAAAATCCCCAATCTGAATTAACTCCTCAAGCCGAAAAAGCTCCTCAAACCCTGAAGATGCTACTCAAAATGAATGAACTCCCAAAATTTTCATATTTCTGTCTCAAACCGCAGAAGCTCCTCATACCGAATAAATGTTCATCTATGCTACCATACCAAATTTTCTATGCTATTATATAAAAATATTAAGTAGTATTTTTGCACTTTATTTTTGGCCCAGGGCTTGCTCCAATCCTGGCTCCGCCACTGCCACCGACGCCCGTAAAATAGGTGCGCCGGTGGCAAATAGCACCGACGTGCACTGTTTTTTGTGCGCCTGTGGTAACCTTGGGCATATAGCTTGTTTCCTAGTAGTTTAATAACTGAAAAGAGTCAAAAAAAACTGCAATAGGAAATGCTACTACTTACTCTCTCTCCATTTTTATTTACATCCCGTTTCGGTTTAAGTCCAAGCCAAAATTTATTAAGTTTGAACAAAAAGAGAAAAAAGTATCAACATTTGTACTACCAAATGCATATGATATAAAAATATATACTTTGTGATGATTCTAATACTATAGATTTTATATACTAGATGTAGATATTTCTTCTTAAATATTTGATCAAACTTTACGAAGTTTAAATTTCACTTGACCTAAAATGCAAATAATTTTGAACGGATGGAGTATCTATCAGAAAAGTGGCGCTAGGCTGTCATCCAAATCAAATGAACATTGCCCGTGTAGCCATCTCTAATTAGCTGTAGCTGGAACCCGAAGACTAGATAATCGAGCGTCTCAACATGCTACATCAATCAGCCCGTATGGATCAAATAAGTAGCGATGCGGATAAAAGAGCGGTGTTTATTTAGTGCACAGGAGGTGACTGTCCTCTGCATGGGAAACCTTCTCTTTCCACTTGTTTTAGAGGGTGTGTTAGATTTCGTCTCTCCTTACACATTTCATATGAACTAGTTTTAAAATTTGAAACTTTTATAGCTTTTGAAGCAGAAGTTCAATTTTTTGGATTTCTGGTGAATAGAGCTTTAAGGCAAGACTAAATGACTAATACTGAATATTTTTTGACAATATTTGAAAATCGACTCGAAATCGAATGAAACTTTGAAAATCACCTTGTGTAAGTTTTTGAGACAGTTTATTTCTCTGTGCTTCAAACATTATTCGTCGTAATTGGAAAATGATTGGCATATCCTTAGAGTTCAAACCATAAAATATATTGACGTTTGTGTTTTGGAACTCGGGTTTTGAATTATCATAATTTTGGACTTGTTTAAATGATTGAATCATGAAGCTTCATTGTGAATCATAAAATATATTGATGAAAAACAAGATAAAAGAAAACAATGAATGTGTTTTTCACTGAGCTTCTTGCAGTGAACTTTTCACTTGTAATATGCTGACACAACGCACCGTACCATACGTATCTAGAATCCAAATCATGATGATCTAGTTTGAAATCAGTGAATAAAAGAAATTTTACGTGCAATAATTACACATTACTCTCAGAATCTACAGGTCTGAATTTCTGATAAGCACTTACACACTTGTCCCCATCTCATCTTCTCCAGGAGAGCATAAGAAAGCAGAGTCAGCCAGAAGAGCGGCCACCGTGTTAAAGCTGAAGCAACATTTGCCCACCACCATCCGCAGCCAGCCTGCCGGAACTGAACGTTACCTCACCCGCCTTCTCGCTGCCGACGAGGCGCGTGCTGCATCGTTGCAGCTCCCCAGGGAAGCATCCACTCAGTCCGGCTCCGGCCGCGGCCAGGCGGTGGCGGAGGTTCCGCTTACTTCCGGCATCCGCTTCCAGACGCTTAACTACGTCACCACCATCGCGCTCGGTGGCGAGTCCGCCGGCGCCGTCGCCAACTTCACCGTCATCGTGGACACCGGCAGCGACCTCACATGGGTACAGTGCAAGCCGTGCCGCTACTGCTACTCGCAGCAGGACCCGCTCTTCGACCCCACCGGCTCCGCCACCTATGCCGCCGTCCCGTGCAACGCCTCCGCCTGCGCCGCCTCCCTCAAGGATGCAACCGGCGCGCCCGGAACCTGCGCCAGAAGCGGCAGCGGTAGCGAGAGGTGCTACTACGCGCTGGCCTACGGCGACGGGTCGTTCAGCCGCGGCGTGCTTGCCACGGACACGGTCGGCCTCGGGGGTGCCAGCCTCGAGGGCTTCGTGTTCGGCTGCGGCCTCAGCAACCGCGGCCTGTTCGGCGGCACGGCAGGTCTCATGGGCCTCGGCAGGACCGAGCTCTCCCTCGTCTCCCAGACGTCGTCCCGGTTCGGCGGCGTGTTCTCCTACTGTCTCCCAGCGACAACGTCCGGCGACTCCACAGGATCTCTCTCCCTCGGACGCGGAGACTCATCAGCCTACCGTAACACGACGGCCGTGGCATACACCCGCATGATCGCCGACCCGGCGCAGCCGCCGTTCTACTTCATGAACGTCACCGGCGCAACCGTCGGTGGCGCCGCGGTGACCGCGTCCGGCCTCGGCGCCAGAAACGTGCTGATCGACTCGGGCACGGTGATCTCGCGCCTGGCGCCTTCTGTGTACCACGCCATCCGCTCCGAGTTCACGCTCCAGTTTGGCGCCGGGACGCGGTACCCCGCCGCACCGGGGTTCTCGATCCTCGACACGTGCTACAACCTGACGGGGATCGACGAGGTGAAGGTGCCGCTGCTGACTCTGCAGCTGGAAGGCGGAGCCGACGTTACCGTGGACCCTGCAGGGATGCTGTTCATGGTGAGGAAGGACGGGTCTCAGGTGTGCCTGGCCATGGCGAGCCTCCCGTACGAAGACCAGATGCCTATCATAGGGAATTACCAGCAGAAGAACAAGAGGGTGGTGTATGACACGGTGGGGTCAAGGCTAGGCTTTGCTGATGAGGATTGCAGCTACATTTGATAGCACAAACTCAGACTGGATTAACCAAGTGTTTGTAAAATGTAACCTTAAACAGAGATGATGGTGGTTGGTTAAGTTGCTTGCTGAGAATAGTGTGCCAAGAGTTGCTACGAACCGTATTACTCGCAAGTATCTATAATCAAAAAAACTTCGTAAGTAGATGATGCCCAGGCTAATCGTGGGGTACTTTCAGAAAGGACCTGGTGAACGGATGTGGCCAACTCCAATCCAGGACACATTGTCTACAGGCTACAGCTTCATATGTCACGTCATGCCAGGCACTTTCACCAGGCACAACGAATTCACCACGGACGGTTGGTCATCGTCCACTCCATCAACCAACCCTCCTTGTAATCTTGACTTCGTAATTTCATTCCTCTGTTTATCGTTTGGTTTGGTTGTTGTAAATGCTAACTTGGAATCAAAGAAATGTATTTCCATTGCACTGCAGACACTAAGCTAGTTTAACTTACTGGTATCTCTCTTCAGCTCCACTCACATCCCATGCCGGGTTCTGAACACAGTTGGCAGAGATACATGACAAATATTTTACAGGAAGACCAAAAGGACTACATAGCATTGCACTCACTACTCACACTGGTATGCCCAAGACAACTCGATCCTAAACCAGGACTACTATTAGAGGAAGGAGTAAGCTACTCAACTCCGAATCGAGTCATTTAGAGTTTGGCGGTTGAGAGTGAAGGTCTAAGGGAAACTGAAATATCACTATATGCTTCTTCCTGCTCGACATCAATATAATCGTAACTCTTCAGGGCCTAGAGGAACAAAAACATTAAGAAAAAACCAACATCAAGAACAGAAAAAATATATGTATGAGCTAGCAGGAACAAGAAATTATATGTAAAAATAGCTAGCTACGGGTCTGAGTGTTACCAATGTTTCAAAAACATGCGTGCAGCTTGCTTCCTTGTCCTCCCTTCCAAGATTCCGTTCAAACAGAATTTCCCCCGTTGATCGTCTGATGAGGCTGAAGATATCTTGTTTCTGAAATACTCAGCAACAGCCCTGTAATGCAACACAACACAAGTCAAGCTCTGAACTTGCATTATAAGTTAATGACAGAGTTTTCCTGCAAAAAATAATAATAGTAAAGCCATCTATTGAAACATATTTCATTTACCTTGTCCTAGTAGACATGCTACCTAATCCTGTGGTGCCAGTACTCGCACTAGAGATCATGCTAGGTGTACTGATGAGCCCAGGAATCTCTGGCAGATCTTCCTCAAGTTCATCATCGAACGGGAATGGAGATCCATTTGGGTCAGACACACGAGTGCTCTGTCCAGGTGATGCATAACTGCCATATGTTGCTGGTATTTCCGTAGCACCAGTTCCTCCAGGTCTAGACTGTGGGGTTCCACCTGGAGTCTTGAAAGGGGTATCATCATATCTTACTGGAGATTGATTCCCTCCTGGAGAGAACCGAGGAAGCTCAGGTGCAAAATCAAATGGTGTTGCATCTCCATTTTCTGGAGACAATGGGGTGAGGTGAGGTTCAGGCTGTGCTTCTGCATTTCCTGGAGACGTTGCAGTGACTTGTTCAGGTTGTACATCGGCATTTCCTGGAGACTTGGGGGTAAGGTGGCGGTGAGGCAGTGCATCCTGCTCTTCAACATTTGCAACATCGTTAGCCCGTTCATGAGAGGCAGACTCAGCACCAGAGGCACTCGCCTGAGGAAATTCAGCCTTGTAGACATTATGCAGGTCAGTACACATTCCTGTAAAGGAGCAGATTGGGGGCATGACATGGTTTCTTTAGAGAACAAGACTATACACCTGCTGAATCAATCAAGCATACTAGCTTACCGTGTACCAAAGGTTCAAAGAAGAAGCTGTCCTTTTGGCGGATCCTGTTATATTTCCAAATATCCACTGCTGTATGGGGTAGTTTCTTCCTCTTGGAAGCCAGCTTACATAGTTCTTTGCCAGCAATTTGTTTGCCCATATAGCTGTGCAAAGAGAAGATTAAATTTGGTTCAGATGGACGATCACCACCAGAAATCATATCATTGTGATAAAATTATCACTGAGACGACCAGCATTATCATGGAGAAAGTTTAAAACTTAAATTGATTCCTTGTAACAGAGTGAATCGTAGAAACATCTACTGCAATTGCTGGAGGATTTACTTAACCAGACAAAATAATGGGATTGTTGCATAACCTATTCCGTAAGCCAATGACAAATGATAGGTAATGCAGCACTGAATATTTTTCACAAAACCATTGATAGAATAATACAGATGCAAGCATCAAAATTGTTTTGGTAGTCTTTGAACAGACACATTAGATGTGATAAAGTATACAATTTGATGCTAGCCAACTCTCTTAAGCAATTTATTTCAATCAAAGTTCAGATATGCACACAACTATGTGTTGTAAGTTGCAGAATTAGACATTGCTTGAGACAAAAATAGGTATGAATTTGTCCTTGTAGTCAGGGCCAATTGAAACTTACTCATTGGAGATTACTATGTTCTCATCAAATATGCGGCTTCTCTTGTTCTCTTGTACTTCCAACGTTCTCTTTCTCTTGTTCTCTTGTACTTCCAACGTTCTCTTTCTCTTGCTATCTGGTACTTGAGGTGGAGATGGTTCCAGGACAAATACAGGTAACGAGATTCCTAAAATGATATAAGTAAAAGAAAATTATAGTTGCATTAGGAGGTACTTATGCCATCTAGAGTAGATACATCTTAGGCAACATTTCACAGTCCAACAAATATACTTGCTGGTAGAATCACAGAACAGTTCCTTTTTTATTTAAGACTTAAAAGATAAGTAAGGGATGAAACACATCTTTTACATAGATAAATGAGCTAGCTAGCAAGATACGTACCAGTGCCGCTTGGATCTTCATCTTCAATAGGATCATGGCTGATACTCCTTGATACATTGGGCATGGACGTCCCAGGCAAAGATCCTCTACCAGCAGATAAAGATGAGTCCATTGCTGGTGGTGTGGTAGCCTTGTATATGAAGGGTGACGGATCTTCATCCATGGGGTCACTGCCATCAATAACACCTTTAAAGCTCAGCAGGCTCTCGGGTGCTTCACGCAATCTTTCTGGTGAGTCTTGCTCCCCATTAATAGTGTTTGCTGGCAAACTGTCTTCTGGGGGATCGACAGACATGGCATCCCCATTAGTAGTGTTTGCTGGCAAACTGCCTTCTGGAGGATCTACAAACATGGCATCCTCAGGGAATGGGGGAAATGTCCTGGACATGGTTGAAAAAGAGAAATGAGTCTACCAAAATGAAGAGGAAAAGTATTACGCAAGATACATACCCTTGCTCAGGTGGTTCAGGCTCAATAAACAAGGATCGGCCAGCAGGAGATGGTTCTGCTCTACCATCCTGCATCATTTACATGTACAATAGTGTTATCACCAAGAGTTGACATGAATAAAGAAACAAAGGAGGACAGTAGTGTATACCTCATCAAGAGTGATCGTCACATACTGTTCCTCTGCAAAACAAATGAGATAGTTAAACACAGGTGTTGAAACGATAACAAACATACTGAGTATTGAATGCATCAAGTTTTACATACCAGACAAGGTGATCTGTTCAAAAGTTTTACGATGATTATCTGGCGTTCTGTCAGCAAGTTAAAGAAAAACATAATTAGATTGAGGTTGTGTAACACACAAATCAATAATAAGTATGAGTGAAGAATTCTTACTCCATCTGACGAATTGCATCATCCAGGTTTAAGTCATCAAGGTTAAATGTTTCTGGCAATGTGATAACCTCAAAAGGAGCATGGTCGGCATCAAATGGCAGATCTACTTCCACAGAGGCAAAAGCGGTTCTGATTGTGCTCAGCATTCGATTACAGTCTTGAAACAGGTAATTCACCTTCCATGAGTAGATGCGAACTAGCCCTAGAAGAAGATGCCCTGATAATCTCAGAGCAATTGGAACCTCAGGGAACATTATGGACTCTGAAAAAAAGCACAAACCATGGATCAGAACACAAGGGGAAAACTTGCAGAAAAAATGATAGTGCGGACCTGTGCCAAATTAAAAAAATGCATAAAAAGGAATGGGAATATAACCATTTCCCGTTTACACACTGAAAAATAACGTGAATCTCTGGAAGCATATGCCTTTGCACAAAAAAGCAGGTTTCTGTCCTAACTCGATTACATCACTAGCTCTTCCTAGCCATGAAGCACTTATATTATCTACAGAACTCCGCCGGTATAATTCTTGTGCATCACCAGTACTCATTATATAGCAAAAAGGGAATTTTAAGAAGTAAAACTTCGTAACTAATATGAAACAGGTTGAAACATCAAGTAGCTGATTGTCAATTCTTTGAGGGTTAAGAGAAGAACCATAATCAGCTTAAAAGATCATGTCTTTGCCACAGAAAAATCATAACATCTTGGAAACGGTTTTAAAAAAATCGAACAAGCTGAGGCCCAACTTCCAGGGGAGATGAACAGACTCGGCTACTGTTATTACTGAGTAACCGAACATGTTCAGTTTGCACAAGACAAGAAGATATCTTTCTACAAAATTTCAACTGTCGCAGACAAAATTGTTTCTCCAAAACCAGTCGACGATCCTATGGTATCACCACCCAACCTCGGAATCCCCCTATGCCTGAAAATCCTATAGACTGAAGCTCGAAGGGAGGGGGATTTCTGCGGCAAAACGTAATCCTTCCGAGAAAAAGAAACCTGCACAAAACTCTTAGCCAACCGAGCCGTCTTGTTGGCGCAATGTCGGATCTTAATCGCTCATAGTTTGGAAGAAAGGATACCCAATCTGCCATGTCGCACCCCAAAAAATCCGAGTAAAGAAGCGCGAACCGCCGGGGAAAGCCCATACTGCTGCTAGTTGCTACCGTTGGGTAAGAGAAGAAGGGAGGAAAGATGGCATCTTTGAGCGAAGAAACATACGGGCGTAGGTAGGGATGTCGATGCCGTCGACCTGCGCCTTCTTGACCTTGCGCTCGAGGTGCGCGGCGATCCACACCGTGCCCAGCGGGCTCTTCCTCGCCAGGATCGACTGGGAGTAGAACATTGTTGCGGCTGCTCCGGCCGCCCTCTCTTCGTAGAATGGTAGGGTTCGACGGGGGGCTTGCCGGGGTGGAGATAGGGTTTGGTTGCGTCGGTGGAGATGGCGGCGGCGGTGGCGGCGGTGGTGCCGCAAGAGGGGTTGGCGTACAGGGGAAGATGAGATGCGATTGGAAATAATTCTGGGTGGGAAGTTATTTTGGAAGGGGAGGGAGGGGAGGCGGGAAGGACGCCTGGTTAAGGCGGCTTTTCGCGCGCGGTTTTTGGTTCTGGGCGCGGAGTTGTTGGATTTCAGTCTGGGCGCCTAGCTGTTGGGTCACTGACAGGTGGGGAGATGTCCGTGACTGTAGTTTTCCGGATGTTTGCAGGACGTGTGTTTGTGTTGGGCTCGTACTATGCTCGACACTTTCCTAAATGAGTTCAAAGTTTATTAAACTTCGAGTGTGGCGTTTTGGAGACCAAACTATGTAGCTCTCTACTTTTAAGCAATCAAAATCAAAATTCATATTTCAAAACTTTCAGAAAAATTCAAAACAAGACGGCGTTTTGAAGGCTGCGTGTAGCTCGGCCTTCGTTCTAAGTTTTCCATAAAACTTCACTCCATAATCTATATATTACAATCACGTTGTCATAAGGCGTGTTTAGGTTTAGGATAGTGTTGGGAGTACCCCGAATGATCAAAACTTTCCATCCTCCGAATTCAATGGCCGGCACATGTCCACCTAGCCTTCTTAATCCCGCTTTTTTGCTTCCATAAAGTATTGCCACTCTTGCTTCCATAAAGCGTGAATGCAACAAAACAAACCACGATGGTAGCAAAAAAAAAAAAGGTTCACCCACGGAAAAAAAAAAACACATACTCGTCGGAGACCTCGCCGAGGACCTCGTAGCAAAAACTTGATGCATTGTAGAAAAATCAACCTTGCCACAGAGAGACCTCTCATAGCAACAATATTGTGCTAATGTAGCGAAAACTAATTGCAGCAAAACCGATTTCTCCACAGACTCTAGGCGGAGACCTCATGGCAATTATTTTGTACTACCGTAGAAATAACACAAAACAACTGTAGCAAACAAAAGGGTTTCACTGGAGACATCGTAGCAAACAATTTGTGCTATTTTAGCAAAAACGCAGGCCAATGGTAGTAACGTCACTAACAGTTGGCAACACCGCCATCTACCGTTCGCAGCACTTCCACCATAGCATTGTAGCATTTCCACTCTTCATTGGTATCACCCCCATACACTTATTGTAGCATGGTGACATTCCTTGTCAGTACCTCCACCACATGTACCACCATATCGACCAAATGGCAGCGCCACCAGTCCTTGTAGCAAGGATTTTGGACAAAGTAGTAGAGGAGGTCGGCCATGGTTGCGGGAACCGGAGACAACACTCGGGAGCTGGAGACGTGAGTGGTGAGGATACCAACACCAGCGCCTGTGGCGGTTCGGATTGCCTCAATAGCGGCAGCACGGTGGATGTTCATGAGGCCACGGTGGCGCATCGCCATGGAGGACGGCCATGAGGCCACGGTTGAACGACGACGTTGCTGGTGGATGGCTGACGAGGGGTAACCTTAGCAATGTCCATGGATGATGGACTTAGGGTTTCGGGAAAGGTGGTGCATTGGTGGTTTCGTCGATTGGTCAAACAAACAAGGCTATCTGTTAGATTAACTATGAGGCTAAAGCATCGTAAACTAGAACAAACTAGGGTTTACATCAATGATTGATATCCCTCCTGCATGATCTTCCTAGCCTTTATATAGGAGGCTAGGTCTCAGGGTCCAGTCCGGGGCGGTTTGCGTATGTTTCTTGCCTAACTAGAAGTATGTTGGCTCCTTTAATGCGCCTTTCCTTATTCGGCAAGCTTCATCTTGCGGACTTCGACTTCCATCATCATGGGCTTCTCCAAAGTACCCCACCAGGGTGACACAAGCCGTAGGCCCAATTAGGCATACCCATGTCAGTGACGGTGAAAGGTCACGGATGTCGCCTAGATGGGGGTGAATATGCGGTTTAAAACGTTTACTATTATGGCTTAACAAATGAAGAATAAAACTAGCGTTTAATTTGTCAAACATAAAACCTATATAACCAGGGTTCACCTATGTGACCGAGGTGACGCGGAGACGACGATGTATCCTGAAGTTCACACTCTTGCCAGTGCTAGTCTCCGTTGGAGCGGTGTGGATGACAAAGCACTCCAAACTCCACAAAGGCCTCACCGTATGCTCATCGACCCTTCCCACCCAAGGGGAATACCTCGATCCACTATGGAACCTTAGGGTGGTCACCGACCCACACAAAGCATGGGGCTATCTCCACAACTTAATTGGAGGCTCCCAATAAATCGCCACAAAGGCCTTGTCCTTGAAGAATTTCCACAACTTAATTGGAATCTCCAAGAACACCACAAATACCCGTAAGTTGTCTAGGGTCCAAATATCCAAGAGGAACAAGCTTCGGGAACAAGCTCCCGAAGGTAATATATCATGAACTTTCACATCCACATATCACCGTGGAGAAGTCAAACCGATGCACCAAATGCAATGGCAAGAACGCCACAAAGATGCTCAAATTCTTCTCCCTCGAATTCCAACAAAGCTACAAAATCTATTGGGTGGTATGAGAGGAAGAACAAATAGGAGAACGCAAAATTCTCCAAGATCTAGATCCCAAAGATTTACTCACAAAAAGATGATTTGGTTTGGTCAAAGTATGGATCTAGATCTCCTCAATCTTTCTCTCAAATAGATGCAAGAATCATTGGAAGGGGAGAAAGATCTAAAGCTCAAAGAGGTCAACAACAATGGATGAGAGAGGCTTGAGAGAGAGGAGGAAGAAGAAGCAATCCAAAAAAAAAAAGAAGAAAGGGGCTTAAATAGGAGGCTCCATTTTTCTGCCTGTTGGGATGCTAAAAAAGGATTGGGCCGCTAGTATCATCCTGGGGGCGCGGTGCTTGATACGGGGTGGCTTTTGGACACCTCCTCCTCAATACCGACAAGCCCTCCTCGTGGCCCAATGACACGAGCTCGGGCCAAAGCCATACACCAAGAGGTCAATTCGCTCATTTCCACGTATACATTTGATACCTCATTGGATGGCATGCTACTTCATGCGAATATCTTGTGTTCAATCAGGCACATCGAACAAGATACAAGCCGCGAGGACCAAGCCAATGGAGAAGGAGAAGAAGAAGAGGCAACAGCGCTCCAGCCGGAACTTCCGCCTAGATGTCTCCCAGGACTGAAGGAAACGTTGAAGAAGCACAACTGCTCCCACCGGAACTTCCGCCACGCCGGACCGGAACTTCCGCCCATATGTTGTCCAAGACTAAAGATGCTCGAGCTGACGGAGCCGCGGCCGAAACTTCCACCCTCAAGGACCGGAACTTTCGCCCGCCGGAACTACCGCCCAAGTTCTGCACCAGTTCCGAAAACTCGCCAAAACGCCCTGGGATGTTACTGCAAACAAATAGGTCGTTTTGGGAACTAGACCGGAAGTTGGCCAGAAGTACCGTCCCCACCGGAACTTCCGCCCGTAGGACCGGAACTTCCGCCCCGAACGGAACTTCCTCCCCTAGAGGCCGAAACTTCCGCATGTACGTGTTTCAGCACGAAACTGCCTGTTTTCAGCTTTGACTTACCCCTTCGACCCTCCACTATAAATAGCCTTGTTGGCTTAGATCTAGGGTTAGACTTGTTGTGAGATTAGACATGAGCTTTGCTCCTCCCTATGGGAAACCCTTCTAGATCTGAATCTATGAAGTTATCAAGGATCTTCTGAGGAATTGGTCTCTTCCATTCTAGGAATTCTAGTGTTTGTGGATTTTTTGCTTCTTGCAATTATATCTATTTGCACTCTTTTCATTTTTGGAACTCTACCAATTGCTTGTAAATCTTTTGTGAGGGATTCTACTCCTTGTGGGTCTTTGCCTTGCAATTCTATTGGGTTGGTGTAGCGGGCCAACAAAGAATAACCAGTTCTGTGTGTGTTTGTATCTTCGATCCCCTCCGCTTTCCACTCGTGTGTTAGGATAATATGCTTGTTGTATTACCAGGGGGCCAAAGGCCACAATATATAGTACATGTACATGTGCACATATGCAGAAAGCCCCCTAACATATAGGGAAACTACAATAGACAGATATATACATCTAACACCCCCCCCCCTCAAACTCATGGTGAATCCACAACACTGAGTTTGGAGAGTAAGAAATCATGCTGTGCTCGAGTCTGTGCCTTCGTAAAGAAATCCGCCAACTGCAAATCTGAAGGCACATAATGAACTGCAACAACATCATTCTGTACCTGTGCACGTGTGTAAAAAGCATCAACACCGATATGCTTGGTCAGCTCATGCTTGTCCCGATCACGTGCAATACTGATAGCACCTGTACTGTCAGACAAAAGTGGAGTGGGTGTCGTAACAGAGACCCCAAAATCTCGCAAGCAACCACCGTAACCAAGTCACCTCAGCAATCAACAAAGCCATAGCCCGCAACTCAGCCTCAACACTCGAACGGAAACCGCGACTCGTTTCTTCGTCTTCCAAGCAACAAGCGAACCACCAAGAAACACACAAGTAAGCGTAAAGCGAACGACGATCCGTAGGATCACTCGCCCACGTAGCATCCGAATAGCACCGGAGCCGGAGAGAGCTGGAACGGGGAAAGAAAAGGCGACGAGTGATCGTGCCACGAAGATAACGAAGAACACGGAGGAGATGACTATAGTGAACGAGTGGTAGGAGCGGAGACAAGCCGACTCGAAATATGAACAGGATAAGAAATATCGGGACGAGTGACAAGAAGATAAACAAGACTCCCAACAAGATGGCGATAACGGGTGGGATCGGGAAGAGGATCACCATCGGTAGGGACGAAGCTTAACATTAAGCTCCATAGGAGTATCGACCGTGCGCTCATCCCCAAGAGCAAGCACGAGCAAGAAGATCATGAATGTACTTTTACCGAGAGATAGAAAAGCCATCGAAGTGGAGGAAACCTCAATGCCAAGAAAATAGCGAAGAGGACCAAGATCAGTCATAAGAAACCGATCACGAAGACGAGCCTTGACGAAGGCAATATACTCAGGATCATCACCAGTAATGATCATATCATCAACATAGAGAAGAAGAAGAGTACGTCCACGAGGAGAAGTGTGAACGAAAAGAGCTGGATCATGAAGACTAGGAGAGAAACCAGCAGCAGTCACCACAGAGGCGAAGCGCTCAAACCAGGCGCGAGGGGCCTGTTTGAGACCATAGAGAGAACGTCGAAGACGACAAACCATCCCATCGGGAACAGAATACCCGTGGAGGAGGCCGCATGTAAACCTCCTCACTCAACTCGCCATTAAGAAAAGCATTCGAACATCAAGCCGGGAGACGGACCAGCGGCGAACGAAGCAACAAGCAAGAAGGGTACGCACAGTATTCATATGAGCCACGAGGGCAAAAGTCTCATCATAGTCACGGCCGTGCTCTCGCCGAAAGCCACGAGCCACAAGAAGCGCTTTATAGCGCTCAAGAGATCCATCGGAGCGAGTCTTAATTTTATAGACCCACTTACACGTGATAGGACGAACACCAGAAGGTGGAGAAACAAGATCCCAAGTGCCAGTGCGCTCAAACGCAGCGATCTCCTCAGCCATGGCAAGCTTCCATTCAGGATGACGCTCGGCATCCCGATAAGAAGTCGGCTCAGAAACGACAGAGAGACCATACTGACTAGGAGAGTAACGAGCTGGAGCACGATGCTGACGGACAGGACGTGAAGGGGGAAGGTCATCAGCGGAGGACAACTCATCAGAAGAAGAGGAAGAAGGGACAGCATCAGAAGGATCCGAAGCCGGAGAACGAGGAGTACTAGGTGGACTAGACGGAGGAGAGGATGGCGCCGAAGGGGGCGCATCGGGACTAGGAGGGGGAGGAGACGGGATAGCAGGGAGTGCATCCGGAAAAAGAAGAAAAGAGATATCATCCACCGGGTAAGTACCCGAGGTGGGACGAGGATAGAAGGGACGCGTCTCATCAAACTTGACATCACGAGAGATGCGCATCCGACGACCAACGGGGTCCCAACAGCGATAGCCCTTACGCTCATCACTGTATCCGAGAAAAACACACTCAACAGACTGAGCGGTCAGCTTGGTGCGATCGCGAGGAGGGAGAAGAACATAGCAAACGCAACCAAATAAACGAAGTGTCGAGTAATCTGGAGAGCAACCAGAAAGACGCTCGAGAGGAATACCACCTTGAAGGGCAGTAGAAGGCTGAATGTTAATGAGGTAAGTCGACGTAGCGACGACCTCAGCCCGAAATGCGGCGGAAGAGAGGAAGCAATCATCATAGCACGGGTAGTCTCAAGAATATGACGATGCTTACGCTCGGCGACACCATTTTGAGCATGGGCGCCGGGACATGAGAACTGGGCAAGGGTGCCCTGCTCAGAAAGAACACTACGCAGGTGCTGAGAGATATACTCTCCTGCAGAGTCAGCACGAAACACACGAATAGGCGTGGAATACTGAGTACGAACCATGGCCGCAAAACG